>NC_091741.1:12808006-13116769 GCF_043380555.1 Nothobranchius furzeri | reverse complement strand
ATCTGGTGTCAATTTAAAGAAGTAGTCCAGTTACACATTTGTGGGCTTATAACTTGGCTTCTGAATGTCCTAGAGAGATCAGGTTTGTTTTAATGTACTCCAACCAACAGCCCCTACAACCACAAAAAGGAATGGAGTCATTAGCACTTATGGTTTGTAAATGGCACCCAGAATTATGCTGCACTAAGCACAATTTCACATCATTCTGGGTTCATTTGTGTGAAAACAAGGTCCAATCAGGCTGAAACGTTACAAGAAGGTAGAATCTATTGAGTTGTAAGTGATCTGAACGTTTCATGATGATCGCACATTCCTATAGGGGGTCAAACCATGTCCCAAAGGTCACCGGGCCTGGTGTCACTTTAAAGAAGTAGTCCATTTACACCTTTGAGGGCTTATAACTTGGCTTCTGAATGTCCTAGAGAGATCAGGTTTGTTTTAGTGTACTCCAATCAACAGCCCCTACAACCTCAAAAAGGAATGGAGTCATTAGCACTTATGGTTTTTAAATGGCACCCAGAATTATGTTGCACGAAGCACAATTTCACATCATTCTGGGTTCTTTTGTGTGAAAACAAGGTCCAATCAGGCTGAAATGTTACAGGAAGGTAGAATCTATTGAGTTGTAAGTGATCTGAACGTTTCATGATGATAGCACTTTCCTATAGGGGGTCAAACCATGTCCCAAAGGTCACCGGATCTGGTGTCAATTTAAAGAAGTAGTCCAGTTACACCTTTGTGGGCTTATAACTTGGCTTCTGAATGTCCTAGAGAGATCAGGTTTGTTTTAGTATACTACAATAAACAGCCCCTACAATCCAAAAAGGAATGGAGTCATTAGCACCTATGGTTTTTAAATGGCACCCAGAATTATGTTGCACGAAGCACAATTTCACATCATTCTAGGTTCATTTGTGTGAAAACAAGGTCCAATCAGGCTGAAACGTTACAGAAAGGTAGAATCTATTGAGTTGTAAGTGATCTGAACGTTTCATGATGATAGCACTTTCCTAAGGGGGTCAAACCATGTCCCAAAGGTCACCGGGTCTGGTGTCAATTTAAAGAAGTAGTCCAGTTACACATTTGTGGGGTAATAACTTGGCTTCTGAATGTCCTAGAGAGATAAGGTTTGTTTTAGTGTACTCCAATCAACAACCCCTACAACCACAAAAAGGAATGGAGTCATTAGCACTTAAGGTTTGAAAAGGGCACCCAGAATTATGCTGCACTAAGCAAAATTTCACATCATTCTGGGTTCATTTGTGTGAAAACAAGGTCCAATCAGGCTGAAATGGTACAGGAAGGTAGAATCTATTGAGTTGTAAGTGATCTGAACGTTTCAAGATGATCGCACTTTCCTAAGGGGGTCAAACCATGTCCCAAAGGTCACCGGGCCTGGTGTCACCTTAAAGAAGTAGTCCAGTTACACCTTTGAGGGCTTATAACTTGGCTTCTGAATGTCCTAGAGAGATCAGGTTTGTTTTAGTGTACTCCAATCAACAGCCCCTACAACCTCAAAAAGGAATGGAGTCATTAGCACTTATGGTTTTTAAATGGCACCCAGAATTATGTTGCACGAAGCATAATTTCACATCATTCTGGGTTCTTTTGTGTGAAAACAAGGTCCAATCAGGCTGAAATGTTACAGGAAGGTAGAATCTATTGAGTTGTAAGTGATCTGAACGTTTCATGATGATAGCACTTTCCTATAGGGGGTCAAACCATGTCCCAAAGGTCACCGGATCTGGTGTCAATTTAAAGAAGTAGTCCAGTTACACCTTTGTGGGCTTATAACTTGGCTTCTGAATGTCCTAGAGAGATAAGGGTTGTTTTAGTATACTACAATAAACAGCCCCTACAATCCAAAAAGGAATGGAGTCATTAGCACCTATGGTTTTTAAATGGCACCCAGAATTATGTTGCACGAAGCACAATTTCACATCATTCTGGGTTCATTTGTGTGAAAACAAGGTCCAATCAGGCTGAAACGTTACAGAAAGGTAGAATCTATTGAGTTGTAAGTGATCTGAACGTTTCATGATGATAGCACTTTCCTAAGGGGGTCAAACCATGTCCCAAAGGTCACCGGGTCTGGTGTCAATTTAAAGTAGTCCAGTTACACATTTGTGGGGTAATAACTTGGCTTCTGAATGTCCTAGAGAGATAAGGTTTGTTTTAGTGTACTCCAATCAACAACCCCTACAACCACAAAAAGGAATGGAGTCATTAGCACTTAAGGTTTGTAAAGGGCACCCAGAATTATTCTGCACTAAGCAAAATTTCACATCATTCTGGGTTCATTTATGTGAAAACAAGGTCCAATCAGGCTGAAATGGTACAGGAAGGTAGAATCTATTGAGTTGTAAGTGATCTGAACGTTTCAAGATGATCGCACTTTCCTAAGGGGGTCAAACCATGTCCCAAAGGTCACCGGGCCTGGTGTCACCTTAAAGAAGTAGTCCAGTTACACCTTTGTGGGCTTATAACTTGGCTTCTGAATGTCCTAGAGAGGTTAGGTTTGTTTTAGTGTTCTCCAATCAACAGCCCCTACGACCACAAAAAGGAATGGAGTCATTAGCACTTATGGTTTGTAAATGGCATCCAGAATGATGCTGCACTAAGCACAATTTCACATCATTCTGGGTTCATTTGTGTGAAAACAAGGTCCAATCAGGCTGAAACGTTACAGGAAGGTAGAATCTATTGAGTTGTAAGTGATCTGAACGTTTCATGATGATAGCACTTTCCTAAGGGGGTCAAACCATGTCCCAAAGGTCACCGGATCTGGTGTCAATTTAAAGAAGCAGTCCAGTTACACCTTTGTGGGCTTATAACTTGGCTTCTGAATGTCCTAGAGAGATCAGGTTTGTTTTAGTGTTCTCCAATCAACAGCCCCTACAACCACAAAAAGGAATGGAGTCATTAGCACTTATGGTTTGTAAATGGCACCCAGAATTATGCTGCACTAAGCACAATTTCACATCATTCTGGGTTCATTTGTGTGAAAACAAGGTCCATTCAGGCTGAAATGTTACAGGAAGGTAGAATCTATTGAGTTGTAAGTCATCTGAACGTTTCATGATGATAGCACTTTCCAGAGGGGGTCAAACCATGTCCCAAAGGTCCCAGGATCTGGTGTCAATTTAAAGAAGTAGTCCAGTTACACCTGTGTGGGCTTATAACTTGGCTTCTGAATGTCCTAGAGAGATCAGGTTTGTTTTAGTATACTCCAAAAAACAGCCCCTACAACCACAAAAAGGAATGGAGTCATTAGCACTTATGGTTTGTAAATGGCACCCAGAATTATGTTGCACGAAGCACAATTTCACATCATTCTGGGTTCATTTGTGTGAAAACAAGATCCAATCAGGCTGAAACATTACAGGAAGGTAAAATCTATTGAGTTGTAAGTGATCTGAACGTTTCAAGATGATCGCACATTCCTATAGGGGGTCAAACCATGTCCCAAAGGTCAAGGGGCCTGGTGTCACTTTAAAGAAGCAGTCCAGATACACCTTTGTGGGCTTATAACTTGGCTTCTGAATGTCCTAGAGAGATCAGGTTTGTTTTAATGTACTCCAACCAACAGCCCCTACGACCACAAAAAGGAATGGAGTCATTAGCACTTATGGTTTGTAAATGGCACCCAGAATTATGTTGCACGAAGCACAATTTCACATCATTCTGGGTTCATTTGTGTGAAAACAAGGTCCAATCAGGCTGAAACGTTACAGGAAGGTAGAATCTATTGAGTTGTAAGCGATCTGAACGTTTCATGATGATAGCACTTTCCTAAGGGGGTCAAACCATGTCCCAAAGGTCACCGGATCTGGTGTCAATTTAAAGAAGTAGTCCAGTTACACATTTGTGGGCTTATAACTTGGCTTCTGAATGTCCTAGAGAGATCAGGTTTGTTTTAATGTACTCCAACCAACAGCCCCTACAACCACAAAAAGGAATGGAGTCATTAGCACTTATGGTTTGTAAATGGCACCCAGAATTATGCTGCACTAAGCACAATTTCACATCATTCTGGGTTCATTTGTGTGAAAACAAGGTCCAATCAGGCTGAAACGTTACAAGAAGGTAGAATCTATTGAGTTGTAAGTGATCTGAACGTTTCATGATGATCGCACTGTCCTATAGGGTGTCAAACCATGTCCCAAAGGTCACCGGGCCTGGTGTCACTTTAAAGAAGTAGTCCATTTACACCTTTGAGGGCTTATAACTTGGCTTCTGAATGTCCTAGAGAGATCAGGTTTGTTTTAGTGTACTCCAATCAACAGCCCCTACAACCTCAAAAAGGAATGGAGTCATTAGCACTTATGGTTTTTAAATGGCACCCAGAATTATGTTGCACGAAGCACAATTTCACATCATTCTGGGTTCTTTTGTGCGAAAACAAGGTCCAATCAGGCTGAAATGTTACAGGAAGGTAGAATCTATTGAGTTGTAAGTGATCTGAACGTTTCATGATGATAGCACTTTCCTAAGGGGGTCAAACCATGTCCCAAAGGTCACCGGATCTGGTGTCAATTTAAAGAAGTAGTCCAGTTACACCTTTGTGGGCTTATAACTTGGCTTCTGAATGTCCTAGAGAGATCAGGTTTGTTTTAGTATACTACAATAAACAGCCCCTACAATCCAAAAAGGAATGGAGTCATTAGCACTTATGGTTTTTAAATGGCACCCAGAATTATGTTGCACGAAGCACAATTTCACATCATTCTGGGTTCATTTGTGTGAAAACAAGGTCCAATCAGGCTGAAACGTTACAGAAAGGTAGAATCTATTGAGTTGTAAGTGATCTGAACGTTTCATGATGATAGCACTTTCCTAAGGAGGTCAAACCATGTCCCAAAGGTCAACGGGTCTGGTGTCAATTTAAAGAAGTAGTCCAGTTACACATTTGTGGGGTAATAACTTGGCTTCTGAATGTCCTAGAGAGATAAGGTTTGTTTTAGTGTACTCCAATCAACAACCCCTACAACCACAAAAAGGAATGGAGTCATTAGCACTTAAGGTTTGTAAAGGGCACCCAGAATTATGCTGCACTAAGCAAAATTTCACATCATTCTGGGTTCATTTGTGTGAAAACAAGGTCCAATCAGGCTGAAATGTTACAGGAAGGTAGAATCTATTGAGTTGTAAGTGATCTGAACGTTTCAAGATGATCGCACATTCCTATAGGGGGTCAAACCATGTCCCAAAGGTCAAGGGGCCTGGTGTCACTTTAAAGAAGCAGTCCAGATACACCTTTGTGGGCTTATAACTTGGCTTCTGAATGTCCTAGAGAGATCAAGTTTGTTTTAATGTACTCCAACCAACAGCCCCTACGACCACAAAAAGGAATGGAGTCATTAGCACTTATGGTTTGTAAATGGCACCCAGAATTATGTTGCACGAAGCACAATTTCACATCATTCTGGGTTCATTTGTGTGAAAACAAGGTCCAATCAGGCTGAAACGTTACAGGAAGGTAGAATCTATTGAGTTGTAAGTGATCTGAACGTTTCATGATGATAGCACTTTCCTAAGGGGGTCAAACCATGTCCCAAAGGTCACCGGGTCTGGTGTCAATTTAAAGAAGTAGTCCAGTTACACATTTGTGGGGTAATAACTTGGCTTCTGAATGTCCTAGAGAGATAAGGTTTGTTTTAGTGTACTCCAATCAACAACCCCTACAACCACAAAAAGGAATGGAGTCATTAGCACTTAAGGTTTGTAAAGGGCACCCAGAATTATGCTGCACTAAGCAAAATTTCACATCATTCTGGGTTCATTTGTGTGAAAACAAGGTCCAATCAGGCTGAAATGGTACAGGAAGGTAGAATCTATTGAGTTGTAAGTGATCTGAACGTTTCAAGATGATCGCACTTTCCTAAGGGGGTCAAACCATGTCCCAAAGGTCACCGGGCCTGGTGTCACCTTAAAGAAGTAGTCCAGTTACACCTTTGAGGGCTTATAACTTGGCTTCTGACTGTCCTAGAGAGATCAGGTTTGTTTTAGTGTACTCCAATCAACAGCCCCTACAACCTCAAAAAGGAATGGAGTCATTAGCACTTATGGTTTTTAAATGGCACCCAGAATTATGTTGCACGAAGCACAATTTCACATCATTCTGGGTTCTTTTGTGTGAAAACAAGGTCCAATCAGGCTGAAATGTTACAGGAAGGTAGAATCTATTGAGTTGTAAGTGATCTGAACGTTTCATGATGATAGCACTTTCCTATAGGGGGTCAAACCATGTCCCAAAGGTCACCGGATCTGGTGTCAATTTAAAGAAGTAGTCCAGTTACACCTTTGTGGGCTTATAACTTGGCTTCTGAATGTCCTAGAGAGATCAGGTTTGTTTTAGTATACTACAATAAACAGCCCCTACAATCCAAAAAGGAATGGAGTCATTAGCACCTATGGTTTTTAAATGGCACCCAGAATTATGTTGCACGAAGCACAATTTCACATCATTCTGGGTTCATTTGTGTGAAAACAAGGTCCAATCAGGCTGAAACGTTACAGAAAGGTAGAATCTATTGAGTTGTAAGTGATCTGAACGTTTCATGATGATAGCACTTTCCTAAGGGGGTCAAACCATGTCCCAAAGGTCACCGGGTCTGGTGTCAATTTAAAGTAGTCCAGTTACACATTTGTGGGGTAATAACTTGGCTTCTGAATGTCCTAGAGAGATAAGGTTTGTTTTAGTGTACTCCAATCAACAACCCCTACAACCACAAAAAGGAATGGAGTCATTACCACTTAAGGTTTGTAAAGGGCACCCAGAATTATTCTGCACTAAGCAAAATTTCACATCATTCTGGGTTCATTTATGTGAAAACAAGGTCCAATCAGGCTGAAATGGTACAGGAAGGTAGAATCTATTGAGTTGTAAGTGATCTGAACGTTTCAAGATGATCGCACTTTCCTAAGGGGGTCAAACCATGTCCCAAAGGTCACCGGGCCTGGTGTCACCTTAAAGAAGTAGTCCAGTTACACCTTTGTGGGCTTATAACTTGGCTTCTGAATGTCCTAGAGAGGTTAGGTTTGTTTTAGTGTTCTCCAATCAACAGCCCCTACGACCACAAAAAGGAATGGAGTCATTAGCACTTATGGTTTGTAAATGGCATCCAGAATGATGCTGCACTAAGCACAATTTCACATCATTCTGGGTTCATTTGTGTGAAAACAAGGTCCAATCAGGCTGAAACGTTACAGGAAGGTAGAATCTATTGAGTTGTAAGTGATCTGAACGTTTCATGATGATAGCACTTTCCTAAGGGGGTCAAACCATGTCCCAAAGGTCACCGGATCTGGTGTCAATTTAAAGAAGCAGTCCAGTTACACCTTTGTGGGCTTATAACTTGGCTTCTGAATGTCCTAGAGAGATCAGGTTTGTTTTAGTGTTCTCCAATCAACAGCCCCTACAACCACAAAAAGGAATGGAGTCATTAGCACTTATGGTTTGTAAATGGCACCCAGAATTATGCTGCACTAAGCACAATTTCACATCATTCTGGGTTCATTTGTGTGAAAACAAGGTCCATTCAGGCTGAAATGTTACAGGAAGGTAGAATCTATTGAGTTGTAAGTCATCTGAACGTTTCATGATGATAGCACTTTCCAGAGGGGGTCAAACCATGTCCCAAAGGTCCCAGGATCTGGTGTCAATTTAAAGAAGTAGTCCAGTTACACCTGTGTGGGCTTATAACTTGGCTTCTGAATGTCCTAGAGAGATCAGGTTTGTTTTAGTATACTCCAAAAAACAGCCCCTACAACCACAAAAAGGAATGGAGTCATTAGCACTTATGGTTTGTAAATGGCACCCAGAATTATGTTGCACGAAGCACAATTTCACATCATTCTGGGTTCATTTGTGTGAAAACAAGATCCAATCAGGCTGAAACATTACAGGAAGGTAAAATCTATTGAGTTGTAAGTGATCTGAACGTTTCAAGATGATCGCACATTCCTATAGGGGGTCAAACCATGTCCCAAAGGTCAAGGGGCCTGGTGTCACTTTAAAGAAGCAGTCCAGATACACCTTTGTGGGCTTATAACTTGGCTTCTGAATGTCCTAGAGAGATCAGGTTTGTTTTAATGTACTCCAACCAACAGCCCCTACGACCACAAAAAGGAATGGAGTCATTAGCACTTATGGTTTGTAAATGGCACCCAGAATTATGTTGCACGAAGCACAATTTCACATCATTCTGGGTTCATTTGTGTGAAAACAAGGTCCAATCAGGCTGAAACGTTACAGGAAGGTAGAATCTATTGAGTTGTAAGCGATCTGAACGTTTCATGATGATAGCACTTTCCTAAGGGGGTCAAACCATGTCCCAAAGGTCACCGGATCTGGTGTCAATTTAAAGAAGTAGTCCAGTTACACATTTGTGGGCTTATAACTTGGCTTCTGAATGTCCTAGAGAGATCAGGTTTGTTTTAATGTACTCCAACCAACAGCCCCTACAACCACAAAAAGGAATGGAGTCATTAGCACTTATGGTTTGTAAATGGCACCCAGAATTATGCTGCACTAAGCACAATTTCACATCATTCTGGGTTCATTTGTGTGAAAACAAGGTCCAATCAGGCTGAAACGTTACAAGAAGGTAGAATCTATTGAGTTGTAAGTGATCTGAACGTTTCATGATGATCGCACTGTCCTATAGGGTGTCAAACCATGTCCCAAAGGTCACCGGGCCTGGTGTCACTTTAAAGAAGTAGTCCATTTACACCTTTGAGGGCTTATAACTTGGCTTCTGAATGTCCTAGAGAGATCAGGTTTGTTTTAGTGTACTCCAATCAACAGCCCCTACAACCTCAAAAAGGAATGGAGTCATTAGCACTTATGGTTTTTAAATGGCACCCAGAATTATGTTGCACGAAGCACAATTTCACATCATTCTGGGTTCTTTTGTGTGAAAACAAGGTCCAATCAGGCTGAAATGTTACAGGAAGGTAGAATCTATGGAGTTGTAAGTGATCTGAACGTTTCATGATGATAGCACTTTCCTAAGGGGGTCAAACCATGTCCCAAAGGTCACCGGATCTGGTGTCAATTTAAAGAAGTAGTCCAGTTACACCTTTGTGGGCTTATAACTTGGCTTCTGAATGTCCTAGAGAGATCAGGTTTGTTTTAGTATACTACAATAAACAGCCCCTACAATCCAAAAAGGAATGGAGTCATTAGCACTTATGGTTTTTAAATGGCACCCAGAATTATGTTGCACGAAGCACAATTTCACATCATTCTGGGTTCATTTGTGTGAAAACAAGGTCCAATCAGGCTGAAACGTTACAGAAAGGTAGAATCTATTGAGTTGTAAGTGATCTGAACGTTTCATGATGATAGCACTTTCCTAAGGAGGTCAAACCATGTCCCAAAGGTCACCGGGTCTGGTGTCAATTTAAAGAAGTAGTCCAGTTACACATTTGTGGGGTAATAACTTGGCTTCTGAATGTCCTAGAGAGATAAGGTTTGTTTTAGTGTACTCCAATCAACAACCCCTACAACCACAAAAAGGAATGGAGTCATTAGCACTTAAGGTTTGTAAAGGGCACCCAGAATTATGCTGCACTAAGCAAAATTTCACATCATTCTGGGTTCATTTGTGTGAAAACAAGGTCCAATCAGGCTGAAATGTTACAGGAAGGTAGAATCTATTGAGTTGTAAGTGATCTGAACGTTTCAAGATGATCGCACATTCCTATAGGGGGTCAAACCATGTCCCAAAGGTCAAGGGGCCTGGTGTCACTTTAAAGAAGCAGTCCAGATACACCTTTGTGGGCTTATAACTTGGCTTCTGAATGTCCTAGAGAGATCAAGTTTGTTTTAATGTACTCCAACCAACAGCCCCTACGACCACAAAAAGGAATGGAGTCATTAGCACTTATGGTTTGTAAATGGCACCCAGAATTATGTTGCACGAAGCACAATTTCACATCATTCTGGGTTCATTTGTGTGAAAACAAGGTCCAATCAGGCTGAAACGTTACAGGAAGGTAGAATCTATTGAGTTGTAAGCGATCTGAACGTTTCATGATGATAGCACTTTCCTAAGGGGGTCAAACCATGTCCCAAAGGTCACCGGATCTGGTGTCAATTTAAAGAAGTAGTCCAGTTACACATTTGTGGGCTTATAACTTGGCTTCTGAATGTCCTAGAGAGATCAGGTTTGTTTTAATGTACTCCAACCAACAGCCCCTACAACCACAAAAAGGAATGGAGTCATTAGCACTTATGGTTTGTAAATGGCACCCAGAATTATGCTGCACTAAGCACAATTTCACATCATTCTGGGTTCATTTGTGTGAAAACAAGGTCCAATCAGGCTGAAACGTTACAAGAAGGTAGAATCTATTGAGTTGTAAGTGATCTGAACGTTTCATGATGATCGCACTTTCCTATAGGGGGTCAAACCATGTCCCAAAGGTCACCGGGCCTGGTGTCACTTTAAAGAAGTAGTCCATTTACACCTTTGAGGGCTTATAACTTGGCTTCTGAATGTCCTAGAGAGATCAGGTTTGTTTTGGTGTACTCCAATCAACAGCCCCTACAACCTCAAAAAGGAATGGAGTCATTAGCACTTATGGTTTTTAAATGGCACCCAGAATTATGTTGCACGAAGCACAATTTCACATCATTCTGGGTTCTTTTGTGTGAAAACAAGGTCCAATCAGGCTGAAATGTTACAGGAAGGTAGAATCTATTGAGTTGTAAGTGATCTGAACGTTTCATGATGATAGCACTTTCCTAAGGGGGTCAAACCATGTCCCAAAGGTCACCGGATCTGGTGTCAATTTAAAGAAGTAGTCCAGTTACACCTTTGTGGGCTTATAACTTGGCTTCTGAATGTCCTAGAGAGATCAGGTTTGTTTTAGTATACTACAATAAACAGCCCCTACAATCCAAAAAGGAATGGAGTCATTAGCACTTATGGTTTTTAAATGGCACCCAGAATTATGTTGCACGAAGCACAATTTCACATCATTCTGGGTTCATTTGTGTGAAAACAAGGTCCAATCAGGCTGAAATGTTACAGGAAGGTAGAATCTATTGAGTTGTAAGTGATCTGAACGTTTCAAGATGATCGCACTTTCCTAAGGGGGTCAAACCATGTCCCAAAGGTCACCGGGCCTGGTGTCACCTTAAAGAAGTAGTCCAGTTACACCTTTGTGGGCTTATAACTTGGCTTCTGAATGTCCTAGAGAGGTTAGGTTTGTTTTAGTGTACTCCAATCAACAGCCCCTACAACCACAAAAAGGAATGGAGTCATTAGCACTTATGGTTTGTAAATGGCACCCAGAATGATGCTGCACTAAGCACAATTTCACATCATTCTGGGTTCATTTGTGTGAAAACAAGGTCCAATCAGGCTGAAACGTTACAGGAAGGTAGAATCTATTGAGTTGTACGTGATCTGAACGTTTCATCATGATAGCCCTTTCCTAAGGGGGTCAAACCATGTCACAAAGGTCACCGGATCTGGTGTCAATTAAAAGAAGTACTCCAGTTACACATTTGTGGGCTTATAAATTGGCTTCTGAATGTCCTAGAGAGATCAGGTTTGTTTTAATGTACTCCAATCAACAGCCCCTACAACCACAAAAAGGAATGGAGTCATTAGCACTTAAGGTTTTTAAATGGCACCCAGAATTATGCTGCACTAAGCACAATTTCACATCATTCTGGGTTTATTTGTGTGAAAACAAGGTCCAATCAGGCTGAAACGCTACAAGAAGGTAAAATCTATTGAGTTGTTAGCGATCTGAACGTTTCATGATGATAGCACTTTCCTAAGGGGGTCAAACCATGTCCCAACGGTCACCGGGCCTGGTGTCACTTTAAAGAAGCAGTCCAGTTACACCTTTGTGGGCTTATAACTTGGCTTCTGAATGTCCTAGAGAGGTTAGGTTTCTTTTAGTGTTCTCCAATCAACAGCCCCTACAACCACAAAAAGGAATGGAGTCATTAGCACTTAAGGTTTGTAAAGGGCACCCAGAATTATGCTGCACTAAGCAAAATTTCACATCATTCTGGGTTCATTTGTGTGAAAACAAGGTCCAATCAGGCTGAAATGTTACAGGAAGGTAGAATCTATTGAGTTGTAAGTGATCTGAACGTTTCAAGATGATCGCACTTTCCTAAGGGGGTCAAACCATGTCCCAAATGTCACCGGGCCTGGTGTCACCTTAAAGAAGTAGTCCAGTTACACCTTTGTGGGCTTATAACTTGGCTTCTGAATGTCCTAGAGAGGTTAGGTTTCTTTTAGTGTTCTCCAATCAACAGCCCCTACAACCACAAAAAGGAATGGAGTCATTAGCACTTAAGGTTTGTAAAGGGCACCCAGAATTATGCTGCACTAAGCACAATTTCACATCATTCTGGGTTCATTTGTGTGAAAACAAGGTCCATTCAGGCTGAAATGTTACAGGAAGGTAGAATCTATTGAGTTGTAAGTGATCTGAACGTTTCAAGATGATCGCACATTCCTATAGGGGGTCAAGCCATGTCCCAAAGGTCACCGGATCTGGTGTCACTTTAAAGAAGCAGTCCAGATACACCTTTGTGGGCTTATAACTTGGCTTCTGAATGTCCTAGAGAGATCAGGTTTGTTTTAATGTACTCCAACCAACAGCCCCTACGACCACAAAAAGGAATGGAGTCATTAGCACTTATGGTTTGTAAATGGCACCCAGAATTATGTTGCACGAAGCACAATTTCACATCATTCTGGGTTCATTTGTGTGAAAACAAGGTCCAATCAGGCTGAAACGTTACAGGAAGGTAGAATCTATTGAGTTGTAAGCGATCTGAACGTTTCATGATGATAGCACTTTCCTAAGGGGGTCAAACCATGTCCCAAAGGTCACCGGATCTGGTGTCAATTTAAAGAAGTAGTCCAGTTACACATTTGTGGGCTTATAACTTGGCTTCTGAATGTCCTAGAGAGATCAGGTTTGTTTTAATGTACTCCAACCAACAGCCCCTACAACCACAAAAAGGAATGGAGTCATTAGCACTTATGGTTTGTAAATGGCACCCAGAATTATGCTGCACTAAGCACAATTTCACATCATTCTGGGTTCATTTGTGTGAAAACAAGGTCCAATCAGGCTGAAACGTTACAAGAAGGTAGAATCTATTGAGTTGTAAGTGATCTGAACGTTTCATGATGATCGCACTGTCCTATAGGGTGTCAAACCATGTCCCAAAGGTCACCGGGCCTGGTGTCACTTTAAAGAAGTAGTCCATTTACACCTTTGAGGGCTTATAACTTGGCTTCTGAATGTCCTAGAGAGATCAGGTTTGTTTTAGTGTACTCCAATCAACAGCCCCTACAACCTCAAAAAGGAATGGAGTCATTAGCACTTATGGTTTTTAAATGGCACCCAGAATTATGTTGCACGAAGCACAATTTCACATCATTCTGGGTTCTTTTGTGTGAAAACAAGGTCCAATCAGGCTGAAATGTTACAGGAAGGTAGAATCTATTGAGTTGTAAGTGATCTGAACGTTTCATGATGATAGCACTTTCCTAAGGGGGTCAAACCATGTCCCAAAGGTCACCGGATCTGGTGTCAATTTAAAGAAGTAGTCCAGTTACACCTTTGTGGGCTTATAACTTGGCTTCTGAATGTCCTAGAGAGATCAGGTTTGTTTTAGTATACTACAATAAACAGCCCCTACAATCCAAAAAGGAATGGAGTCATTAGCACTTATGGTTTTTAAATGGCACCCAGAATTATGTTGCACGAAGCACAATTTCACATCATTCTGGGTTCATTTGTGTGAAAACAAGGTCCAATCAGGCTGAAACGTTACAGAAAGGTAGAATCTATTGAGTTGTAAGTGATCTGAACGTTTCATGATGATAGCACTTTCCTAAGGAGGTCAAACCATGTCCCAAAGGTCACCGGGTCTGGTGTCAATTTAAAGAAGTAGTCCAGTTACACATTTGTGGGGTAATAACTTGGCTTCTGAATGTCCTAGAGAGATAAGGTTTGTTTTAGTGTACTCCAATCAACAACCCCTACAACCACAAAAAGGAATGGAGTCATTAGCACTTAAGGTTTGTAAAGGGCACCCAGAATTATGCTGCACTAAGCAAAATTTCACATCATTCTGGGTTCATTTGTGTGAAAACAAGGTCCAATCAGGCTGAAATGTTACAGGAAGGTAGAATCTATTGAGTTGTAAGTGATCTGAACGTTTCAAGATGATCGCACATTCCTATAGGGGGTCAAACCATGTCCCAAAGGTCAAGGGGCCTGGTGTCACTTTAAAGAAGCAGTCCAGATACACCTTTGTGGGCTTATAACTTGGCTTCTGAATGTCCTAGAGAGATCAGGTTTGTTTTAATGTACTCCAACCAACAGCCCCTACGACCACAAAAAGGAATGGAGTCATTAGCACTTATGGTTTGTAAATGGCACCCAGAATTATGTTGCACGAAGCACAATTTCACATCATTCTGGGTTCATTTGTGTGAAAACAAGGTCCAATCAGGCTGAAACGTTACAGGAAGGTAGAATCTATTGAGTTGTAAGCGATCTGAACGTTTCATGATGATAGCACTTTCCTAAGGGGGTCAAACCATGTCCCAAAGGTCACCGGATCTGGTGTCAATTTAAAGAAGTAGTCCAGTTACACATTTGTGGGCTTATAACTTGGCTTCTGAATGTCCTAGAGAGATCAGGTTTGTTTTAATGTACTCCAACCAACAGCCCCTACAACCACAAAAAGGAATGGAGTCATTAGCACTTATGGTTTGTAAATGGCACCCAGAATTATGCTGCACTAAGCACAATTTCACATCATTCTGGGTTCATTTGTGTGAAAACAAGGTCCAATCAGGCTGAAACGTTACAAGAAGGTAGAATCTATTGAGTTGTAAGTGATCTGAACGTTTCATGATGATCGCACTTTCCTATAGGGGGTCAAACCATGTCCCAAAGGTCACCGGGCCTGGTGTCACTTTAAAGAAGTAGTCCATTTACACCTTTGAGGGCTTATAACTTGGCTTCTGAATGTCCTAGAGAGATCAGGTTTGTTTTAGTGTACTCCAATCAACAGCCCCTACAACCTCAAAAAGGAATGGAGTCATTAGCACTTATGGTTTTTAAATGGCACCCAGAATTATGTTGCACGAAGCACAATTTCACATCATTCTGGGTTCTTTTGTGTGAAAACAAGGTCCAATCAGGCTGAAATGTTACAGGAAGGTAGAATCTATTGAGTTGTAAGTGATCTGAACGTTTCATGATGATAGCACTTTCCTAAGGGGGTCAAACCATGTCCCAAAGGTCACCGGATCTGGTGTCAATTTAAAGAAGTAGTCCAGTTACACCTTTGTGGGCTTATAACTTGGCTTCTGAATGTCCTAGAGAGATCAGGTTTGTTTTAGTATACTACAATGAACAGCCCCTACAATCCAAAAAGGAATGGAGTCATTAGCACTTATGGTTTTTAAATGGCACCCAGAATTATGTTGCACGAAGCACAATTTCACATCATTCTGGGTTCATTTGTGTGAAAACAAGGTCCAATCAGGCTGAAACGTTACAGAAAGGTAGAATCTATTGAGTTGTAAGTGATCTGAACGTTTCATGATGATAGCACTTTCCTAAGGAGGTCAAACCATGTCCCAAAGGTCACCGGGTCTGGTGTCAATTTAAAGAAGTAGTCCAGTTACACATTTGTGGGGTAATAACTTGGCTTCTGAATGTCCTAGAGAGATAAGGTTTGTTTTAGTGTACTCCAATCAACAACCCCTACAACCACAAAAAGGAATGGAGTCATTAGCACTTAAGGTTTGTAAAGGGCACCCAGAATTATGTTGCACGAAGCACAATTTCACATCATTCTGGGTTCATTTGTGTGAAAACAAGGTCCAATCAGGCTGAAATGTTACAGGAAGGTAGAATCTATTGAGTTGTAAGTGATCTGAACGTTTCAAGATGATCGCACTTTCCTAAGGGGGTCAAACCATGTCCCAAAGGTCACCGGGCCTGGTGTCACCTTAAAGAAGTAGTCCAGTTACACCTTTGTGGGCTTATAACTTGGCTTCTGAATGTCCTAGAGAGGTTAGGTTTGTTTTAGTGTTCTCCAATCAACAGCCCCTACAACCACAAAAAGGAATGGAGTCATTAGCACTTATGGTTTTTAAATGGCACCCAGAATTATGCTGCACTAAGCACAATTTCACATCATTCTGGGTTTATTTGTGTGAAAACAAGGTCCAATCAGGCTGAAACGCTACAAGAAGGTAAAATCTATTGAGTTGTTAGCGATCTGAACGTTTCATGATGATAGCACTTTCCTAAGGGGGTCAAACCATGTCCCAACGGTCACCGGGTCTGGTGTCACTTTAAAGAAGCAGTCCAGTTACACCTTTGTGGGCTTATAACTTGGCTTCTGAATGTCCTAGAGAGGTTAGGTTTCTTTTAGTGTTCTCCAATAAACAGCCCCTACAACCACAAAAAGGAATGGAGTCATTAGCACTTAAGGTTTGTAAAGGGCACCCAGAATTATGCTGCACTAAGCAAAATTTCACATCATTCTGGGTTCATTTGTGTGAAAACAAGGTCCAATCAGGCTGAAATGTTACAGGAAGGTAGAATCTATTGAGTTGTAAGTGATCTGAACGTTTCAAGATGATCGCACTTTCCTAAGGGGGTCAAACCATGTCCCAAATGTCACCGGGCCTGGTGTCACCTTAAAGAAGTAGTCCAGTTACACCTTTGTGGGCTTATAACTTGGCTTCTGAATGTCCTAGAGAGGTTAGGTTTGTTTTAGTGTTCTCCAATCAACAGCCCCTACGACCACAAAAAGGAATGGAGTCATTAGCACTTATGGTTTGTAAATGGCACCCAGAATGATGCTGCACTAAGCACAATTTCACATCATTCTGGGTTCATTTGTGTGAAAACAAGGTCCAATCAGGCTGAAACGTTACAGGAAGGTAGAATCTATTGAGTTGTAAGTGATCTGAACGTTTCATGATGATAGCACTTTCCTAAGGGGGTCAAACCATGTCCCAAAGGTCACCGGATCTGGTGTCAATTTAAAGAAGTAGTCCAGTTACTCATTTGTGGGCTTATAACTTGGCTTCTGAATGTCCTAGAGAGATCAGGTTTGTTTTAATGTACTCCAATCAACAGCCCCTACAACCACAAAAAGGAATGGAGTCATTAGCACTTATGGTTTGTAAATGGCACCCAGAATTATGCTGCACAAAGCACAATTTCACATCATTCTGGGTTCATTTGTGTGAAAACAAGGTCCAATCAGGCTGAAATGTTACAGGAAGGTAGAATCTATTGAGTTGTACGTGATCTGAACGTTTCATCATGATAGCCCTTTCCTAAGGGGGTCAAACCATGTCCCAAAGGTCACCGGATCTGGTGTCAATTTAAAGAAGTAGTCCAGTTACACATTTGTGGGCTTATAACTTGGCTTCTGAATGTCCTAGAGAGATCAGGTTTGTTTTAATGTACTCCAATCAACAGCCCCTACAACCACAAAAAGGAATGGAGTCATTAGCACTTATGGTTTTTAAATGGCATACTCCAATCAACAGCCCTTACAACCACAAAAAGGAATGGAGTCATTAGCACTTATGGTTTTTAAATGGCACCCAGAATTATGTTGCACGAAGCACAATTTCACATCATTCTGGGTTCATTTGTGTGAAAACAAGGTCCAATCAGGCTGAAATGTTACAGGAAGGTAGAATCTATTGAGTTGTAAGGGATCTGAACGTTTCAAGATGATCGCACATTCCTATAGGGGGTCAAACCATGTCCCAAATTTCACCGGGCCTGGTGTCAATTTAAAGAAGCAGTCCAGTTACACCTTTGTGGGCTTATAACTTGGCTCCTGAATGTCCTAGAGAGGTTAGGTTTGTTTTAGTGTTCTCCAATCAACAGCCCGTACAACGACAAAAAGGAATGGAATAATTAGCACTTATGGTTTGTAAATGGCACCCAGAATTATGTTGCACGAAGCACAATTTCACATCATTCTGGGTTAATTTGTGTGAAAACAAGGTCCAATCAGGCTGAAAGAATCTAATGAGTTGTAAGTGATCTGAACGTTTAATGATGATAGCACTTTCCTAAGGGGGTCAAACCATGTCCCAAAGGTCACCGGGCCTGGTGTCACTTTAAAGAAGTAGTCCAGTTACACCTTTGTGGGCTATTAACTTTGCTTATGAATGTCCTAGAGAGGTTAGGTTTGTTTTACTGTACTCCAATAAACAGCCCCTACAACCACAAAAAGGAATGGAGTCATTAGCACTTAAGGTTTGTAAATGGCACCCAGAATTATGTTGCACGAAGCACATTTTCACATCATTCTGGGTCCATTTGTGTGAAAACAAGGTCCAATCAGGCTGAAACGCTACAAGAAGGTAGAATCTATTGAGTTGTAAGTGATCTGAACGTTTCAAGATGATCGCACATTCCTATAGGGGGTAAAACCATGTCCCAAAGGTCAACGGGCCTGGTGTCACTTTAAAGAAGTAGTCCAGTTACACCTTTGAGGGCTTATACCTTGGCTTCTGAATGTCCTAGAGAGATCAGGTTTGTTTTAGTGTACTCCAATCAACAGCCCCTACAACCTCAAAAAGGAATGGAGTCATTAGCACTTATGGTTTTTAAATGGCACCCAGAATTATGTTGCACGAAGCACAATTTCACATCATTCTGGGTTCATTTGTGTGAAAACAAGGTCCAATCAGGCTGAAATGTTACAGGAAGGTAGAATCTATTGAGTTGTAAGTGATCTGAACGTTTCAAGATGATCGCACATTCCTCTAGGGGGTCAAACCATGTCCCAAAGGTCACCGGGCCTGGTGTCACTTTAAAGAAGCAGTCCAGTTACACCTTTGTGGGCTTATAACTTGGCTTCTGAATGTCCTAGAGAGGTTAGGTTTGTTTTAGTGTTCTCCAATCAACAGCCCCTACAACCACAAAAAGGAATGGAGTCATTAGCACTTATGGTTTGTAAATGGCACCCAGAATTATGTTGCACGAAGCACAATTTCACATAATTCTGGGTTCATTTGTGTGAAAACAAGGTCCAATCAGGCTGAAATGTTACAGGAAGGTAGAATCTATTGAGTTGTAAGTGATCTGAACGTTTCATGATTATAGCACTTTCCTAAGGGGGTCAAACCATGTCCCAAAGGTCACCAGGCCTGGTGTCACTTTAAAGAAGTAGTCCAGTTACACCTTTGTGGGCTTATAACTTGGCTTCTGAATGTCCTAGAGAGGTTAGGTTTGTTTTAGTGTACTCCAATCAACAGCCCCTACAACCACAAAAAGGAATGGAGTCATTAGCACTTAAGGTTTGTAAATGGCACCCAGAATTATGTTGCACGAAGCACAATTTCACATCATTCTGGGTCCATTTGTGTGAAAACAAGGTCCAATCAGGCTGAAACGCTACAAGAAGTTAGAATCTATTGAGTTGTAAGTGATCTGAACGTTTCAAGATGATAGCATATTCCTATAGGGGGTAAAACCATGTCCCAAAGGTCACCGGGCCTGGTGTCACTTTAAAGAAGTAGTCCAGTTACACCTTTGAGGGCTTATAACTTGGCTTCTGAATGTCCTAGAGAGATCAGGTTTGTTTTAGTGTACTCCAATCAACAGCCCCTACAACCTCAAAAAGGAATGGAGTCATTAGCACTTATGGTTTTTAAATGGCACCCAGAATTATGTTGCACGAAGCACAATTTCACATCACTCTGGGTTCATTTGTGTGAAAACAAGGTCCAATCAGGCTGAAATGTTACAGAAAGGTAGAATCAATTGAGTTGTAAGTGATCTGAACGTTTCATGATGATAGCACTTTCCTAAGGGGGTCAAACCATGTCCCAAAGGTCACCTGATCTGGTGTCAATTTAAAGAAGTAGTCCAGTTACACCTTTGTGGGCTTATAACTTGGCTTCTGAATGTCCTAGAGAGATCAGGTTTGTTTTAGTATACTCCAATCAACAGCCCCTACAACCACAAAAAGGAATGGAGTCATTAGCACTTATGGTGTTTAAATGGCACCCAGAATTATGTTGCACGAAGCACAATTTCACATCATTCTGGGTTCATTTGTGTGAAAACAAGGTCCAATCAGGCTGAAACGCTACAAGAAGGTAGAATCTATTGAGTTGTAAGTGATCTGAACGTTTCATGATGATAGCACTTTCCTAAGGGGGTCAAACCATGTCCCAAAGGTCACCGGGCCTGGTGTAACTTTAAAGAAGTAGTCCAGTTACACCTTTGTGGGCTTATAACTTGGCTTCTGAATGTCCTAGAGAGATCAGGTTTGTTTAAATGTACTCCAATCAACAGCCCCTACAACCACAAACAGGAATGGAGTCATTAGCACTTATGGTTTGTAAATGGCACCCAGACTTATGTTGCACGAAGCACAATTTCACATCATTCTGGGAACATTTGTGTGAAAACAAGGTCCAATCAGGCTGAAACGCTACAAGAAGGTAGAATCTATTGAGTTGTAAGTGATCTGAACGTTTCAAGATGATCGCACATTCCTATAGGGGGTAAAACCATGTCCCAAAGGTCACAGGGCCTGGTGTCACTTTAAAGAAGTAGTCCAGTTACACCTTTGTGGGCTTATAACTTGGCTTCTGAATGTCCTAGAGAGGTTAGGTTTGTTTTAGTGTACTCCAATCAACAGCCCCTACAACCACAAAAAGGAATGGAGTCATTAGCACTTATGGTTTGTAAATGGCACCCAGAATTATGTTGCACGAAGCACAATTTCACATCATTCTGGGATCATTTGTGTGAAAACAAGGTCCAATCAGGCTGAAACGTTACAGGAAGGTAGAATCTATTGAGTTGTAAGTGATCTGAACGTTTCATGATGATAACACTTTCCTACGGGGGTCAAACCATGTCCCAAAGGTCACCGGATCTGGTGTCAATTTAAAGAAGTAGTCCAGTTACACCTTTGTGGGCTTATAACTTGGCTTCTGAATGTCCTAGAGAGACCAGGTTTGTTTTAGTATACTCCAATCAACAGCACTTACAACCACAAAAAGGAATGGGGTCATTAGCACTTATGGTTTTTAAATGGCACCCGGAATTATGTTGCACGAAGCACAATTTCACATCATTCTGGGTTCATTTGTGTGAAAACAAGGTCCAATCAGGCTGAAACGTTACAGGAAGGTAGAATCTATTGAGTTGTAAGTGATCTGAACGTTTCAAGATGATCGCACATTCCTATAGGTGGTCAAACCTTGTCCCAAAGGTCACCGGGACTGGTGTCACTTTAAAGAAGCAGTCCAGTTACACATTTGTGGGATTATAACTTGGCTTCTGAATGTCCTAGAGAGGTTAGGTTCTTTTTAGTGTACTCCAATCAACATCTCCTACAACCTCAAAAAGGAATGGAGTCATTAGCACTTATGGTTTTTAAATGGCACCCAGAATTATGCTGCACTAAGCACAATTTCACAACATTCTGGGTTCATTTGTGTGAAAACAAGGTCCAATCAGGCTGAAACGTTACAGGAAGGTAGAATCTATTGAGTTGTAAGTGATCTGAACGTTTCATGATGATAGCACTTTCCTAAGGGGGTCAAACCATGTCCCAAAGGTCACCGGATCTGGTGTCAATTTAAAGTAGTCCAGTTACACATTTGTGGGCTTATAACTTGGCTTCTGAATGTTCTAGAGAGATCAGGTTTGTTTTAGTGTACTCCAATAAACAGCCCTTACAACCTCAAAAAGGAATGGAGTCATTAGCACTTATGGTTTTTAAATGGCACCCAGAATTAATACTGTACGAAGCACAATTTCACATCATTCTGGGTTCATTTGTGTGAAAACAAGGTCCAATCAGGCTGAAATGTTACAGGAAGGTAGAATCTATTGAGTTGTAAGTGATCTGAACGTTTCAAGATGATCGCACATTCCTCTAGGGGGTCAAACCATGTCCCAAAGGTCACCGGGCCTGGTGTCACTTTAAAGAAGCAGTCCAGTTACACCTTTGTGGGCTTATAACTTGGCTTCTGAATGTCATAGAGAGGTTAGGTTTGTTTTAGTGTTCTCCAATCAACAGCCCCTACAACCACAAAAAGGAATGGAGTCATTAGCACTTATGGTTTGTAAATGGCACCCAGAATTATGTTGCACGAAGCACAATTTCACATCATTCTGGGTTTATTTGTGTGAAAACAAGGTCGATTTAGGCTGAAACGTTACAGGAAGGTAGAATCTATTGAGTTGTAAGTGATCTGAACGTTTCATGATGATAGCACTTTCCTAAGGGGGTCAAACCATGTCCCAAAGGTCACCGGATCTGGTGTCAATTTAAAGAAGTAGTCCAGTTACACCTTTGTGGGCTTATAACTTGGCTTCTGAATGTCCTAGAGAGACCAGGTTTGTTTTAGTATACTCCAATCAACAGCACTTACAACCACAAAAAGGAATGGGGTCATTAGCACTTATGGTTTTTAAATGGCACCCGGAATTATGTTGCACGAAGCACAATTTCACATCATTCTGGGTTCATTTGTGTGAAAACAAGGTCCAATCAGGCTGAAACGTTACAGGAAGGTAGAATCTATTGAGTTGTAAGTGATCTGAACGTTTCAAGATGATCGCACATTCCTATAGGTGGTCAAACCTTGTCCCAAAGGTCACCGGGACTGGTGTCACTTTAAAGAAGCAGTCCAGTTACACATTTGTGGGCTTATAACTTGGCTTCTGAATGTCCTAGAGAGATCAGGTTTGTTTTAGTGTACTCCAATCAACATCTCCTACAACCTCAAAAAGGAATGGAGTCATTAGCACTTATGGTTTTTAAATGGCACCCAGAATTATGCTGCACTAAGCACAATTTCACAACATTCTGGGTTCATTTGTGTGAAAACAAGGTCCAATCAGGCTGAAACGTTACAGGAAGGTAGAATCTATTGAGTTGTAAGTGATCTGAACGTTTCATGATGATAGCACTTTCCTAAGGGGGTCAAACCATGTCCCAAAGGTCACCGGATCTGGTGTCAATTTAAAGAAGTAGTCCAGTTACACATTTGTGGGCTTATAACTTGGCTTCTGAATGTTCTAGAGAGATCAGGTTTGTTTTAATGTACTCCAATCAACATCTCCTACAACCACAAAAAGGAATGGAGTCATTAGCACTTATGGTTTGTAAATGGCACCCAGAATTATGTTGCACGAAGCACAATTTCACATCATTCTGGGTTCATTTGTGTGAAAACAAGGTCCAATCAGGCTGAAACGTTACAAGAAAGTAGAATCTATTGAGTTGTAAGTGATCTGAACGTTTCATAATGATCGCACATTCCTATAGGGGGTCAAACCATGTACCAAAGGTCACCGGGCCTGGTGTCACTTTAAAGAAGTAGTCCAGTTACACCTTTGAGGGCTTATAACTTGGCTTCTGAATATCCTAGAGAGATCAGGTTTGTTTTAGTGTACTCCAATCAACAGCCCTTACAACCTCAAAAAGGAATGGAGTCATTAGCACTTATGGTTTTTAAATGGCACCCAGAATTAATGTTGTACGAAGCACAATTTCACATCATTCTGGGTTCATTTGTGTGAAAACAAGGTCCAATCAGGCTGAAATGTTACAGGAAGGTAGAATCTATTGAGTTGTAAGTGATCTGAACGTTTCAAGATGATCGCACATTCCTCTAGGGGGTCAAACCATGTCCCAAATGTCACCGGGCCTGGTGTCACTTTAAAGAAGCAGTCCAGTTACACCTTTGTGGGCTTATAACTTGGCTTCTGAATGTCCTAGAGAGGTTAGGTTTGTTTTAGTGTTCTCCAATCAACAGCCCCTACAACCACAAAAAGGAATGGAGTCATTAGCACTTATGGTTTGTAAATGGCACCCAGAATTATGTTGCACGAAGCACAATTTCACATCATTCTGGGTTCATTTGTGTGAAAACAAGGTCCAATCAGGCTGAAACGTTACAGGAAGGTAGAATCTATTGAGTTGTAAGTGATCTGAACGTTTCATGATGATAGCACTTTCCTAAGGGGGTCAAACCATGTCCCAAAGGTCACCGGATCTGGTGTCAATTTAAAGAAGTAGTCCAGTTACACCTTTGTGGGCTTATAACTTGGCTTCTGAATGTCCTAGAGAGACCAGGTTTGTTTTAGTATACTCCAATCAACAGCACTTACAACCACAAAAAGGAATGGGGTCATTAGCACTTATGGTTTTTAAATGGCACCCGGAATTATGTTGCACGAAGCACAATTTCACATCATTCTGGGTTCATTTGTGTGAAAACAAGGTCCAATCAGGCTGAAACGTTACAGGAAGGTAGAATCTATTGAGTTGTAAGTGATCTGAACGTTTCAAGATGATCGCACATTCCTATAGGTGGTCAAACCTTGTCCCAAAGGTCACCGGGACTGGTGTCACTTTAAAGAAGCAGTCCAGTTACACATTTGTGGGATTATAACTTGGCTTCTGAATGTCCTAGAGAGGTTAGGTTTGTTTTAGTGTACTCCAATCAACAGCCCCTACAACCACAAAAAGGAATGGAGTCATTAGCACTTAAGGTTTGTAAATGGCACCCAGAATTATGTTGCACGAAGCACAATTTCACATCATTCTGGGTTCATTTGTGTGAAAACAAGGTCCAATCAGGCTGAAACGCTACAACAAGGTAGAATCTATTGAGTTGTAAGTGATCTGAACGTTTCATGATGATAGCACTTTCCTAAGGGGGTCAAACCATGTCCCAAAGGTCACCGGATCTGGTGTCAATTTAAAGAAGTAGTCCAGTTACACCTTTGTGGGCTTATAACTTGGCTTCTGAATGTCCTAGAGAGGTTAGGTTTGTTTTAGTGTTCTCCAATCAACAGCCCCTACAACCACAAAAAGGAATGGAGTCATTAGCACTTATGGTTTGTAAATGGCACCCAGAATTATGTTGCACGAAGCACAATTTCACATCATTCTGGGTTCATTTGTGTGAAAACAAGGTCCAATCAGGCTGAAACGTTACAGGAAGGTAGAATCTATTGAGTTGTAAGTGATCTGAACGTTTCATGATGATAGCACTTTCCAAAGGGGGTCAAACCATGTCCCAAAGGTCACCCGATCTGGTGTCAATTTAAAGAAGTAGTCCAGTTAAACATTTGTGGGCTTATAACTTGGCTTCTGAATGTCCTAGAGAGATCAGGTTTGTTTTAATGTACTCCAACCAACAGCCCCTACAACCACAAAAAGGAATGGAGTCATTAGCACTTATGGTTTTTAAATGGCACCCAGAATTATGTTGCACTAAGCACAATTTCACATCATTCTGGGTTCATTTGTGTGAAAACAAGGTCCAGTCAGGCTGAAACGTTACAAGAAGGTAGAATCTATTGAGTTGTAAGTGATCTGAACGTTTCATGATGATCGCACATTCCTATAGGGGGTCAAACCATGTCCCAAAGGTCACCGGATCTGGTGTAAATTTAAAGAAGTAGTTCAGTTACACCTTTGTGGGCTTATAACTTGGCTTCTGAATGTCCTAGAGAGATCAGGTTTGTTTTAGTATACTCCAATCAACAGCCCCTACAACCCAAAAAGGAATGGAGTCATTAGCACTTATGGTTTGTAAATGGCACCCAGAATTATGTTGCACGAAGCACAATTTCACATCATTCTGGGTCCATTTGTGTGAAAACAAGGTGCAATCAGGCTGAAACGTTACAAGAAAGTAGAATCTATTGAGTTGTAAGTGATCTGAACGTTTCATAATGATCGCACATTCCTATAGGGGGTCAAACCATGTCCCAAAGGTCACCGGGCCTGGTGTCACTTTAAAGAAGTAGTCCAGTTACACCTTTGAGGGCTTATAACTTGGCTTCTGATTATCCTAGAGAGATCAGGTTTGTTTTAGTGTACTCCAATCAACAGCCCCTACAACCTCAAAAAGGAATGGAGTCATTAGCACTTATGGTTTTTAAATGGCACCCAGAATTAATGTTGTACGAAGCACAATTTCACATCATTCTGGGTTCATTTGTGTGAAAACAAGGTCCAATCAGGCTGAAATGTTACAGGAAGGTAGAATCTCTGGAGTTGTAAGTGATCTGAACGTTTCATGATGATAGCACTTTCCTAAGGAGGTCAAACCATGTCCCAAAGGTCACCGGGTCTGGTGTCAATTTAAAGAAGTAGTCCAGTTACACATTTGTGGGGTAATAACTTGGCTTCTGAATGTCCTAGAGAGATAAGGTTTGTTTTAGTGTACTCCAATCAACAACCCCTACAACCACAAAAAGGAATGGAGTCATTAGCACTTAAGGTTTGTAAAGGGCACCCAGAATTATGCTGCACTAAGCAAAATTTCACATCATTCTGGGTTCATTTGTGTGAAAACAAGGTCCAACCAGGCTGAAATGTTACAGGAAGGTAGAATCTATTGAGTTGTAAGTGATATGAACGTTTCATGATGATAGCACTTTCCTAAGGGGGTCAAACCATGTCCCAAAGGTCACCGGATCTGGTGTCAATTTAAAGAAGTAGTCCAGTTACACCTTTGTGGGCTTATAACTTGGCTTCTGAATGTCCTAGAGAGACCAGGTTTGTTTTAGTATACTCCAATCAACAGCACTTACAACCACAAAAAGGAATGGGGTCATTAGCACTTATGGTTTTTAAATGGCACCCGGAATTATGTTGCACGAAGCACAATTTCACATCATTCTGGGTTCATTTGTGTGAAAACAAGGTCCAATCAGGCTGAAACGTTACAGGAAGGTAGAATGTATTGAGTTGTAAGTGATCTGAACGTTTCAAGATGATCGCACATTCCTATAGGTGGTCAAACCTTGTCCCAAAGGTCACCGGGACTGGTGTCACTTTAAAGAAGCAGTCCAGTTACACATTTGTGGGATTATAACTTGGCTTCTGAATGTCCTAGAGAGGTTAGGTTTGTTTTAGTGTACTCCAATCAACAGCCCCTACAACCACAAAAAGGAATGGAGTCATTAGCACTTAATGTTTGTAAATGGCACCCAGAATTATGTTGCACGAAGCACAATTTCACATCATTCTGGGTCCATTTGTGTGAAAACAAGGTCCAATCAGGCTGAAACGCTACAACAAGGTAGAATCTATTGAGTTGTAAGTGATCTGAACGTTTCATGATGATAGCACTTTCCTAAGGGGGTCAAACCATGTCCCAAAGGTCACCGGATCTGGTGTCAATTTAAAGAAGTAGTCCAGTTACACCTTTGTGGGCTTATAACTTGGCTTCTGAATGTCCCTGAGAGGTTAGGTTTGTTTTAGTGTTCTCCAATCAACAGCCCTTACAACCACAAAAAGGAATGGAGTCATTAGCACTTATGGTTTGTAAATGGCACCCAGAATTATGTTGCACGAAGCACAATTTCACATAATTCTGGGTTCATTTGTGTGAAAACAAGGTCCAATCAGGCTGAAACGTTACAGGAAGGTAGAATCTATTGAGTTGTAAGTGATCTGAACGTTTCATGATGATAGCACTTTCCAAAGGGGGTCAAACCATGTCCCAAAGGTCACCGGGCCTGGTGTCACTTTAAAGAAATAGTCCAGTTACACCTTTGAGGGCTTATAACTTGGCTTCTGAATATCCTAGAGAGATCAGGTTTGTTTTAGTGTACTCCAATCAACAGCCCCTACAACCTCAAAAAGGAATGGAGTCATTAGCACTTATGGTTTTTAAATGGCACCCAGAATTAATGTTGTACGAAGCACAATTTCACATCATTCTGGGTTCATTTGTGTGAAAACAAGGTCCAATCAGGCTGAAATGTTACAGGAAGGTAGAATCTCTGGAGTTGTAAGTGATCTGAACGTTTCAAGATGATCGCACATTCCTCTAGGGGGTCAAACCATGTCCCAAAGGTCACCGGGCCTGGTGTCACTTTAAAGAAGCAGTCCAGTTACACCTTTGTGGGCTAATAACTTGGCTTCTGAATGTCCTAGAGAGGTTAGGTTTGTTTTAGTGTACTCCAATCAACAGCCCCTACAACCACAAAAAGGAATGGAGTCATTAGCACTTAATGTTTGTAAATGGCACCCAGAATTATGTTGCACGAAGCACAATTTCACATCATTCTGGGTCCATTTGTGTGAAAACAAGGTCCAATCAGGCTGAAACGCTACAACAAGGTAGAATCTATTGAGTTGTAAGTGATCTGAACGTTTCATGATGATAGCACTTTCCTAAGGGGGTCAAACCATGTCCCAAAGGTCACCGGATCTGGTGTCAATTTAAAGAAGTAGTCCAGTTACACCTTTGTGGGCTTATAACTTGGCTTCTGAATGTCCCTGAGAGGTTAGGTTTGTTTTAGTGTTCTCCAATCAACAGCCCTTACAACCACAAAAAGGAATGGAGTCATTAGCACTTATGGTTTGTAAATGGCACCCAGAATTATGTTGCACGAAGCACAATTTCACATAATTCTGGGTTCATTTGTGTGAAAACAAGGTCCAATCAGGCTGAAACGTTACAGGAAGGTAGAATCTATTGAGTTGTAAGTGATCTGAACGTTTCATGATGATAGCACTTTCCAAAGGGGGTCAAACCATGTCCCAAAGGTCACCGGGCCTGGTGTCACTTTAAAGAAATAGTCCAGTTACACCTTTGAGGGCTTATAACTTGGCTTCTGAATATCCTAGAGAGATCAGGTTTGTTTTAGTGTACTCCAATCAACAGCCCCTACAACCTCAAAAAGGAATGGAGTCATTAGCACTTATGGTTTTTAAATGGCACCCAGAATTAATGTTGTACGAAGCACAATTTCACATCATTCTGGGTTCATTTGTGTGAAAACAAGGTCCAATCAGGCTGAAATGTTACAGGAAGGTAGAATCTCTGGAGTTGTAAGTGATCTGAACGTTTCAAGATGATCGCACATTCCTCTAGGGGGTCAAACCATGTCCCAAAGGTCACCGGGCCTGGTGTCACTTTAAAGAAGCAGTCCAGTTACACCTTTGTGGGCTAATAACTTGGCTTCTGAATGTCCTAGAGAGGTTAGGTTTGTTTTAGTGTTCTCCAATCAACAGCCCCTACAACCACAAAAAGGAATGGAGTCATTAGCACTTATGGTTTGTAAATGGCACCCAGAATTATGTTGCACGAAGCACAATTTCACATCATTCTGGGTTCATTTGTGTGAAAACAAGGTCCAATCAGGCTGAAACGTTACAGGAAGGTAGAATCTATTGAGTTGTAAGTGATCTGAACGTTTCATGATGATAGCACTTTCCAAAGGGGGTCAAACCATGTCCCAAAGGTCACCCGATCTGGTGTCAATTTAAAGAAGTAGTCCAGTTAAACATTTGTGGGCTTATAACTTGGCTTCTGAATGTCCTAGAGAGATCAGGTTTGTTTTAATGTACTCCAACCAACAGCCCCTACAACCACAAAAAGGAATGGAGTCATTAGCACTTATGGTTTTTAAATGGCACCCAGAATTATGTTGCACTAAGCACAATTTCACATCATTCTGGGTTCATTTGTGTGAAAACAAGGTCCAGTCAGGCTGAAACGTTACAAGAAGGTAGAATCTATTGAGTTGTAAGTGATCTGAACGTTTCATGATGATCGCACATTCCTATAGGGGGTCAAACCATGTCCCAAAGGTCACCGGATCTGGTGTAAATTTAAAGAAGTAGTTCAGTTACACCTTTGTGGGCTTATAACTTGGCTTCTGAATGTCCTAGAGAGATCAGGTTTGTTTTAGTATACTCCAATCAACAGCCCCTACAACCCAAAAAGGAATGGAGTCATTAGCACTTATGGTTTGTAAATGGCACCCAGAATTATGTTGCACGAAGCACAATTTCACATCATTCTGGGTCCATTTGTGTGAAAACAAGGTGCAATCAGGCTGAAACGTTACAAGAAAGTAGAATCTATTGAGTTGTAAGTGATCTGAACGTTTCATAATGATCGCACATTCCTATAGGGGGTCAAACCATGTCCCAAAGGTCACCGGGCCTGGTGTCACTTTAAAGAAGTAGTCCAGTTACACCTTTGAGGGCTTATAACTTGGCTTCTGATTATCCTAGAGAGATCAGGTTTGTTTTAGTGTACTCCAATCAACAGCCCCTACAACCTCAAAAAGGAATGGAGTCATTAGCACTTATGGTTTTTAAATGGCACCCAGAATTAATGTTGTACGAAGCACAATTTCACATCATTCTGGGTTCATTTGTGTGAAAACAAGGTCCAATCAGGCTGAAATGTTACAGGAAGGTAGAATCTCTGGAGTTGTAAGTGATCTGAACGTTTCATGATGATAGCACTTTCCTAAGGAGGTCAAACCATGTCCCAAAGGTCACCGGGTCTGGTGTCAATTTAAAGAAGTAGTCCAGTTACACATTTGTGGGGTAATAACTTGGCTTCTGAATGTCCTAGAGAGATAAGGTTTGTTTTAGTGTACTCCAATCAACAACCCCTACAACCACAAAAAGGAATGGAGTCATTAGCACTTAAGGTTTGTAAAGGGCACCCAGAATTATGCTGCACTAAGCAAAATTTCACATCATTCTGGGTTCATTTGTGTGAAAACAAGGTCCAACCAGGCTGAAATGTTACAGGAAGGTAGAATCTATTGAGTTGTAAGTGATATGAACGTTTCATGATGATAGCACTTTCCTAAGGGGGTCAAACCATGTCCCAAAGGTCACCGGATCTGGTGTCAATTTAAAGAAGTAGTCCAGTTACACCTTTGTGGGCTTATAACTTGGCTTCTGAATGTCCTAGAGAGACCAGGTTTGTTTTAGTATACTCCAATCAACAGCACTTACAACCACAAAAAGGAATGGGGTCATTAGCACTTATGGTTTTTAAATGGCACCCGGAATTATGTTGCACGAAGCACAATTTCACATCATTCTGGGTTCATTTGTGTGAAAACAAGGTCCAATCAGGCTGAAACGTTACAGGAAGGTAGAATGTATTGAGTTGTAAGTGATCTGAACGTTTCAAGATGATCGCACATTCCTATAGGTGGTCAAACCTTGTCCCAAAGGTCACCGGGACTGGTGTCACTTTAAAGAAGCAGTCCAGTTACACATTTGTGGGATTATAACTTGGCTTCTGAATGTCCTAGAGAGGTTAGGTTTGTTTTAGTGTACTCCAATCAACAGCCCCTACAACCACAAAAAGGAATGGAGTCATTAGCACTTAATGTTTGTAAATGGCACCCAGAATTATGTTGCACGAAGCACAATTTCACATCATTCTGGGTCCATTTGTGTGAAAACAAGGTCCAATCAGGCTGAAACGCTACAACAAGGTAGAATCTATTGAGTTGTAAGTGATCTGAACGTTTCATGATGATAGCACTTTCCTAAGGGGGTCAAACCATGTCCCAAAGGTCACCGGATCTGGTGTCAATTTAAAGAAGTAGTCCAGTTACACCTTTGTGGGCTTATAACTTGGCTTCTGAATGTCCCTGAGAGGTTAGGTTTGTTTTAGTGTTCTCCAATCAACAGCCCTTACAACCACAAAAAGGAATGGAGTCATTAGCACTTATGGTTTGTAAATGGCACCCAGAATTATGTTGCACGAAGCACAATTTCACATAATTCTGGGTTCATTTGTGTGAAAACAAGGTCCAATCAGGCTGAAACGTTACAGGAAGGTAGAATCTATTGAGTTGTAAGTGATCTGAACGTTTCATGATGATAGCACTTTCCAAAGGGGGTCAAACCATGTCCCAAAGGTCACCGGGCCTGGTGTCACTTTAAAGAAATAGTCCAGTTACACCTTTGAGGGCTTATAACTTGGCTTCTGAATATCCTAGAGAGATCAGGTTTGTTTTAGTGTACTCCAATCAACAGCCCCTACAACCTCAAAAAGGAATGGAGTCATTAGCACTTATGGTTTTTAAATGGCACCCAGAATTAATGTTGTACGAAGCACAATTTCACATCATTCTGGGTTCATTTGTGTGAAAACAAGGTCCAATCAGGCTGAAATGTTACAGGAAGGTAGAATCTCTGGAGTTGTAAGTGATCTGAACGTTTCAAGATGATCGCACATTCCTCTAGGGGGTCAAACCATGTCCCAAAGGTCACCGGGCCTGGTGTCACTTTAAAGAAGCAGTCCAGTTACACCTTTGTGGGCTAATAACTTGGCTTCTGAATGTCCTAGAGAGGTTAGGTTTGTTTTAGTGTTCTCCAATCAACAGCCCCTACAACCACAAAAAGGAATGGAGTCATTAGCACTTATGGTTTGTAAATGGCACCCAGAATTATGTTGCACGAAGCACAATTTCACATCATTCTGGGTTCATTTGTGTGAAAACAAGGTCCAATCAGGCTGAAACGTTACAGGAAGGTAGAATCTATTGAGTTGTAAGTGATCTGAACGTTTCATGATGATAGCACTTTCCTAAGGAGGTCAAACCATGTCCCAAAGGTCACCGGGTCTGGTGTCAATTTAAAGAAGTAGTCCAGTTACACATTTGTGGGGTAATAACTTGGCTTCTGAATGTCCTAGAGAGATAAGGTTTGTTTTAGTGTACTCCAATCAACAACCCCTACAACCACAAAAAGGAATGGAGTCATTAGCACTTAAGGTTTGTAAAGGGCACCCAGAATTATGCTGCACTAAGCAAAATTTCACATCATTCTGGGTTCATTTGTGTGAAAACAAGGTCCAACCAGGCTGAAATGTTACAGGAAGGTAGAATCTATTGAGTTGTAAGTGATATGAACGTTTCATGATGATAGCACTTTCCTAAGGGGGTCAAACCATGTCCCAAAGGTCACCGGATCTGGTGTCAATTTAAAGAAGTAGTCCAGTTACACCTTTGTGGGCTTATAACTTGGCTTCTGAATGTCCTAGAGAGACCAGGTTTGTTTTAGTATACTCCAATCAACAGCACTTACAACCACAAAAAGGAATGGGGTCATTAGCACTTATGGTTTTTAAATGGCACCCGGAATTATGTTGCACGAAGCACAATTTCACATCATTCTGGGTTCATTTGTGTGAAAACAAGGTCCAATCAGGCTGAAACGTTACAGGAAGGTAGAATGTATTGAGTTGTAAGTGATCTGAACGTTTCAAGATGATCGCACATTCCTATAGGTGGTCAAACCTTGTCCCAAAGGTCACCGGGACTGGTGTCACTTTAAAGAAGCAGTCCAGTTACACATTTGTGGGATTATAACTTGGCTTCTGAATGTCCTAGAGAGGTTAGGTTTGTTTTAGTGTACTCCAATCAACAGCCCCTACAACCACAAAAAGGAATGGAGTCATTAGCACTTAATGTTTGTAAATGGCACCCAGAATTATGTTGCACGAAGCACAATTTCACATCATTCTGGGTCCATTTGTGTGAAAACAAGGTCCAATCAGGCTGAAACGCTACAACAAGGTAGAATCTATTGAGTTGTAAGTGATCTGAACGTTTCATGATGATAGCACTTTCCTAAGGGGGTCAAACCATGTCCCAAAGGTCACCGGATCTGGTGTCAATTTAAAGAAGTAGTCCAGTTACACCTTTGTGGGCTTATAACTTGGCTTCTGAATGTCCCTGAGAGGTTAGGTTTGTTTTAGTGTTCTCCAATCAACAGCCCTTACAACCACAAAAAGGAATGGAGTCATTAGCACTTATGGTTTGTAAATGGCACCCAGAATTATGTTGCACGAAGCACAATTTCACATAATTCTGGGTTCATTTGTGTGAAAACAAGGTCCAATCAGGCTGAAACGTTACAGGAAGGTAGAATCTATTGAGTTGTAAGTGATCTGAACGTTTCATGATGATAGCACTTTCCAAAGGGGGTCAAACCATGTCCCAAAGGTCACCGGGCCTGGTGTCACTTTAAAGAAATAGTCCAGTTACACCTTTGAGGGCTTATAACTTGGCTTCTGAATATCCTAGAGAGATCAGGTTTGTTTTAGTGTACTCCAATCAACAGCCCCTACAACCTCAAAAAGGAATGGAGTCATTAGCACTTATGGTTTTTAAATGGCACCCAGAATTAATGTTGTACGAAGCACAATTTCACATCATTCTGGGTTCATTTGTGTGAAAACAAGGTCCAATCAGGCTGAAATGTTACAGGAAGGTAGAATCTCTGGAGTTGTAAGTGATCTGAACGTTTCAAGATGATCGCACATTCCTCTAGGGGGTCAAACCATGTCCCAAAGGTCACCGGGCCTGGTGTCACTTTAAAGAAGCAGTCCAGTTACACCTTTGTGGGCTAATAACTTGGCTTCTGAATGTCCTAGAGAGGTTAGGTTTGTTTTAGTGTTCTCCAATCAACAGCCCCTACAACCACAAAAAGGAATGGAGTCATTAGCACTTATGGTTTGTAAATGGCACCCAGAATTATGTTGCACGAAGCACAATTTCACATCATTCTGGGTTCATTTGTGTGAAAACAAGGTCCAATCAGGCTGAAACGTTACAGGAAGGTAGAATCTATTGAGTTGTAAGTGATCTGAACGTTTCATGATGATAGCACTTTCCTAAGGGGGTCAAACCATGTCCCAAAGGTCACCGGATCTGGTGTCAATTTAAAGAAGTAGTCCAATTACACCTTTGTGGGCTTATAACTTGGCTTCTGAATGTCCTAGAGAGATCAGGTTTGTTTTAGTATACTCCAATCAACAGCACTTACAACCACAAAAAGGAATGGGGTCATTAGCACTTATGGTTTTTAAATGGCACCCGGAATTATGTTGCACGAAGCACAATTTCACATCATTCTGGGTTCATTTGTGTGAAAACAAGGTCCAATCAGGCTGAAATGTTACAGGAAGGTAGAATCTATTGAGTTGTAAGTGATCTGAATGTTTCAAGATGATCGCACATTCCTATAGGTGGTCAAACCTTGTCCCAAAGGTCACCGGGACTGGTGTCACTTTAAAGAAGCAGTCCAGTTACACATTTGTTGGATTATAACTTGGCTTCTGAATGTCCTAGAGAGGTTAGGTTTGTTTTAGTGTACTCCAATCAACAGCCCCTACAACCACAAAAAGGAATGGAGTCATTAGCACTTAAGGTTTGTAAATGGCACCCAGAATTATGTTGCACGAAGCACAATTTCACATCATTCTGGGTCCATTTGTGTGAAAACAAGGTCCAATCAGGCTGAAACGCTACAACAAGGTAGAATCTATTGAGTTGTAAGTGATCTGAACGTTTCATGATGATAGCACTTTCCTAAGGGGGTCAAACCATGTCCCAAAGGTCACCGGATCTGGTGTCAATTTAAAGAAGTAGTCCAGTTACACATTTGTGGGCTTATAACTTGGCTTCTGAATGTCCTAGAGAGATCAGGTTTGTTTTAGTATACTCCAATCAACAGCCCCTACAACCACAAAAAGGAATGGAGTCATTATCACTTATGGTTTTTAAATGGCACCCAGAATTATGTTGCACGAAGCACAATTTCACATCATTCTGGGTTCATTTGTGTGAAAACAAGGTCCAACCAGGCTGAAATGTTACAGGAACGTAGAATCTATTGAGTTGTAAGTGATATGAACGTTTCATGATGATAGCACTTTCCTAAGGGGGTTAAACCATGTCCCAAAGGTCACCGGATCTGGTGTCAATTTAAAGAAGTAGTCCAGTTACACATTTGTGGGCTTATAACTTGGCTTCTGAATGTCCTAGAGAGATCAGGTTTGTTTTAATGTACTCCAATCAACAGCCCCTACAACCACAAAAAGGAATGGAGTCATTAGCACTTATGGTTTGTAAATGGCACCCAGAATTATGTTGCACGAAGCACAATTTCACATCATTCTGGGTTCATTTGTGTGAAAACAAGGTCCAATCAGGCTGAAACGCTACAAGAAGGTAGAATCTATTGAGTTGTAAGTGATCTGAACGTTTCATGATGATAGCACTTTCCTAAGGGGGTCAAACCATGTCCCAAAGGTCACCGGGCCTGGTGTCACTTTAAAGAAGCAGTCCAGTTACACCTTTGTGGGCTTATAACTTGGCTTCTGAATGTCCTAGAGAGGTTAGGTTTGTTTTAGTGTTCTCCAATCAACAGCCCCTACAACCACAAAAAGGAATGGAGTCATTAGCACTTATGGTTTGTAAATGGCACCCAGAATTATGTTGCACGAAGCACAATTTCACATCATTCTGGGTTCATTTGTGTGAAAACATGGTCCAATCTGGCTGAAACGTTACAGGAAGGTAGAATCTATTGAGTTGTAAGTGATCTGAACGTTTCATGATGATAGCACTTTCCTAAGGGGGTCAAACCATGTCCCAAAGGTCACCGGGCCTGGTGTCACTTTAAAGAAGTAGTCCAGTTACACCTTTGTGGGCTTATAACTTGGCTTCTGAATGTCCTAGAGAGGTTAGGTTTGTTTTAGTGTTCTCCAATCAACAGCCCCTACAACCAGAAAAAGGAATGGAGTCATTAGCACTTATGGTTTGTAAATGGCACCCAGAATTATGTTGCACGAAGCACAATTTCACATAATTCTGGGTTCATTTGTGTGAAAACAAGGTCCAATCAGGCTGAATTGTTACAGGAAGGTAGAATCTATTGAGTTGTAAGTGATCTGAACGTTTCATGATGATAGCACTTTCCTAAGGGTGTCAAACCATGTCCCAAAGGTCACCGGATCTTGTGTCAATTTAAAGAAGTAGTCCAGTTACACCTTTGTGGGCTTATAACTTGGCTTCTGAATGTCCTAGAGAGATCAGGTTTGTTTTAGTATACTCCAATCAACAGCCCCTACAACCACAAAAAGGAAGGGAGTCATTAGCACTTATGGTGTTTAAATGGCACCCAGAATTATGTTGCACGAAGCACAATTTCACATCATTCTGGGTTCATTTGTGTGAAAACAAGGTCCAATCAGGCTGAAACGTTACAGGAAGGTAGAATCTATTGAGTTGTAAGTGATCTGAACGTTTCATGATGATAGCACTTTCCTAAGGGGGTCAAACCATGTCCCAAAGGTCACCGGGCCTGGTGTCACTTTAAAGAAGTATTCCAGTTACACCTTTGTGGGCTTATAACTTGGCTTCTGAATGCCCTAGAGAGGTTAGGTTTGTTTTAGTGTACTCCAATCAACAGCCCCTACAACCACAAAAAGGAATGGAGTCATTAGCATTTAAGGTTTGTAAATGGCACCCAGAATTATGTTGCACGAAGCACAATTTCACATCATTCTGGGTCCATTTGTGTGAAAACAAGGTCCAATCAGGCTGAAACGCTACAAGAAGGTAGAATCTATTGAGTTGTAAGTGATCTGAACGTTTCAAGATGATCGCACATTCCTATAGGGGGTAAAACCATTTCCCAAAGGTCACCGGGCCTGGTGTCACTTTAAAGAAGTAGTCCAGTTACACCTTTGAGGGCTTATAACTTGGCATCTGAATGTCCTAGAGAGATCAGGTTTGTTTTAGTGTACTCCAATCAACAGCCCCTACAACCTCAAAAAGGAATGGAGTCATTAGCACTTATGGTTTTTAAATGGCACCCAGAATTATGTTGCACGAAGCACAATTTCACATCATTCTGGGTTCATTTGTGTGAAAACAAGGTCCAATCAGGCTGAAACGCTACAAGAAGGTAGAATCTATTGAGTTGTAAGTGATCTGAACGTTTCATGATGATAGCACTTTCCTAAGGGGGTCAAACCATGTCCCAAAGGTCACCGGGCCTGGTGTCACTTTAAAGAAGCAGTCCAGTTACACCTTTGTGGGCTTATAACTTGGCTTCTGAATGTCCTAGAGAGGTTAGGTTTGTTTTAGTGTTCTCCAATCAACAGCCCCTACAACCACAAAAAGGAATGGAGTCATTAGCACTTATGGTTTGTAAATGGCACCCAGAATTATGTTGCACGAAGCACAATTTCACATCATTCTGGGTTCATTTGTGTGAAAACAAGGTCCAATCAGGCTGAAACGTTACAGGAAGGTAGAATCTATTGATTTGTAAGTGATCTGAACGTTTCATGATGATAGCACTTTCCTATAGGGGGTCAAACCATGTCCCAACGATCACCGGGCCTGGTGTCACTTTAAAGAAGTAGTCCAGTTACACCTTTGTGGGCTTATAACTTGGCTTCTGAATGTCCTAGAGAGGTTAGGTTTGTTTTAGTGTACTCCAATCAACAGCCCCTACAACCACAAAAAGGAATGGAGTCATTAGCACTTAAGGTTTGTAAATGGCACCCAGAATTATGTTGCACGAAGCACAATTTCACATCATTCTGGGTCCATTTGTGTGAAAACAAGGTCCAATCAGGCTGAAACGCTACAAGAAGGTAGAATCTATTGAGTTGTAAGTGATCTGAACGTTTCAAGATGATCGCACATTCCTATAGGGGGTAAAACCATTTCCCAAAGGTCACCGGGCCTGGTGTCACTTTAAAGTAGTCCAGTTACACCTTTGAGGGCTTATAACTTGGCTTCTGAATGTCCTAGAGAGATCAGGTTTGTTTTAGTGTACTCCAATCAACAGCCCCTACAACCTCAAAAAGGAATGGAGTCATTAGCACTTATGGTTTTTAAATGGCACCCAGAATTATGTTGCACGAAGCACAATTTCACATCATTCTGGGTTCATTTGTGTGAAAACAAGGTCCAATCAGGCTGAAATGTTACAGGAAGGTAGAATCTATTGAGTTGTAAGTGATCTGAACGTTTCATGATGATAGCACTTTCCTAAGGGGTTCAAACCATGTCCCAAAGGTCACCGGATCTTGTGTCAATTTAAAGAAGTAGTCCAGTTACACCTTTGTGGGCTTATAACTTGGCTTCTGAATGTCCTAGAGAGATCAGGTTTGTTTTAGTATACTCCAATCAACAGCCCCTACAACCACAAAAAGGAAGGGAGTCATTAGCACTTATGGTGTTTAAATGGCACCCAGAATTATGTTGCACGAAGCACAATTTCACATCATTCTGGGTTCATTTGTGTGAAAACAAGGTCCAATCAGGCTGAAACGTTACAGGAAGGTAGAATCTATTGAGTTGTAAGTGATCTGAACGTTTCATGATGATAGCACTTTCCTAAGGGGGTCAAACCATGTCCCAAAGGTCACCGGGCCTGGTGTCACTTTAAAGAAGTATTCCAGTTACACCTTTGTGGGCTTATAACTTGGCTTCTGAATGCCCTAGAGAGGTTAGGTTTGTTTTAGTGTACTCCAATCAACAGCCCCTACAACCACAAAAAGGAATGGAGTCATTAGCATTTAAGGTTTGTAAATGGCACCCAGAATTATGTTGCACGAAGCACAATTTCACATCATTCTGGGTCCATTTGTGTGAAAACAAGGTCCAATCAGGCTGAAACGCTACAAGAAGGTAGAATCTATTGAGTTGTAAGTGATCTGAACGTTTCAAGATGATCGCACATTCCTATAGGGGGTAAAACCATTTCCCAAAGGTCACCGGGCCTGGTGTCACTTTAAAGAAGTAGTCCAGTTACACCTTTGAGGGCTTATAACTTGGCATCTGAATGTCCTAGAGAGATCAGGTTTGTTTTAGTGTACTCCAATCAACAGCCCCTACAACCTCAAAAAGGAATGGAGTCATTAGCACTTATGGTTTTTAAATGGCACCCAGAATTATGTTGCACGAAGCACAATTTCACATCATTCTGGGTTCATTTGTGTGAAAACAAGGTCCAATCAGGCTGAAACGCTACAAGAAGGTAGAATCTATTGAGTTGTAAGTGATCTGAACGTTTCATGATGATAGCACTTTCCTAAGGGGGTCAAACCATGTCCCAAAGGTCACCGGGCCTGGTGTCACTTTAAAGAAGCAGTCCAGTTACACCTTTGTGGGCTTATAACTTGGCTTCTGAATGTCCTAGAGAGGTTAGGTTTGTTTTAGTGTTCTCCAATCAACAGCCCCTACAACCACAAAAAGGAATGGAGTCATTAGCACTTATGGTTTGTAAATGGCACCCAGAATTATGTTGCACGAAGCACAATTTCACATCATTCTGGGTTCATTTGTGTGAAAACAAGGTCCAATCAGGCTGAAACGTTACAGGAAGGTAGAATCTATTGATTTGTAAGTGATCTGAACGTTTCATGATGATAGCACTTTCCTATAGGGGGTCAAACCATGTCCCAACGATCACCGGGCCTGGTGTCACTTTAAAGAAGTAGTCCAGTTACACCTTTGTGGGCTTATAACTTGGCTTCTGAATGTCCTAGAGAGGTTAGGTTTGTTTTAGTGTACTCCAATCAACAGCCCCTACAACCACAAAAAGGAATGGAGTCATTAGCACTTAAGGTTTGTAAATGGCACCCAGAATTATGTTGCACGAAGCACAATTTCACATCATTCTGGGTCCATTTGTGTGAAAACAAGGTCCAATCAGGCTGAAACGCTACAAGAAGGTAGAATCTATTGAGTTGTAAGTGATCTGAACGTTTCAAGATGATCGCACATTCCTATAGGGGGTAAAACCATTTCCCAAAGGTCACCGGGCCTGGTGTCACTTTAAAGTAGTCCAGTTACACCTTTGAGGGCTTATAACTTGGCTTCTGAATGTCCTAGAGAGATCAGGTTTGTTTTAGTGTACTCCAATCAACAGCCCCTACAACCTCAAAAAGGAATGGAGTCATTAGCACTTATGGTTTTTAAATGGCACCCAGAATTATGTTGCACGAAGCACAATTTCACATCATTCTGGGTTCATTTGTGTGAAAACAAGGTCCAATCAGGCTGAAATGTTACAGGAAGGTAGAATCTATTGAGTTGTAAGTGATCTGAACGTTTCATGATGATAGCACTTTCCTAAGGGGTTCAAACCATGTCCCAAAGGTCACCGGATCTTGTGTCAATTTAAAGAAGTAGTCCAGTTACACCTTTGTGGGCTTATAACTTGGCTTCTGAATGTCCTAGAGAGATCAGGTTTGTTTTAGTATACTCCAATCAACAGCCCCTACAACCACAAAAAGGAATGGAGTCATTAGCACTTATGGTGTTTAAATGGCACCCAGAATTATGTTGCACGAAGCACAATTTCACATCATTCTGGGTTCATTTGTGTGAAAACAAGGTCCAATCAGGCTGAAACGTTACAGGAAGGTAGAATCTATTGAGTTGTAAGTGATCTGAACGTTTCATGATGATAGCACTTTCCTAAGGGGGTCAAACCATGTCCCAAAGGTCACCGGGCCTGGTGTCACTTTAAAGAAGCAGTCCAGTTACACCTTTGTGGGCTTATAACTTGGCTTCTGAATGTCCTAGAGAGGTTAGGTTTGTTTTAGTGTTCTCCAATCAACAGCCCCTACAACCACAAAAAGGAATGGAGTCATTAGCACTTATGGTTTGTAAATGGCACCCAGAATTATGTTGCACGAAGCACAATTTCACATCATTCTGGGTTCATTTGTGTGAAAACAAGGTCCAATCAGGCTGAAACGTTACAGGAAGGTAGAATCTATTGATTTGTAAGTGATCTGAACGTTTCATGATGATAGCACTTTCCTATAGGGGGTCAAACCATGTCCCAACGATCACCGGGCCTGGTGTCACTTTAAAGAAGTAGTCCAGTTACACCTTTGTGGGCTTATAACTTGGCTTCTGAATGTCCTAGAGAGGTTAGGTTTGTTTTAGTGTACTCCAATCAACAGCCCCTACAACCACAAAAAGGAATGGAGTCATTAGCACTTAAGGTTTGTAAATGGCACCCAGAATTATGTTGCACGAAGCACAATTTCACATCATTCTGGGTCCATTTGTGTGAAAACAAGGTCCAATCAGGCTGAAACGCTACAAGAAGGTAGAATCTATTGAGTTGTAAGTGATCTGAACGTTTCAAGATGATCGCACATTCCTATAGGGGGTAAAACCATTTCCCAAAGGTCACCGGGCCTGGTGTCACTTTAAAGTAGTCCAGTTACACCTTTGAGGGCTTATAACTTGGCTTCTGAATGTCCTAGAGAGATCAGGTTTGTTTTAGTGTACTCCAATCAACAGCCCCTACAACCTCAAAAAGGAATGGAGTCATTAGCACTTATGGTTTTTAAATGGCACCCAGAATTATGTTGCACGAAGCACAATTTCACATCATTCTGGGTTCATTTGTGTGAAAACAAGGTCCAATCAGGCTGAAATGTTACAGGAAGGTAGAATCTATTGAGTTGTAAGTGATCTGAACGTTTCATGATGATAGCACTTTCCTAAGGGGTTCAAACCATGTCCCAAAGGTCACCGGATCTTGTGTCAATTTAAAGAAGTAGTCCAGTTACACCTTTGTGGGCTTATAACTTGGCTTCTGAATGTCCTAGAGAGATCAGGTTTGTTTTAGTATACTCCAATCAACAGCCCCTACAACCACAAAAAGGAATGGAGTCATTAGCACTTATGGTGTTTAAATGGCACCCAGAATTATGTTGCACGAAGCACAATTTCACATCATTCTGGGTTCATTTGTGTGAAAACAAGGTCCAATCAGGCTGAAACGTTACAGGAAGGTAGAATCTATTGAGTTGTAAGTGATCTGAACGTTTCATGATGATAGCACTTTCCTAAGGGGGTCAAACCATGTCCCAAAGGTCACCGGGCCTGGTGTCACTTTAAAGAAGTAGTCCAGTTACACCTTTGTGGGCTTATAACTTGGCTTCTGAATGTCCTAGAGAGGTTAGGTTTGTTTTAGTGTACTCCAATCAACAGCCCCTTCAACCACAAAAAGGAATGGAGTCATTAGCATTTAAGGTTTGTAAATGGCACCCAGAATTATGTTGCACGAAGCACAATTTCACATCATTCTGGGTCCATTTGTGTGAAAACAAGGTCCAATCAGGCTGAAACGCTACAAGAAGGTAGAATCTATTGAGTTGTAAGTGATCTGAACGTTTCAAGATGATCGCACATTCCTATAGGGGGTAAAACCATTTCCCAAAGGTCACCGGGCCTGGTGTCACTTTAAAGTAGTCCAGTTACACCTTTGAGGGCTTATAACTTGGCTTCTGAATGTCCTAGAGAGATCAGGTTTGTTTTAGTGTACTCCAATCAACAGCCCCTACAACCTCAAAAAGGAATGGAGTCATTAGCACTTATGGTTTTTAAATGGCACCCAGAATTATGTTGCACGAAGCACAATTTCACATCATTCTGGGTTCATTTGTGTGAAAACAAGGTCCAATCAGGCTGAAATGTTACAGGAAGGTAGAATCTATTGAGTTGTAAGTGATCTGAACGTTTCATGATGATAGCACTTTCCTAAGGGGGTCAAACCATGTCCCAAAGGTCACCGGGCCTGGTGTCACTTTAAAGAAGTAGTCCAGTTACACCTTTGTGGGCTTATAACTTGGCTTCTGAATGTCCTAGAGGGGTTAGGTTTGTTTTAGTGTACTCCAATCAACAGCCCCTACAACCACAAAAAGGAATGGAGTCATTAGCACTTAAGGTTTGTAAATGGCACCCAGAATTATGTTGCACGAAGCACAATTTCACATCATTCTGGGTCCATTTGTGTGAAAACAAGGTCCAATCAGGCTGAAACGCTACATGAAGGTAGAATCTATTGACGTGTAAGTGATCTGAACGTTTCAAGATGATCGCACATTCCTATAGGGGGTAAAACCATGTCCCAAAGGTCACCGGGCCTGGTGTCACTTTAAAGAAGTAGTCCAGTTACACCTTTGAGGGCTTATAACTTGGCTTCTGAATGTCCTAGAGAGGTTAGGTTTGTTTTAGTGTACTCCAATCAACAGCCCCTACAACCACAAAAAGGAATGGAGTCATTAGCACTTATGGTTTTTAAATGGCACCCATAATTATGTTGCACGAAGCACAATTTCACATCATTCTGGGTTCATTTGTGTGAAAACAAGGTCAAATCAGGCTGAAATGTTACAGGAAGGTAGAATCTATTGAGTTGTAAGTGATCTGAACGTTTCATGATGATAGCACTTTCCCAAGGGGGTCAAACCATGTCCCAAAGGTCACCGGGCCTGGTGTCACTTTAAAGAAGCAGTCCAGTTACACCTTTGTGGGCTTATAACTTGGCTTCTGAATGTCCTAGAGAGGTTAGGTTTGTTTTAGTGTTCTCCAATCAACAGCCCCTACAACCACAAAAAGGAATGGAGTCATTAGCACTTATGGTTTGTAAATGGCACCCAGAATTATGTTGCATGAAGCACAATTTCACATCATTCTGGGTTCATTTGTGTGAAAACAAGGTCCAATCAGGCTGAAACGTTACAGGAAGGTAGAATCTATTGAGTTGTAAGTGATCTGAACGTTTCATGATGATAGCACTTTCCTATAGGGGGTCAAACCATGTCCCAACGATCACCGGGCCTGGTGTCACTTTAAAGAAGTAGTCCAGTTACACCTTTGTGGGCTTATAACTTGGCTTCTGAATGTCCTAGAGAGGTTAGGTTTGTTTTAGTGTACTCCAATCAACAGCCCCTACAACCTCAAAAAGGAATGGAGTCATTAGCACTTATGGTTTTTAAATGGCACCCAGAATTATGTTGCACGAAGCACAATTTCACATCATTCTGGGTTCATTTGTGTGAAAACAAGGTCCAATCAGGCTGAAATGTTACAGGAAGGTAGAATCTATTGAGTTGTAAGTGATCTGAACGTTTCATGATGATAGCACTTTCCTAAGGGGTTCAAACCATGTCCCAAAGGTCACCGGATCTTGTGTCAATTTAAAGAAGTAGTCCAGTTACACCTTTGTGGGCTTATAACTTGGCTTCTGAATGTCCTAGAGAGATCAGGTTTGTTTTAGTATACTCCAATCAACAGCCCCTACAACCACAAAAAGGAATGGAGTCATTAGCACTTATGGTTTGTAAATGGCACCCAGAATTATGTTGCACGAAGCAAAATTTCACATCATTCTGGGTTCATTTGTGTGAAAACAAGGTTCAATCAGGCTGAAACTTTACAGGAAGGTAGAATCTATTGAGTTGTAAGTGATCTGAACGTTTCATGATGATAGCACTTTCCTAAGGGGTTCAAACCATGTCCCAAAGGTCACCGGATCTGGTGTTAATTTAAAGAAGTATTCCAGTTACACCTTTGTGGGCTTATAACTTGGCTTCTGAATGCCCTAGAGAGGTTAGGTTTGTTTTAGTGTACTCCAATCAACAGCCCCTACAACCACAAAAAGGAATGGAGTCATTAGCATTTAAGGTTTGTAAATGGCACCCAGAATTATGTTGCACGAAGCACAATTTCACATCATTCTGGGTCCATTTGTGTGAAAACAAGGTCCAATCAGGCTGAAACGCTACAAGAAGGTAGAATCTATTGAGTTGTAAGTGATCTGAACGTTTCAAGATGATCGCACATTCCTATAGGGGGTAAAACCATTTCCCAAAGGTCACCGGGCCTGGTGTCACTTTAAAGAAGTAGTCCAGTTACACCTTTGAGGGCTTATAACTTGGCATCTGAATGTCCTAGAGAGATCAGGTTTGTTTTAGTGTACTCCAATCAACAGCCCCTACAACCTCAAAAAGGAATGGAGTCATTAGCACTTATGGTTTTTAAATGGCACCCAGAATTATGTTGCACGAAGCACAATTTCACATCATTCTGGGTTCATTTGTGTGAAAACAAGGTCCAATCAGGCTGAAACGCTACAAGAAGGTAGAATCTATTGAGTTGTAAGTGATCTGAACGTTTCATGATGATAGCACTTTCCTAAGGGGGTCAAACCATGTCCCAAAGGTCACCGGGCCTGGTGTCACTTTAAAGAAGCAGTCCAGTTACACCTTTGTGGGCTTATAACTTGGCTTCTGAATGTCCTAGAGAGGTTAGGTTTGTTTTAGTGTTCTCCAATCAACAGCCCCTACAACCACAAAAAGGAATGGAGTCATTAGCACTTATGGTTTGTAAATGGCACCCAGAATTATGTTGCACGAAGCACAATTTCACATCATTCTGGGTTCATTTGTGTGAAAACAAGGTCCAATCAGGCTGAAACGTTACAGGAAGGTAGAATCTATTGATTTGTAAGTGATCTGAACGTTTCATGATGATAGCACTTTCCTATAGGGGGTCAAACCATGTCCCAACGATCACCGGGCCTGGTGTCACTTTAAAGAAGTAGTCCAGTTACACCTTTGTGGGCTTATAACTTGGCTTCTGAATGTCCTAGAGAGGTTAGGTTTGTTTTAGTGTACTCCAATCAACAGCCCCTACAACCACAAAAAGGAATGGAGTCATTAGCACTTAAGGTTTGTAAATGGCACCCAGAATTATGTTGCACGAAGCACAATTTCACATCATTCTGGGTCCATTTGTGTGAAAACAAGGTCCAATCAGGCTGAAACGCTACAAGAAGGTAGAATCTATTGAGTTGTAAGTGATCTGAACGTTTCAAGATGATCGCACATTCCTATAGGGGGTAAAACCATTTCCCAAAGGTCACCGGGCCTGGTGTCACTTTAAAGTAGTCCAGTTACACCTTTGAGGGCTTATAACTTGGCTTCTGAATGTCCTAGAGAGATCAGGTTTGTTTTAGTGTACTCCAATCAACAGCCCCTACAACCTCAAAAAGGAATGGAGTCATTAGCACTTATGGTTTTTAAATGGCACCCAGAATTATGTTGCACGAAGCACAATTTCACATCATTCTGGGTTCATTTGTGTGAAAACAAGGTCCAATCAGGCTGAAATGTTACAGGAAGGTAGAATCTATTGAGTTGTAAGTGATCTGAACGTTTCATGATGATAGCACTTTCCTAAGGGGTTCAAACCATGTCCCAAAGGTCACCGGATCTTGTGTCAATTTAAAGAAGTAGTCCAGTTACACCTTTGTGGGCTTATAACTTGGCTTCTGAATGTCCTAGAGAGATCAGGTTTGTTTTAGTATACTCCAATCAACAGCCCCTACAACCACAAAAAGGAATGGAGTCATTAGCACTTATGGTGTTTAAATGGCACCCAGAATTATGTTGCACGAAGCACAATTTCACATCATTCTGGGTTCATTTGTGTGAAAACAAGGTCCAATCAGGCTGAAACGTTACAGGAAGGTAGAATCTATTGAGTTGTAAGTGATCTGAACGTTTCATGATGATAGCACTTTCCTAAGGGGGTCAAACCATGTCCCAAAGGTCACCGGGCCTGGTGTCACTTTAAAGAAGCAGTCCAGTTACACCTTTGTGGGCTTATAACTTGGCTTCTGAATGTCCTAGAGAGGTTAGGTTTGTTTTAGTGTTCTCCAATCAACAGCCCCTACAACCACAAAAAGGAATGGAGTCATTAGCACTTATGGTTTGTAAATGGCACCCAGAATTATGTTGCACGAAGCACAATTTCACATCATTCTGGGTTCATTTGTGTGAAAACAAGGTCCAATCAGGCTGAAACGTTACAGGAAGGTAGAATCTATTGATTTGTAAGTGATCTGAACGTTTCATGATGATAGCACTTTCCTATAGGGGGTCAAACCATGTCCCAACGATCACCGGGCCTGGTGTCACTTTAAAGAAGTAGTCCAGTTACACCTTTGTGGGCTTATAACTTGGCTTCTGAATGTCCTAGAGAGGTTAGGTTTGTTTTAGTGTACTCCAATCAACAGCCCCTACAACCACAAAAAGGAATGGAGTCATTAGCACTTAAGGTTTGTAAATGGCACCCAGAATTATGTTGCACGAAGCACAATTTCACATCATTCTGGGTCCATTTGTGTGAAAACAAGGTCCAATCAGGCTGAAACGCTACAAGAAGGTAGAATCTATTGAGTTGTAAGTGATCTGAACGTTTCAAGATGATCGCACATTCCTATAGGGGGTAAAACCATTTCCCAAAGGTCACCGGGCCTGGTGTCACTTTAAAGTAGTCCAGTTACACCTTTGAGGGCTTATAACTTGGCTTCTGAATGTCCTAGAGAGATCAGGTTTGTTTTAGTGTACTCCAATCAACAGCCCCTACAACCTCAAAAAGGAATGGAGTCATTAGCACTTATGGTTTTTAAATGGCACCCAGAATTATGTTGCACGAAGCACAATTTCACATCATTCTGGGTTCATTTGTGTGAAAACAAGGTCCAATCAGGCTGAAATGTTACAGGAAGGTAGAATCTATTGAGTTGTAAGTGATCTGAACGTTTCATGATGATAGCACTTTCCTAAGGGGTTCAAACCATGTCCCAAAGGTCACCGGATCTTGTGTCAATTTAAAGAAGTAGTCCAGTTACACCTTTGTGGGCTTATAACTTGGCTTCTGAATGTCCTAGAGAGATCAGGTTTGTTTTAGTATACTCCAATCAACAGCCCCTACAACCACAAAAAGGAATGGAGTCATTAGCACTTATGGTGTTTAAATGGCACCCAGAATTATGTTGCACGAAGCACAATTTCACATCATTCTGGGTTCATTTGTGTGAAAACAAGGTCCAATCAGGCTGAAACGTTACAGGAAGGTAGAATCTATTGAGTTGTAAGTGATCTGAACGTTTCATGATGATAGCACTTTCCTAAGGGGGTCAAACCATGTCCCAAAGGTCACCGGGCCTGGTGTCACTTTAAAGAAGTAGTCCAGTTACACCTTTGTGGGCTTATAACTTGGCTTCTGAATGTCCTAGAGAGGTTAGGTTTGTTTTAGTGTACTCCAATCAACAGCCCCTTCAACCACAAAAAGGAATGGAGTCATTAGCATTTAAGGTTTGTAAATGGCACCCAGAATTATGTTGCACGAAGCACAATTTCACATCATTCTGGGTCCATTTGTGTGAAAACAAGGTCCAATCAGGCTGAAACGCTACAAGAAGGTAGAATCTATTGAGTTGTAAGTGATCTGAACGTTTCAAGATGATCGCACATTCCTATAGGGGGTAAAACCATTTCCCAAAGGTCACCGGGCCTGGTGTCACTTTAAAGTAGTCCAGTTACACCTTTGAGGGCTTATAACTTGGCTTCTGAATGTCCTAGAGAGATCAGGTTTGTTTTAGTGTACTCCAATCAACAGCCCCTACAACCTCAAAAAGGAATGGAGTCATTAGCACTTATGGTTTTTAAATGGCACCCAGAATTATGTTGCACGAAGCACAATTTCACATCATTCTGGGTTCATTTGTGTGAAAACAAGGTCCAATCAGGCTGAAATGTTACAGGAAGGTAGAATCTATTGAGTTGTAAGTGATCTGAACGTTTCATGATGATAGCACTTTCCTAAGGGGGTCAAACCATGTCCCAAAGGTCACCGGGCCTGGTGTCACTTTAAAGAAGTAGTCCAGTTACACCTTTGTGGGCTTATAACTTGGCTTCTGAATGTCCTAGAGGGGTTAGGTTTGTTTTAGTGTACTCCAATCAACAGCCCCTACAACCACAAAAAGGAATGGAGTCATTAGCACTTAAGGTTTGTAAATGGCACCCAGAATTATGTTGCACGAAGCACAATTTCACATCATTCTGGGTCCATTTGTGTGAAAACAAGGTCCAATCAGGCTGAAACGCTACATGAAGGTAGAATCTATTGACGTGTAAGTGATCTGAACGTTTCAAGATGATCGCACATTCCTATAGGGGGTAAAACCATGTCCCAAAGGTCACCGGGCCTGGTGTCACTTTAAAGAAGTAGTCCAGTTACACCTTTGAGGGCTTATAACTTGGCTTCTGAATGTCCTAGAGAGGTTAGGTTTGTTTTAGTGTACTCCAATCAACAGCCCCTACAACCACAAAAAGGAATGGAGTCATTAGCACTTATGGTTTTTAAATGGCACCCATAATTATGTTGCACGAAGCACAATTTCACATCATTCTGGGTTCATTTGTGTGAAAACAAGGTCAAATCAGGCTGAAATGTTACAGGAAGGTAGAATCTATTGAGTTGTAAGTGATCTGAACGTTTCATGATGATAGCACTTTCCCAAGGGGGTCAAACCATGTCCCAAAGGTCACCGGGCCTGGTGTCACTTTAAAGAAGCAGTCCAGTTACACCTTTGTGGGCTTATAACTTGGCTTCTGAATGTCCTAGAGAGGTTAGGTTTGTTTTAGTGTTCTCCAATCAACAGCCCCTACAACCACAAAAAGGAATGGAGTCATTAGCACTTATGGTTTGTAAATGGCACCCAGAATTATGTTGCATGAAGCACAATTTCACATCATTCTGGGTTCATTTGTGTGAAAACAAGGTCCAATCAGGCTGAAACGTTACAGGAAGGTAGAATCTATTGAGTTGTAAGTGATCTGAACGTTTCATGATGATAGCACTTTCCTATAGGGGGTCAAACCATGTCCCAACGATCACCGGGCCTGGTGTCACTTTAAAGAAGTAGTCCAGTTACACCTTTGTGGGCTTATAACTTGGCTTCTGAATGTCCTAGAGAGGTTAGGTTTGTTTTAGTGTACTCCAATCAACAGCCCCTACAACCTCAAAAAGGAATGGAGTCATTAGCACTTATGGTTTTTAAATGGCACCCAGAATTATGTTGCACGAAGCACAATTTCACATCATTCTGGGTTCATTTGTGTGAAAACAAGGTCCAATCAGGCTGAAATGTTACAGGAAGGTAGAATCTATTGAGTTGTAAGTGATCTGAACGTTTCATGATGATAGCACTTTCCTAAGGGGTTCAAACCATGTCCCAAAGGTCACCGGATCTTGTGTCAATTTAAAGAAGTAGTCCAGTTACACCTTTGTGGGCTTATAACTTGGCTTCTGAATGTCCTAGAGAGATCAGGTTTGTTTTAGTATACTCCAATCAACAGCCCCTACAACCACAAAAAGGAATGGAGTCATTAGCACTTATGGTGTTTAAATGGCACCCAGAATTATGTTGCACAAAGCACAATTTCACATCATTCTGGGTTCATTTGTGTGAAAACAAGGTCCAATCAGGCTGAAACGTTACAGGAAGGTAGAATCTATTGAGTTGTAAGTGATCTGAACGTTTCATGATGATAGCACTTTCCTAAGGGGGTCAAACCATGTCCCAAAGGTCACCGGGCCTGGTGTCACTTTAAAGAAGTAGTCCAGTTACACCTTTGTGGGCTTATAACTTGGCTTCTGAATGTCCTAGAGAGGTTAGGTTTGTTTTAGTGTACTCCAATCAACAGCCCCTTCAACCACAAAAAGGAATGGAGTCATTAGCATTTAAGGTTTGTAAATGGCACCCAGAATTATGTTGCACGAAGCACAATTTCACATCATTCTGGGTCCATTTGTGTGAAAACAAGGTCCAATCAGGCTGAAACGCTACAAGAAGGTAGAATCTATTGAGTTGTAAGTGATCTGAACGTTTCAAGATGATCGCACATTCCTATAGGGGGTAAAACCATTTCCCAAAGGTCACCGGGCCTGGTGTCACTTTAAAGTAGTCCAGTTACACCTTTGAGGGCTTATAACTTGGCTTCTGAATGTCCTAGAGAGATCAGGTTTGTTTTAGTGTACTCCAATCAACAGCCCCTACAACCTCAAAAAGGAATGGAGTCATTAGCACTTATGGTTTTTAAATGGCACCCAGAATTATGTTGCACGAAGCACAATTTCACATCATTCTGGGTTCATTTGTGTGAAAACAAGGTCCAATCAGGCTGAAATGTTACAGGAAGGTAGAATCTATTGAGTTGTAAGTGATCTGAACGTTTCATGATGATAGCACTTTCCTAAGGGGTTCAAACCATGTCCCAAAGGTCACCGGATCTTGTGTCAATTTAAAGAAGTAGTCCAGTTACACCTTTGTGGGCTTATAACTTGGCTTCTGAATGTCCTAGAGAGATCAGGTTTGTTTTAGTATACTCCAATCAACAGCCCCTACAACCACAAAAAGGAATGGAGTCATTAGCACTTATGGTGTTTAAATGGCACCCAGAATTATGTTGCACGAAGCACAATTTCACATCATTCTGGGTTCATTTGTGTGAAAACAAGGTCCAATCAGGCTGAAACGTTACAGGAAGGTAGAATCTATTGAGTTGTAAGTGATCTGAACGTTTCATGATGATAGCACTTTCCTAAGGGGGTCAAACCATGTCCCAAAGGTCACCGGGCCTGGTGTCACTTTAAAGAAGTAGTCCAGTTACACCTTTGTGGGCTTATAACTTGGCTTCTGAATGTCCTAGAGGGGTTAGGTTTGTTTTAGTGTACTCCAATCAACAGCCCCTACAACCACAAAAAGGAATGGAGTCATTAGCACTTAAGGTTTGTAAATGGCACCCAGAATTATGTTGCACGAAGCACAATTTCACATCATTCTGGGTCAATTTGTGTGAAAACAAGGTCCAATCAGGCTGAAACGCTACATGAAGGTAGAATCTATTGAGTTGTAAGTGATCTGAACGTTTCAAGATGATCGCACATTCCTATAGGGGGTAAAACCATGTCCCAAAGGTCACCGGGCCTGGTGTCACTTTAAAGAAGTAGTCCAGTTACACCTTTGAGGGCTTATAACTTGGCTTCTGAATGTCCTAGAGAGGTTAGGTTTGTTTTAGTGTATTCCAATCAACAGCCCCTACAACCACAAAAAGGAATGGAGTAATTAGCACTTATGGTTTTTAAATGGCACCCAGAATTATGTTGCACGAAGCACAATTTCACATCATTCTGGGTTCATTTGTGTGAAAACAAGGTCAAATCAGGCTGAAATGTTACAGGAAGGTAGAATCTATTGAGTTGTAAGTGATCTGAACGTTTCATGATGATAGCACTTTCCTAAGGGGGTCAAACCATGTCCCAAAGGTCACCGGGCCTGGTGTCACTTTAAAGAAGCAGTCCAGTTACACCTTTGTGGGCTTATAACTTGGCTTCTGAATGTCCTAGAGAGGTTAGGTTTGTTTTAGTGTTCTCCAATCAACAGCCCCTACAGCCACAAAAAGGAATGGAGTCATTAGCACTTATGGTTTGTAAATGGCACCCAGAATTATGTTGCACGAAGCACAATTTCACATCATTCTGGGTTCATTTGTGTGAAAACAAGGTCCAATCAGGCTGAAACGTTAAAGGAAGGTAGAATCTATTGAGTTGTAAGTGATCTGAACGTTTCATGATGATAGCACTTTCCTATAGGGGGTCAAACCATGTCCCAACGATCACCGGGCCTGGTGTCACTTTAAAGAAGTAGTCCAGTTACACCTTTGTGGGCTTATAACTTGGCTTCTGAATGTCCTAGAGAGATCAGGTTTGTTTTAGTGTACTCCAATCAACAGCCCCTACAACCACAAAAAGGAATGGAGTAATTAGCACTTATGGTTTTTAAATGGCACCCAGAATTATGTTGCACGAAGCACAATTTCACATCATTCTGGGTTCATTTGTGTGAAAACAAGGTCAAATCAGGCTGAAATGTTACAGGAAGGTAGAATCTATTGAGTTGTAAGTGATCTGAACGTTTCATGATGATAGCACTTTCCTAAGGGGGTCAAACCATGTCCCAAAGGTCACCGGGCCTGGTGTCACTTTAAAGAAGCAGTCCAGTTACACCTTTGTGGGCTTATAACTTGGCTTCTGAATGTCCTAGAGAGGTTAGGTTTGTTTTAGTGTTCTCCAATCAACAGCCCCTACAACCACAAAAAGGAATGGAGTCATTAGCACTTATGGTTTGTAAATGGCACCCAGAATTATGTTGCACGAAGCACAATTTCACATCATTCTGGGTTCATTTGTGTGAAAACAAGGTCCAATCAGGCTGAAACGTTACAGGAAGGTAGAATCTATTGAGTTGTAAGTGATCTGAACGTTTCATGATGATAGCACTTTCCTATAGGGGGTCAAACCATGTCCCAACGATCACCGGGCCTGGTGTCACTTTAAAGAAGTAGTCCAGTTACACCTTTGTGGGCTTATAACTTGGCTTCTGAATGTCCTAGAGAGGTTAGGTTTGTTTTAGTGTACTCCAATCAACAGCCCCTACAACCTCAAAAAGGAATGGAGTCATTAGCACTTATGGTTTTTAAATGGCACCCAGAATTATGTTGCACGAAGCACAATTTCACATCATTCTGGGTTCATTTATGTGAAAACAAGGTCCAATCAGGCTGAAATGTTACAGGAAGGTAGAATCTATTGAGTTGTAAGTGATCTGAACGTTTCATGATGATAGCACTTTCCTAAGGGGTTCAAACCATGTCCCAAAGGTCACCGGATCTTGTGTCAATTTAAAGAAGTAGTCCAGTTACACCTTTGTGGGCTTATAACTTGGCTTCTGAATGTCCAAGAGAGATCAGGTTTGTTTTAGTATACTCCAATCAACAGCCCCTACAACCACAAAAAGGAATGGAGTCATTAGCACTTATGGTGTTTAAATGGCACCCAGAATTATGTTGCACGAAGCACAATTTCACATCATTCTGGGTTCATTTGTGTGAAAACAAGGTCCAATCAGGCTGAAACGTTACAGGAAGGTAGAATCTATTGAGTTGTAAGTGATCTGAACGTTTCATGATGATAGCACTTTCCTAAGGGGGTCAAACCATGTCCCAAAGGTCACCGGGCCTGGTGTCACTTTAAAGAAGTAGTCCAGTTACACCTTTGTGGGCTTATAACTTGGCTTCTGAATGTCCTAGAGAGGTTAGGTTTGTTTTAGTGTACTCCAATCAACAGCCCCTTCAACCACAAAAAGGAATGGAGTCATTAGCATGAAGGTTTGTAAATGGCACCCAGAATTATGTTGCACGAAGCACAATTTCACATCATTCTGGGTTCATTTGTGTGAAAACAAGGTCCAATCAGGCTGAAACGCTACAAGAAGGTAGAATCTATTGAGTTGTAAGTGATCTGAACGTTTCAAGATGATCGCACATTCCTATAGGGGGTAAAACCATTTCCCAAAGGTCACCGGGCCTGGTGTCAATTTAAAGTAGTCCAGTTACACCTTTGAGGGCTTATAACTTGGCTTCTGAATGTCCTAGAGAGATCAGGTTTGTTTTAGTGTACTCCAATCAACAGCCCCTACAACCTCAAAAAGGAATGGAGTCATTAGCACTTATGGTTTTTAAATGGCACCCAGAATTATGTTGCACGAAGCACAATTTCACATCATTCTGGGTTCATTTGTGTGAAAACAAGGTCCAATCAGGCTGAAATGTTACAGGAAGGTAGAATCTATTGAGTTGTAAGTGATCTGAACGTTTCATGATGATAGCACTTTCCTAAGGGGGTCAAACCATGTCCCAAAGGTCACCATATCTTGTGTCAATTTAAAGAAGTAGTCCAGTTACACCTTTGTGGGCTTATAACTTGGCTTCTGAATGTCCTAGAGAGATCAGGTTTGTTTTAGTATACTCCAATCAACAGCCCCTACAACCACAAAAAGGAATGGAGTCATTAGCACTTATGTTGTTTAAATGGCACCCAGAATTATGTTGCACGAAGCACAATTTCACATCATTCTGGGTTCATTTGTGTGAAAACAAGGTCCAATCAGGCTGAAACGTTACAGGAAGGTAGAATCTATTGAGTTGTAAGTGATCTGAACGTTTCATGATGATAGCACTTTCCTAAGGGGGTCAAACCATGTCCCAAAGGTCACCGGGCCTGGTGTCACTTTAAAGAAGTAGTCCAGTTACACCTTTGTGGGCTTATAACTTGGCTTCTGAATGTCCTAGAGGGGTTAGGTTTGTTTTAGTGTACTCCAATCAACAGCCCCTACAACCACAAAAAGGAATGGAGTCATTAGCACTTAAGGTTTGTAAATGGCACCCAGAATTATGTTGCACGAAGCACAATTTCACATCATTCTGGGTCCATTTGTGTGAAAACAAGGTCCAATCAGGCTGAAACGCTACAAGAAGGTAGAATCTATTGGGTTGTAAGTGATCTGAACGTTTCAAGATGATCGCACATTCCTATAGGGGGTAAAACCATTTCCCAAAGGTCACCGGGCCTGGTGTCACTTTAAAGTAGTCCAGTTACACCTTTGAGGGCTTATAACTTGGCTTCTGAATGTCCTAGAGAGATCAGGTTTGTTTTAGTGTACTCCAATCAACAGCCCCTACAACCTCAAAAAGGAATGGAGTCATTAGCACTTATGGTTTTTAAATGGCACCCAGAATTATGTTGCACGAAGCACAATTTCACATCATTCTGGGTTCATTTGTGTGAAAACAAGGTCCAATCAGGCTGAAATGTTACAGGAAGGTAGAATCTATTGAGTTGTAAGTGATCTGAACGTTTCATGATGATAGCACTTTCCTAAGGGGTTCAAACCATGTCCCAAAGGTCACCGGATCTTGTGTCAATTTAAAGAAGTAGTCCAGTTACACCTTTGTGGGATTATAACTTGGCTTCTGAATGTCCTAGAGAGATCAGGTTTGTTTTAGTATACTCCAATCAACAGCCCCTTCAACCACAAAAAGGAATGGAGTCATTAGCATTTAAGGTTTGTAAATGGCACCCAGAATTATGTTGCACGAAGCACAATTTCACATCATTCTGGGTCCATTTGTGTGAAAACAAGGTCCAATCAGGCTGAAACGCTACAAGAAGGTAGAATCTATTGAGTTGTAAGTGATCTGAACGTTTCAAGATGATCGCACATTCCTATAGGGGGTAAAACCATTTCCCAAAGGTCACCGGGCCTGGTGTCACTTTAAAGAAGTAGTCCAGTTACACCTTTGTGGGCTTATAACTTGGCTTCTGAATGTCCTAGAGAGGTTAGGTTTGTTTTAGTGTACTCCAATCAACAGCCCCTACAACCTCAAAAAGGAATGGAGTCATTAGCACTTATGGTTTTTAAATGGCACCCAGAATTATGTTGCACGAAGCACAATTTCACATCATTCTGGGTTCATTTGTGTGAAAACAAGGTCCAATCAGGCTGAAATGTTACAGGACGGTAGAATCTATTGAGTTGTAAGTGATCTGAACGTTTCATGATGATAGCACTTTCCTAAGGGGGTCAAACCATGTCCCAAAGGTCACCGGATCTTGTGTCAATTTAAAGAAGTAGTCCAGTTACACCTTTGTGGGCTTATAACTTGGCTTCTGAATGTCCTAGGGAGATCAGGTTTGTTTTAGTATACTCCAATCAACAGCCCCTACAATCACAAAAAGGAATGGAGTCATTAGCACTTATGGTGTTTAAATGGCACCCAGAATTATGTTGCACGAAGCACAATTTCACATCATTCTGGGTTCATTTGTGTGAAAACAAGGTCCAATCAGGCTGAAACGTTACAGGAAGGTAGAATCTATTGAGTTGTAAGTGATCTGAACGTTTCATGATGATAGCACTTTCCTAAGGGGGTCAAACCATGTCCCAAAGGTCACCGGGCCTGGTGTCACTTTAAAGAAGTAGTCCAGTTACACCTTTGTGGGCTTATAACTTGGCTTCTGAATGTCCTAGAGGGGTTAGGTTTGTTTTAGTGTACTCCAATCAACAGCCCCTACAACCACAAAAAGGAATGGAGTCATTAGCACTTAAGGTTTGTAAATGGCACCCAGAATTATGTTGCACGAAGCACAATTTCACATCATTCTGGGTCCATTTGTGTGAAAACAAGGTCCAATCAGGCTGAAACGCTACATGAAGGTAGAATCTATTGAGTTGTAAGTGATCTGAACGTTTCAAGATGATCGCACATTCCTATAGGGGGTAAAACCATGTCCCAAAGGTCACCGGGCCTGGTGTCACTTTAAAGAAGTAGTCCAGTTACACCTTTGAGGGCTTATAACTTGGCTTCTGAATGTCCTAGAGAGGTTAGGTTTGTTTTAGTGTACTCCAATCAACAGCCCCTACAACCTCAAAAAGGAATGGAGTCATTAGCACTTATGGTTTTTAAATGGCACCCAGAATTATGTTGCACGAAGCACAATTTCACATCATTCTGGGTTCATTTGTGTGAAAACAAGGTCAAATCAGGCTGAAATGTTACAGGAAGGTAGAATCTATTGAGTTGTAAGTGATCTGAACGTTTCATGATGATAGCACTTTCCTAAGGGGGTCAAACCATGTCCCAAAGGTCACCGGGCCTGGTGTCACTTTAAAGAAGCAGTCCAGTTACACCTTTGTGGGCTTATAACTTGGCTTCTGAATGTCCTAGAGAGGTTAGGTTTGTTTTAGTGTTCTCCAATCAACAGCCCCTACAACCACAAAAAGGAATGGAGTCATTAGCACTTATGGTTTGTAAATGGCACCCAGAATTATGTTGCACGAAGCACAATTTCACATCATTCTGGGTTCATTTGTGTGAAAACAAGGTCCAATCAGGCTGAAACGTTACAGGAAGGTAGAATCTATTGAGTTGTAAGTGATCTGAACGTTTCATGATGATAGCACTTTCCTATAGGGGGTCAAACCATGTCCCAACGATCACCGGGCCTGGTGTCACTTTAAAGAAGTAGTCCAGTTACACCTTTGTGGGCTTATAACTTGGCTTCTGAATGTCCTAGAGAGGTTAGGTTTGTTTTAGTGTACTCCAATCAACAGCCCCTACAACCTCAAAAAGGAATGGAGTCATTAGCACTTATGGTTTTTAAATGGCACCCAGAATTATGTTGCACGAAGCACAATTTCACATCATTCTGGGTTCATTTGTGTGAAAACAAGGTCCAATCAGGCTGAAATGTTACAGGAAGGTAGAATCTATTGAGTTGTAAGTGATCTGAACGTTTCATGATGATAGCACTTTCCTAAGGGGTTCAAACCATGTCCCAAAGGTCACCGGATCTTGTGTCAATTTAAAGAAGTAGTCCAGTTACACCTTTGTGGGCTCATAACTTGGCTTCTGAATGTCCTAGAGAGATCAGGTTTGTTTTAGTATACTCCAATCAACAGCCCCTACAACCACAAAAAGGAATGGAGTCATTAGCACTTATGGTGTTTAAATGGCACCCAGAATTATGTTGCACGAAGCACAATTTCACATCATTCTGGGTTCATTTGTGTGTAAACAAGGTCCAATCAGGCTGAAACGTTACAGGAAGGTAGAATCTATTGAGATGTAAGTGATCTGAACGTTTCATGATGATAGCACTTTCCTAAGGGGGTCAAACCATGTCCCAAAGGTCACCGGGCCTGGTGTCACTTTAAAGAAGTAGTCCAGTTACACCTTTGTGGGCTTATAACTTGGCTTCTGAATGTCCTAGAGAAATTAGGTTTGTTTTAGTGTTCTCCAATCAACAGCCCCTTCAACCACAAAAAGGAATGGAGTCATTAGCATTTAAGGTTTGTAAATGGCACCCAGAATTATGTTGCACGAAGCACAATTTCACATCATTCTGGGTCCATTTGTGTGAAAACAAGGTCCAATCAGGCTGAAACGCTACAAGAAGGTAGAATCTATTGAGTTGTAAGTGATCTGAACGTTTCAAGATGATCGCACATTCCTATAGGGGGTAAAACCATTTCCCAAAGGTCACCGGGCCTGGTGTCAATTTAAAGTAGTCCAGTTACACCTTTGAGGGCTTATAACTTGGCTTCTGAATGTCCTAGAGAGATCAGGTTTGTTTTAGTGTACTCCAATCAACAGCCCCTACAACCTATAAAAGGAATGGAGTCATTAGCACTTATGGTTTTTAAATGGCACCCAGAATTATGTTGCACGAAGCACAATTTCACATCATTCTGGGTTCATTTGTGTGAAAACAAGGTCCAATCAGGCTGAAATGTTACAGGAAGGTAGAATCTATTGAGTTGTAAGTGATCTGAACGTTTCATGATGATAGCACTTTCCTAAGGGGGTCAAACCATGTCCCAAAGGTCACCGGATCTTGTGTCAATTTAAAGAAGTAGTCCAGTTACACCTTTGTGGGCTTATAACTTGGCTTCTGAATGTCCTAGAGAGATCAGGTTTGTTTTAGTATACTCCAATCAACAGCCCCTACAACCACAAAAAGGAATGGAGTCATTAGCACTTATGTTGTTTAAATGGCACCCAGAATTATGTTGCACGAAGCACAATTTCACATCATTCTGGGTTCATTTGTGTGAAAACAAGGTCCAATCAGGCTGAAACGTTACAGGAAGGTAGAATCTATTGAGTTGTAAGTGATCTGAACGTTTCATGATGATAGCACTTTCCTAAGGGGGTCAAACCATGTCCCAAAGGTCACCGGGCCTGGTGTCACTTTAAAGAAGTAGTCCAGTTACACCTTTGTGGGCTTATAACTTGGCTTCTGAATGTCCTAGAGGGGTTAGGTTTGTTTTAGTGTACTCCAATCAACAGCCCCTACAACCACAAAAAGGAATGGAGTCATTAGCACTTAAGGTTTGTAAATGGCACCCAGAATTATGTTGCACGAAGCACAATTTCACATCATTCTGTGTCCATTTGTGTGAAAACAAGGTCCAATCAGGCTGAAACGCTACATGAAGGTAGAATCTATTGAGTTGTAAGTGATCTGAACGTTTCAAGATGATCACACATTCCTATAGGGGGTAAAACCATGTCCCAAAGGTCACCGGGCCTGGTGTCACTTTAAAGAAGTTGTCCAGTTACACCTTTGAGGGCTTATAACTTGGCTTCTGAATGTCCTAGAAAGGTTAGGTTTGTTTTAGTGTACTCCAATCAACAGCCCCATACAACCACAAAAAGGAATGGAGTCATTAGCACTTATGGTTTTTAAATGGCACCCAGAATTATGTTGCACGAAGCACAATTTCACATCATTCTGGGTTCATTTGTGTGAAAACAAGGTAAAATCAGGCTGAAATGTTACAGGAAGGTAGAATCTATTGAGTTGTAAGTGATCTGAACGTTTCATGATGATAGCACTTTCCTAAGGGGGTCAAAATATGTCCCAAAGGTCACCGGATCTGGTGTCAATTTAAAGAAGTAGTCCAGTTACACCTTTGTGGGCTTATAACTTGGCTTCTGAATGTCCTAGAGAGATCAGGTTTGTTTTAGTATACTCTAATCAACAGCCCCTACAACCACAAACAGGAATGGAGTCATTAGCACTTATGGTGTTTAAATGGCACCCAGAATTATGTTGCACGAAGCACAATTTCACATCATTCTGGGTTCATTTGTGTGAAAACAAGGTCCAATCAGGCTGAAACACTACAAGAAGGTAGAATCTGAGTTGTAAGTGATCTGAACATTTCATGATGATAGCACTTTCCTAAGGGGGTCACACCATGTACCAAAGGTCACCGGGCCTGGTGTCACTTTAAAGAAGTAGTCCAGTTACACCTTTGTGGGCTTATAACTTGGCTTCTGAATGTCCTAGAGAGATCAGGTTTGTTTAAATGTACTCCAATTAACAGCCCCTACAACCACAAAAAGGAATGGAGTCATTAGCACTTATGGTTTGTAAATGGCACCCAGACTTATGTTGCACGAAGCACAATTTCACATCATTCTGGGAACATTTGTGTGAAAACAAGGTCCAATCAGGCTGAAACGCTACAAGAAGGTAGAATCTATTGAGGTTTAAATGATCTGAACGTTTCAAGATGATCACACATTCCTATAGGGGGTAAAACCATGTCCCAAAGGTCACCGGGCCTGGTGTCACTTTAAAGAAGTAGTCCAGTTACACCTTTGTGGGCTTATAACTTGGCTTCTGAATGTCCTAGAGAGGTTAGGTTTGTTTTAGTATACTCCAATCAACAGCCCCTACAACCACAAAAAGGAATGGAGTCATTAGCACTTATGGTTTGTAAATGGCACCCAGAATTATGTTGCACAAAGCACAATTTCACATCATTCTGGGTTCATTTGTGTGAAAACAAGGTCCAATCAGGCTGAACCGTTACAGGAAGGTAGAATCTATTGAGTTGTAAGTGATTTGAACATTTCATGATGATAGCACTTTCCTAAGGGGGTCAAACCATGTCCCAGAGGTCACCGGATCTGGTGTCAATTTAAAGAAGTAGTCCAGTTACACATTTGTGGGCTTATAACTTGGCTTCTGAATGTCCTAGAGAGATCAGGTTTGTTTTAGTGTACTCCAATCAACATCCCCTACAACCACAAAAAGGAATGGAGTCATTAGCACTTATGGTTTTTAAATTGCACCCAGAATTATGCTGCACTAAGCACAATTTCACAACATTCTGGGTTCATTTGTGTGAAAACAAGGTCCAATCAGGCTGAAACGCTACAAGAAGGTAGAATCTATTGAGTTGTAAGCGATCTCAACGTTTCATGATGATAGCACTTTCCTAAGGGGGTCAAACCATGTCCCAAATGTCACCGGGCCTGGTGTCACTTTAAAGAAGTAGTCCCGTTACACCTTTGAGGGCTTATAACTTGGCTTCTGAATGTCCTAGAGAGGTTAGGTTTGTTTTAGTATACTCCAATCAACAGCCCCTACAACCACAAAAAGGAATGGAGTCATTAGCACTTATGGTTTGTAAATGGCACCCAGAATTATGTTGCACAAAGCACAATTTCACATCATTCTGGGTTCATTTGTGTGAAAACAAGGTCCAATCAGGCTGAACCGTTACAGGAAGGTAGAATCTATTGAGTTGTAAGTGATTTGAACATTTCATGATGATAGCACTTTCCTAAGGGGGTCAAACCATGTCCCAGAGGTCACCGGATCTGGTGTCAATTTAAAGAAGTAGTCCAGTTACACATTTGTGGGCTTATAACTTGGCTTCTGAATGTCCTAGAGAGATCAGGTTTGTTTTAGTGTACTCCAATCAACATCCCCTACAACCACAAAAAGGAATGGAGTCATTAGCACTTATGGTTTTTAAATTGCACCCAGAATTATGCTGCACTAAGCACAATTTCACAACATTCTGGGTTCATTTGTGTGAAAACAAGGTCCAATCAGGCTGAAACGCTACAAGAAGGTAGAATCTATTGAGTTGTAAGCGATCTCAACGTTTCATGATGATAGCACTTTCCTAAGGGGGTCAAACCATGTCCCAAATGTCACCGGGCCTGGTGTCACTTTAAAGAAGTAGTCCCGTTACACCTTTGAGGGCTTATAACTTGGCTTCTGAATATCCTAGAGAGATCAGGTTTGTTTTAGTGTACTCCAATCAACAGCCCCTACAACCTCAAAAAGGAATGGAGTCATTAGCACTTATGGTTTTTAAATGGCACCCAGAATTATGTTGCACGAAGCACAATTTCACATCATTCTGGGTTCATTTGTGTGAAAACAAGGTCCAATCAGGCTGAAATGTTACAGGAAGGTAGAATCTATTGAGTTGTAAGTGATCTCAACGTTTCATGATGATCGGACTTTCCTAAGGGGGTCAAATCATGTCCCAAAGGTCCACGGATCTGGTGTCAATTTAAAGAAGTAGTCCAGTTACACATTTGTGGGCTTATAACTTGGATTCTGAATGCCCTAGAGAGATCAGGTTTGTTTTAGTATACTCCAATCAACAGCCCCTACAACCACAAAAAGGAATGAAGTCATTAGCACTTATGGTTTTTAAATGGCACCCAGAATTATGTTGCACGAAGCACAATTTGACATCATTCTGGGTTCATTTGTGTGAAAACAAGGTCCAATCAGGCTGAAACGTTACAGGAAACTAAAATCTATTGAGTTGTAAGTGATCTGAACGTTTCAAGATGATCGCACATTCCTATAGGGGGTCAAACCATGTCCCAAAGGTCACCAGGCCTGGTGTCACTTTAAAGAAGCAGTCCAGTTACACCTTTGTGAGCTTATAACTTGGCTTCTGAATGTCCTAGAGAGGTTAGGTTTGTTTTAGTGTTTTCCAATCAACAGCCCCTACAACCACAAAAAGGAATGGAGTCATTAGCACTTATGGTTTGTAAATGGCACCCAGAATTATGTTGCACGAAGCACAATTTCACATCATTCTGGGTTCATTTGTGTGAAAACAAGGTCCAATCAGGCTGAAACGTTACAGGAAGGTAGAATCTATTGAGTTGTAAGCGATCTGAACGTTTCATGATGATAGCACTTTCCTAAGGGGGTCAAACCATGTCCCAAAGGTCACCGGATCTGGTGTCAATTTAAAGAAGTAGTCCAGTTACACATTTGTGGGCTTATAACTTGGCTTCTGAATGTCCTAGAGAGATCATGTTTGTTGTAATCTACTCCAACCAACAGCCCCTACAACCACAAAAAGGAATGGAGTCATTAGCACTTATGGTTTGTAAATGGCACCCAGAATTATGCTGCACAAAGCACAATTTCACATCATTCTGGGTTCATTTGTGTGAAAACAAGATCCAATCAGGCTGAAACGTTACAGGAAGTAGAATCTATTGATTTGTAAGTGATCTGAACGTTTCATGATGATAGCACTTTCCTAAGGGGGTCAAACCATGTCCCAAAGGTCACCGGATCTGGTGTCAATTTAAAGAAGTAGTCCAGTTACACATTTGTGGGCTTATAACTTGGCTTCTGAATGTCCTAGAGAGATCAGGTTTGTTTTAGTGTTCTCCAACCAACAGCCCCTACAACCACAAAAAGGAATGGAGTCATTAGCACTTATGGTTTGTAAATGGCACCCAGAATTATGTTGCACGAAGCACAATTTCACATCATTCTGGGTCCATTTGTGTGAAAACAAGGTCCAATCAGGCTGAAATGTTACAGGAAGGTAGAATCTATTGAGTTGTAAGTGATCTGAACGTTTCATGATGATAGCACTTTCCTAAGGGGCTCAAACCATGTCCCAAAGGTCATCGGATCTGGTGTCAATTTAAAGAAGTAGTCCAGTTACACCTTTGTGGGCTTATAACTTGGCTTCTGAATGTCCTAGAGAGATCAGGTTTGTTTTAGTATACTCCAATCAACAGCTCCTACAACCACAAAAAGGAATGGAGTCATTAGCACTTATGGTTTTTAAATGGCACCCAGAATTATGTTGCACGAAGCACAATTTCACATCATTCTGGGTTCATTTGTGTGAAAACAAGGTCCAATCAGGCTGAAACGTTACAGGAAGGTAGAATCTATTGAGTTGTAAGTGATCTGAACGTTTCAAGATGATCGCACATTCCTATAGGGGGTCAAACCATGCCCCAAAGGTCACCGGATCTGGTGTCACTTTAAAGAAGTAGTCCAGTTACACATTTGTGGGCTTATAACTTGGCTTCTGAATGTCCTAGAGAGATCAGGTTTGTTTTAGTGTTCTCCAACCAACAGCCCCTACAACCACAAAAAAGAATGGAGTCATTAGCACTTATGGTTTGTAAATGGCACCCAGAATTATGTTGCACGAAGCACAATTTCACATCATTCTGGGTCCATTTGTGTGAAAACAAGGTCCAATCAGGCTGAAATGTTACAGGAAGGTAGAATCTTTTGAGTTGTAAGTGATCTGAACGTTTCATGATGATAGCACTTTCCTAAGGGGGTCAAACCATGTCCCAAAGGTCATCGGATCTGGTGTCAATTTAAAGAAGTAGTCCAGTTACACCTTTGTGGGCTTATAACTTGGCTTCTGAATGTCCTAGAGAGAACAGGTTTGTTTTAGTATACTCCAATCAACAGCTCCTACAACCACAAAAAGGAATGGAGTCATTAGCACTTATGGTTTTTAAATGGCACCCAGAATTATGTTGCACGAAGCACAATTTCACATCATTCTGGGTTCATTTGTGTGAAAACAAGGTCCAATCAGGCTGAAACGTTACAGGAAGGTAGAATCTATTGAGTTGTAAGTGATCTGAACGTTTCAAGATGATCGCACATTCCTATAGGGGGTCAAACCATGCCCCAAAGGTCACCGGATCTGGTGTCACTTTAAAGAAGTAGTCCAGTTACACATTTGTGGGCTTATAACTTGGCTTCTGAATGTCCTAGAGAGATCAGGTTTGTTTTAGTGTTCTCCAACCAACAGCCCCTACAACCACAAAAAGGAATGGAGTCATTAGCACTTATGGTTTGTAAATGGCACCCAGAATTATGTTGCACGAAGCACAATTTCACATCATTCTGGGTCCATTTGTGTGAAAACAAGGTCCAATCAGGCTGAAATGTTACAGGAAGGTAGAATCTATTGAGTTGTAAGTGATCTGAACGTTTCATGATGATAGCACTTTCCTAAGGGGGTCAAACCATGTCCCAAAGGTCATCGGATCTGGTGTCAATTTAAAGAAGTAGTCCAGTTACACCTTTGTGGGCTTATAACTTGGCTTCTGAATGTCCTAGAGAGATCAGGTTTGTTTTAGTATACTCCAATCAACAGCTCCTACAACCACAAAAAGGAATGGAGTCATTAGCACTTATGGTTTTTAAATGGCACCCAGAATTATGTTGCACGAAGCACAATTTCACATCATTCTGGGTTTATTTGTGTGAAAACAAGGTCCAATCAGGCTGAAACGTTACAGGAAGGTAGAATCTATTGAGTTGTAAGTGATCTGAACATTTCAAGATGATCGCACATTCCTATAGGGGGTCAAACCATGCCCCAAAGGTCACCGGATCTGGTGTCACTGTAAAGAAGTAGTCCAGTTACACATTTGTGGGCTTATAACTTGGCTTCTGAATGTCCTAGATAGATCAGGTTTGTTTTAGTGTTCTCCAACCAACAGCCCCTACAACCACAAAAAGGAATGGAGTCATTAGCACTTATGAATTGTAAATGGCACCAAGAATTATGTTGCACGAAGCACAATTTCACATCATTCTGGGTCCATTTGTGTGAAAACAAGGTCCAGTCAGGCTGAAATGTTACAGGAAGGTAGAATCTATTGAGCTGTAAGTGATCTGAACGTTTCATGATGATAGCACTTTCCTAAGGGGGTCAAACCATGTCCCAAAGGTCACCGGGCCTGGTGTCACTTTAAAGAAGTAGTCCAGTTACACCTTTGTGGGCTTATAACTTGGCTTCTGAATGTCCTAGAGAGGTTAGGTTTGTTTTAGTGTTCTCCAATCAACAGCCCCTACAACCACAGAAAGGAATGGAGTCATTAGCCCTTATGGTTTGTAAAAGGCACCCAGAATTATGTTGCACGAAGCACAATTTCACATCATTCTGGGTTCATTTGTGTGAAAACAAGGTCCAATCAGGCTGAAACGTTACAGGATGGTAGAATCTATTGAGTTGTAAGTGATCTGAACGTTTCATGATGATAGCACTTTCCTAAGGGGGTCAAACCATGTCACAAAGGTCACCAGATCTGGTGTCAATTTAAAGAAGTAGTCCAGTTACACATTTGTGGGCTTATAACTTGGCTTCTGAATGTCCGAGAGAGATCAGGTTTGTTTTAATGTACTCCAACCAACAGCCCCTACAACCACAAAAAGGAATGGAGTCATTAACACTTATGGTTTGTAAATGGCACCCAGAATTATGTTGCACGAAGCACAATTTCACACCATTCTGGGTCCATTTGTGTGAAAACAAGGTCCATTCATGCTGTAACGTTACAAGAAGGTAGAATCTATTGAGTTGTAAGTGATCTGAACGTTTCATGATGATCGCACATTCCTATAGGGGGTCAAACCATGTCCCAAAGGTCACCGGGCCTGGTGTCACTTTAAAGAAGTAGTCCAGTTACACATTTTTGGGCTTATAACTTGGCTTCTGAATGTCCTAGAGAGATCAGATTTGTTTTAGTGTACCACAATCAACAGCCCCTACAACCACAAAAAGGAATGGAGCCATTAGCACTTAAGGTTTGTAAATGGCACCCAGAATTATGTTGCACGAAGCACAATTTCACATCATTCTGGGTTCATTTGTGTGAAAACAAGGTCCAATCAGGCTGAAACGTTACAGGAAGTTAGAATATTGAGTTGTAAGGGATCTGAACGTTTCAAGATGATCGCACATTCCTATAGGGGGTAAAACCATGTCCCAAAGGTCACCGGGCCTGGTGTCACTTTAAAGTAGTCCAGTTACACCTTTGTGGGCTTATAACTTGGCTTCTGAATGTCCTAGAGAGGTTAGGGTTGTTTTAGTGTACTCCAGTCAACAGCCCCTACAACCACAAAAAGCAATGGAGTCATTAGAACTTGTGGTTTTTAAATGGCACCCAGAATATTGCTGCACTAAGCACAATTTCACATCATTCTGGGTTCATTTGTGTGAAAACAAGGTCCAATCAGGCTGAAACGTTACAGGAAGGTAGAATCTATTGAGTTGTAAGTGATCTGAACGTTTCATGATGATAGCACTTTCCTAAGGGGGTCAAACCATGTCCCAAAGGTCACCGGATCTGGTGTCAATTTAAAGAAGTAGTCCAGTTACACATTTGTGGGCTTATAACTTGGCTTCTGAATGTCCTAGAGAGATCAGGGTTGTTTTAATGTACTCCAACCAACAGCCCCTACAACCACAAAAAGGAATGGAGTCATTAGCACTTATGGTTTTTAAATGGCACCCAGAATTATGTTGCACGAAGCACAATTTCACATCATTCTGGGTTCATTTGTGTGAAAGCAAGGTCAAATCAGGCTGAAATGTTACAGGAAGGTAGAATCTATTGAGTTGTAAGGGATCTGAACGTTTCATGATGATAGCACTTTCCTAAGGGGGTCAAACCATGTCCCAAATGTCACCGGGCCTGGTGTCACTTTAAAGAAGTAGTCCCGTTACACCTTTGAGGGCTTATAACTTGGCTTCTGAATATCCTAGAGAGATCAGGTTTGTTTTAGTGTACTCCAATCAACAGCCCCTACAACCTCAAAAAGGAATGGAGTCATTAGCACTTATGGTTTTTAAATGGCACCCAGAATTATGTTGCACGAAGCACAATTTCACATCATTCTGGGTTCATTTATGTGAAAACAAGGTCCAATCAGGCTGAAATGTTACAGGAAGGTAGAATCTATTGAGTTGTAAGTGATCTGAATGTTTCATGATGATCGGACTTTCCTAAGGGGGTCAAATCATGTCCCAAAGGTCCCCGGATCTGGTGTCAATTTAAAGAAGTAGTCCAGTTACACATTTGTGGGCTTATAACTTGGATTCTGAATGCCCTAGAGAGATCAGGTTTGTTTTAGTATACTCCAATCAACAGCCCCTACAACCACAAAAAGGAATGAAGTCATTAGCACTTATGGTTTTTAAATGGCACCCAGAATTATGTTGCACGAAGCACAATTTCACATCATTCTGGGTTCATTTGTGTGAAAACAAGGTCCAATCAGGCTGAAACGTTACAGGAAACTAAAATCTATTGAGTTGTAAGTGATCTGAACGTTTCAAGATGATCACACATTCCTATAGGGGGTCAAACCATGTCCCAAAGGTCACCAGGCCTGGTGTCACTTTAAAGAAGCAGTCCAGTTATACCTTTGTGAGCTTATAACTTGGCTTCTGAATGTCCTAGAGAGATCAGGGTTGTTTTAATGTACTCCAACCAACAGCCCCTACAACCACAAAAAGGAATGGAGTCATTAGCACTTATGGTTTTTAAATGGCACCCAGAATTATGTTGCACGAAGCACAATTTCACATCATTCTGGGTTAATTTGTGTGAAAACAAGGTCCAATCAGGCTGAAATGTTACAGGAAGGTAGAATCTATTGAGTTGTAAGGGATCTGAACGTTTCATGATGATAGCACTTTCCTAAGGGGGTCAAACCATGTCCCAAATGTCACCGGGCCTGGTGTCACTTTAAAGAAGTAGTCCCGTTACACCTTTGAGGGCTTATAACTTGGCTTCTGAATATCCTAGAGAGATCAGGTTTGTTTTAGTGTACTCCAATCAACAGCCCCTACAACCTCAAAAAGGAATGGAGTCATTAGCACTTATGGTTTTTAAATGGCACCCAGAATTATGTTGCACGAAGCACAATTTCACATCATTCTGGGTTCATTTGTGTGAAAACAAGGTCCAATCAGGCTGAAATGTTACAGGAAGGTAGAATCTATTGAGTTGTAAGTGATCTGAACGTTTCATGATGATCGGACTTTCCTAAGGGGGTCAAATCATGTCCCAAAGGTCCCCGGATCTGGTGTCAATTTAAAGTAGTAGTCCAGTTACACATTTGTGGGCTTATAACTTGGATTCTGAATGCCCTAGAGAGATCAGGTTTGTTTTAGTATACTCCAATCAACAGCCCCTACAACCACAAAAAGGAATGAAGTCATTAGCACTTATGGTTTTTAAATGGCACCCAGAATTATGTTGCACGAAGCACAATTTGACATCATTCTGGGTTCATTTGTGTGAAAACAAGGTCCAATCAGGCTGAAACGTTACAGGAAACTAAAATCTATTGAGTTGTAAGTGATCTGAACATTTCAAGATGATCGCACATTCCTATAGGGGGTCAAACCATGTCCCAAAGGTCACCAGGCCTGGTGTCACTTTAAAGAAGCAGTCCAGTTACACCTTTGTGAGCTTATAACTTGGCTTCTGAATGTCCTAGAGAGGTTAGGTTTGTTTTAGTGTTCTCCAATCAACAGCCCCTACAACCACAAAAAGGAATGGAGTCATTAGCACTTATGGTTTGTAAATGGCACCCAGAATTATGTTGCACGAAGCACAATTTCACATCATTCTGGGTTAATTTGTGTGAAAACAAGGTCCAATCAGGCTGAAATGTTACAGGAAGGTAGAATCTATTGAGTTGTAAGGGATCTGAACGTTTCATGATGATAGCACTTTCCTAAGGGGGTCAAACCATGTCCCAAATGTCACCGGGCCTGGTGTCACTTTAAAGAAGTAGTCCCGTTACACCTTTGAGGGCTTATAACTTGGCTTCTGAATATCCTAGAGAGATCAGGTTTGTTTTAGTGTACTCCAATCAACAGCCCCTACAACCTCAAAAAGGAATGGAGTCATTAGCACTTATGGTTTTTAAATGGCACCCAGAATTATGTTGCACGAAGCACAATTTAACATCATTCTGGGTTCATTTGTGTGAAAACAAGGTCCAATCAGGCTGAAATGTTACAGGAAGGTAGAATCTATTGAGTTGTAAGTGATCTGAACGTTTCATGATGATCGGACTTTCCTAAGGGGGTCAAATCATGTCCCAAAGGTCCCCGGATCTGGTGTCAATTTAAAGTAGTAGTCCAGTTACACATTTGTGGGCTTATAACTTGGATTCTGAATGCCCTAGAGAGATCAGGTTTGTTTTAGTATACTCCAATCAACAGCCCCTACAACCACAAAAAGGAATGAAGTCATTAGCACTTATGGTTTTTAAATGGCACCCAGAATTATGTTGCACGAAGCACAATTTGACATCATTCTGGGTTCATTTGTGTGAAAACAAGGTCCAATCAGGCTGAAACGTTACAGGAAACTAAAATCTATTGAGTTGTAAGTGATCTGAACATTTCAAGATGATCGCACATTCCTATAGGGGGTCAAACCATGTCCCAAAGGTCACCAGGCCTGGTGTCACTTTAAAGAAGCAGTCCAGTTACACCTTTGTGAGCTTATAACTTGGCTTCTGAATGTCCTAGAGAGGTTAGGTTTGTTTTAGTGTTCTCCAATCAACAGCCCCTACAACCACAAAAAGGAATGGAGTCATTAGCACTTATGGTTTGTAAATGGCACCCAGAATTATGTTGCACGAAGCACAATTTCACATCTTTCTGGGTTCATTTGTGTGAAAACAAGGTCCAATCAGGCTGAAACGTTACAGGAAGGTAGAATCTATTGAGTTGTAAGCGATCTGAACGTTTCATGATGATAGCACTTTCCTAAGGGGGTCAAACCATGTCCCAAAGGTCACCGGATCTGGTGTCAATTTAAAGAAGTAGTCCAGTTACATATTTGTGGGCTTATAACTTGGCTTCTGAATGTCCTAGAGAGATCAGGTTTGTTTTAATGTACTCCAACCAACAGCCCCTACAACCACAAAAAGGAATGGAGTCATTAGCACTTATGGTTTGTAAATGGCACCCAGAATTATGCTGCACTAAGCACAATTTCACATCATTCTGGGTTCATTTGTGTGAAAACAAGGTCCAATCAGGCTGAAACGCTACAAGAAGGTAGAATCTATTGAGTTGTAAGTGATCTGAACATTTCATGATGATCGCACTTTCCTATAGGGGGTCAAACCATGTCCCAAAGGTCACCGGATCTGGTGTCAATTTAAAGAAGTAGTCCAGTTACACATTTGTGGGCTTATAACTTGGCTTCTGAATGTCCTAGAGAGATCAGGTTTGTTGTAATCTACTCCAACCAACAGCCCCTACAACCACAAAAAGGAATGGAGTCATTAGCACTTATGGTTTGTAAATGGCACCCAGAATTATGTTGCACGAAGCACAATTTCACATCATTCTGGGTTCATTTGTGTGAAAACAAGGTCCAATCAGGCTGAAACGTTACAGGAAGGTAGAATCTATTGAGTTGTAAGTGATCTGAACGTTTCATGATGATAGCACTTTCCTAAGGGGGTCAAACCATGTCCCAAAGGTCACCGGATCTGGTGTCAATTTAAAGAAGTAGTCCAGTTACACATTTGTGGGCTTATAACTTGGCTTCTGAATGTCCTAGAGAGATCAGGTTTGTTTTAGTATACTCCAATAAACAGCCCCTACAACCACAAAAAATGAATGGAGTCATTAGCACTTATGGTTTTTAAATGGCACCCAAAATTATGTTGCACGAAGCACAATTTCACATCATTCTGGGTTCATTTGTGTGAAAACAAGGTCCAATCAGGCTGAAACGTTACAGGAAGGTAGACTCTATTGAGTTGTAAGTGATCTGAACGTTTCAAGATGATCGCACATTCCTATAGGGGGTCAAACCATGTCCCAAAGGTCACCGGGCCTGGTGTCACCTTAAAGAAGCAGTCCAGTTACACCTTTGTGGGCTTATAACTTGGCTTCTGAATGTCCTAGAGAGGTTAGGTTTGTTTTAGTGTTCTCCAATCAACAGCCCCTACAACCACAAAAAGGAATGGAGTCATTAGCACTTATGGTTTGTAAATGGCACCCAGAATTATGCTGCACAAAGCACAATTTCACATCATTCTGGGTTCATTTGTGTGAAAACAAGATCCAATCAGGCTGAAACGTTACAGGAAGGTAGAATCTATTGAGTTGTAAGTGATCTGAACGTTTCATGATGATAGCACTTTCCTAAGGGGGTCAAACCATGTCCCAAAGGTCACCGGATCTGGTGTCAATTTAAAGAAGTAGTCCAGTTACACATTTGTGGGCTTATAACTTGGCTTCTGAATGTCCTAGAGAGATCAGGTTTGTTTTAGTGTTCTCCAACCAACAGCCCCTACAACCACAAAAAGGAATGGAGTCATTAGCACTTATGGTTTGTAAATGGCACCCAGAATTATGTTGCACGAAGCACAATTTCACATCATTCTGGGTTCATTTGTGTGAAAACAAGGTCCAATCAGGCTGAAATGTTACAGGAAGGTAGAATCTATTGAGTTGTAAGTGATCTGAAAGTTTCATGATGATAGCACTTTCCTAAGGGGGTCAAACCATGTCCCAAAGGTCATCGGATCTGGTGTCAATTTAAAGAAGTAGTCCAGTTACACCTTTGTGGGCTTATAACTTGGCTTCTGAATGTCCTAGAGAGATCAGGTTTGTTTTAGTATACTCCAATCAACAGCTCCTACAACCACAAAAAAGAATGGAGTCATTAGCACTTATGGTTTTTAAATGGCACCCAGAATTATGTTGCACGAAGCACAATTTCACATCATTCTGGGTTCATTTGTGTGAAAACAAGGTCCAATCAGGCTGAAACGTTACAGGAAGGTAGAATCTATTGAGTTGTAAGTGATCTGAACGTTTCAAGATGATCGCACATTCCTATAGGGGGCCAAACCATGCCCCAAAGGTCACCGGATCTGGTGTCAATTTAAAGAAGTAGTCCAGTTACACATTTGTGGGCTTATAACTTGGCTTCTGAATGTCCTAGAGAGGTTAGGTTTGTTTTAGTGTTCTCCAATCAACAGCCCCTACAACCACAAAAAGGAATGGAGTCATTAGCACTTATGGTTTGTAAATGGCACCAAGAATTATGTTGCACGAAGCACAATTTCACATCATTCTGGGCCCATTTGTGTGAAAACAAGGTCCAATCAGGATGAAATGTTACAGGAAGGTAGAATCTATTGAGCTGTAAGTGATCTGAACGTTTCATGATGATAGCACTTTCCTAAGGGGGTCAAACCATGTCCCAAAGGTCACCGGGCCTGGTGTCAATTTAAAGAAGTAGTCCAGTTACACCTTTGTGGGCTTATAACTTGGCTTCTGAATGTCCTAGAGAGGTTAGGTTTGTTTTAGTGTTCTCCAATCAACAGCCCCTACAACCACAAAAAGGAATGGAGTCATTAGCACTTATGGTTTGTAAATGGCACCCAGAATTATGTTGCACGAAGCACAATTTCACATCATTCTGGGTTCATTTATGTGAAAACAAGGTCCAATCAGGCTGAAACGTTACAGGAAGGTAGAATCTATTGAGTTGTAAGTGATCTGAACGTTTCATGATGATAGCACTTTCCTAAGGGGGTCAAACCATGTCACAAAGGTCACCAGATCTGGTGTCAATTTAAAGAAGTAGTCCAGTTACACATTTGTGGGCTTATAACTTGGCTTCTGAATGTCCTACAGAGATCAGGTTTGTTTTAATGTACTCCAACCAACAGCCCCTACAACCACAAAAAGGAATGGAGTCATTAACACTTATGGTTTGTAAATGGCACCCAGAATTATGTTGCACGAAGCACAATTTCACATCATTCTGGGTCCATTTGTGTCAAAACAAGGTCCATTCATAATGTAACGTTACAAGAAGGTAGAATCTATTGAGTTGTAAGTGATCTGAACGTTTCATGATGATCGCACATTCCTATAGGGGGTCAAACCATGTCCCAAAGGTCACCGGGCCTGGTGTCACTTTAAAGAAGTAGTCCAGTTACACATTTTTGGGCTTATAACTTGGCTTCTGAATGTCCTAGAGAGATCAGATTTGTTTTAGTGTACTACAATCAACAGCCCCTACAACCACAAAAAGGAATGGAGCCATTAGCACTTAAGGTTTGTAAATGGCACCCAGAATTATGTTGCACGAAGCACAATTTCACATCATTCTGGGTTCATTTGTGTGAAAACAAGGTCCAATCAGGCTGAAACGTTACAGGAAGTTAGAATCTATTGAGTTGTAAGTGATCTGAACGTTTCAAGATGATCGCACATTCCTATAGGGGGTAAAACCATGTCCCAAAGGTCACCGGGCCTGGTGTCAATTTAAAGAAGTAGTCCAGTTACACCTTTGTGGGCTTATAACTTGGCTTCTGAATGTCCTAGAGAGGTTAGGGTTGTTTTAGTGTACTCCAGTCAACAGCCCCTACAACCACAAAAAGCAATGGAGTCATCAGAACTTATGGTTTTTAAATGGCACCCAGAATATTGCTGCACTAAGCACAATTTCACATCATTCTGGGTTCATTTGTGTGAAAACAAGGTCCAATCAGGCTGAAACGTTACAGGAAGGTAGAATCTATTGAGTTGTAAGTGATCTGAACGTTTCATGATGATAGCACTTTCCTAAGGGGGTCAAACCATGTCCCAAAGGTCACCGGATCAGGTGTCAATTTAAAGAAGTAGTCCAGTTACACATTTGTGGGCTTATAACTTGGCTTCTGAATGTCCTAGAGAGATCAGGGTTGTTTTAATGTACTCCAACCAACAGCCCCTACAACCACAAAAAGGAATGGAGTCATTAGCACTTATGGTTTGTAAATGGCACCCAGAATTATGTTGCACGAAGCACAATTTCACATCATTCTGGGTCCATTTGTGTGAAAACAAGGTCCAATCAGGCTGAAACGTTACAAGAAGGTAGAATCTATTGAGTTGTAAGTGATCTGAACGTTTCATGATGATCGCACATTCCTATAGGGGGTCAAACCATGTCCCAAAGGTCACCGGGCCTGGTGTCACTTTAAAGAAGTAGTCCAGGTACACCTTTGTGGGCTTATAACTTGGCTTCTGAATGTCCTAGAGAGGTTAGGTTTGTTTTAGTGTACTCCAATCAACAGCCCCTACAACCACAAAAAGCAATGGAGTCATTAGAACTTATGGTTTCTAAATGGCACCCAGAATTATGCTGCACTAAGCACAATTTCACATCATTCTGGGTTCATTTGTGTGAAAACAAGGTCCAATCAGGCTGAAACGTTACAGGAAGGTAGAATCTATTGAGTTGTAAGTGATCTGAACGTTTCATGATGATAGCACTTTCCTAAGGGGGTCAAACCATGTCCCAAAGGTCACCGGATCTGGTGTTAATTTAAAGAAGTAGTCCAGTTACACATTTGTGGGCTTATAACTTGGCTTCTGAATGTCCTAGAGAGATCAGGTTTGTTTTAATGTACTCCAATCAACAGCCCCTACAACCACAAAAAGGAATGGAGTCATTAGCACTTATGGTTTGTAAATGGCACCCAGAATAATGTTGCACGAAGCACAATTTCACATCATTCTGGGTCCATTTGTGTGAAAACAAGGTCCAATCAGGCTGAAACGCTACAGGAAGGTAGAATCTATTGAGTTGTAAGTGATCTGAACGTTTCATGATGATAGCTTTTTCCTAAGGGGGTCAAACCATGTCCCAAAGGTCACCGAATCTGGTGTCAATTTAAAGTAGTCCAGTTACACATTTGTGGGCTTATAACTTGGCTTCTGAATGTCCTAGAGAGATCAGGTTTGTTTTAGTGTACTCCAATCAACAGCCCCTACAACCACAAAAAGGAATGGAGTCATTAGCACTTATGGTTTGTAAATGGCACCCAGAATTATGTTGCACGAAGCACAATTTCACATCATTCTGGGTCCATTTGTGTGAAAACAAGGTCCAATCAGGCTGAAACGTTACAGGAAGTTAGAATCTATTGAGTTGTAAGTGATCTGAACGTTTCAAGATGATCGCACATTCCTATAGGGGGTAAAACCATGTCCCAAAGGTCACCGGGCCTGGTGTCACTTTAAAGAAGTAGTCCAGTTACACCTTTGTGGGCTTATAACTTGGCTTCTGAATGTCCTAGAGAGGTTAGGGTTGTTTTAGTGTACTCCAGTCAACAGCCCCTACAACCACAAAAAGCAATGGAGTCATCAGAACTTATGGTTTTTAAATGGCACCCAGAATATTGCTGCACTAAGCACAATTTCACATCATTCTGGGTTCATTTGTGTGAAAACAAGGTCCAATCAGGCTGAAACGTTACAGGAAGGTAGAATCTATTGAGTTGTAAGTGATCTGAACGTTTCATGATGATAGCACTTTCCTAAGGGGGTCAAACCATGTCCCAAAGGTCACCGGATCTGGTGTTAATTTAAAGAAGTAGTCCAGTTACACATTTGTGGGCTTATAACTTGGCTTCTGAATGTCCTAGAGAGATCAGGGTTGTTTTAATGTACTCCAACCAACAGCCCCTACAACCACAAAAAGGAATGGAGTCATTAGCACTTATGGTTTGTAAATGGGCCCAGAATTATGTTGCACGAAGCACAATTTCACATCATTCTGGGTCCATTTGTGTGAAAACAAGGTCCAATCAGGCTGAAACGTTACAAGAAGGTAGAATCTATTGAGTTGTAAGTGATCTGAACGTTTCATGATGATCGCACATTCCTATAGGGGGTCAAACCATGTCCCAAAGGTCACCGGGCCTGGTGTCACTTTAAAGAAGTAGTCCAGGTACACCTTTGTGGGCTTATAACTTGGCTTCTGAATGTCCTAGAGAGGTTAGGTTTGTTTTAGTGTACTCCAATCAACAGCCCCTACAACCACAAAAAGCAATGGAGTCATTATAACTTATGGTTTCTAAATGGCACCCAGAATTATGCTGCACTAAGCACAATTTCACATCATTCTGGGTTCATTTGTGTGAAAACAAGGTCCAATCAGGCTGAAACGTTACAGGAAGGTAGAATCTATTGAGTTGTAAGTGATCTGAACGTTTCATGATGATAGCACTTTCCTAAGGGGGTCAAACCATGTCCCAAAGGTCACCGGATCTGGTGTTAATTTAAAGTAGTAGTCCAGTTACACATTTGTGGGCTTATAACTTGGCTTCTGAATGTCCTAGAGAGATCAGGTTTGTTTTAATGTACTCCAATCAACAGCCCCTACAACCACAAAAAGGAATGGAGTCATTAGCACTTATGGTTTGTAAATGGCACCCAGAATAATGTTGCACGAAGCACAATTTCACATCATTCTGGGTCCATTTGTGTGAAAACAAGGTCCAATCAGGCTGAAACGCTACAGGAAGGTAGAATCTATTGAGTTGTAAGTGATCTGAACGTTTCATGATGATAGCTTTTTCCTAAGGGGGTCAAACCATGTCCCAAAGGTCACCGAATCTGGTGTCAATTTAAAGTAGTCCAGTTACACATTTGTGGGCTTATAACTTGGCTTCTGAATGTCCTAGAGAGATCAGGTTTGTTTTAGTGTACTCCAATCAACAGCCCCTACAACCACAAAAAGGAATGGAGTCATTAGCACTTATGGTTTGTAAATGGCACCCAGAATTATGTTGCACGAAGCACAATTTCACATCATTCTGGGTCCATTTGTGTGAAAACAAGGTCCAATCAGGCTGAAACGCTACAGGAAGGTAGAATCTATTGATTTGTAAGTGATCTGAACGTTTCATGATGATAGCACTTTCCAAAGGGGGTCAAACCATGTCCCAAAGGTCACCGGATCTGGTGTCAATTTAAAGAAGTAGTTCAGTTACACATTTGTGGGCTTATAACTTGGCTTCTGAATGTCCCAGAGAGATCAGGTTTGTTTTAGTGTTCTCCAATCAACAGCCCCTACAACCACAAAAAGGAATGGAGTCATTTGCACTTATGGTTTGTAAATGGCACCCAGAATTATGTTGCACGAAGCACAATTTCACATCATTCTGGGTCCATTTGTGTGAAAACAAGGTCCAATCAGGCTGAAACATTACAAGAAGGTAGAATCTATTGAGTTGTAAGTGATCTGAACGTTTCATGATGATCGCACATTCCTATAGGGGGTCAAACCATGTCCCAAAGGTCACCGGGCCTGGTGTCACTTTAAAGAAGTAGTCCAGTTACACATTTGTGGGCTTATAACTTGGCTTCTGAATGTCCTAGAGAGGTTAGGTTTGTTTTAGTCTACTCCAATCAACAGCCCCTACAACCACAAAAAGGAATGGAGTCATTAGCACCTAAGGTTTGTAAATGGCACCCAGAATTATGTTGCACGAAGCACAATTTCACATCATTCTGGGTTCATTTGTGTGAAAACAAGGTCCAGTCAGGCTGAAACGTTACAGGAAGGTAGAGTCTATTGAGTTTTAAGTGATCTGAACGTTTCATGATGATAGCACTTTCCTAAGGGGGTCAAACCATGTCCCAAAGGTCACCGGATCTGGTGTCAATTTAAAGAAGTAGTCCAGTTACACATTTGTGTGCTTATAACTTGGCTTCTGAATGTCCTAGAGAGATCAGGTTTGTTTTAATGTACTCCAATCAACAGCCCCTACAACCACAAAAAGGAATGGAGTAATTAGCACTTATGGTTTGTAAATGGCACCCAGAATTATGTTGCACGAAGCACAATTTCACATCATTCTGGGTTCATTTGTGTGAAAACAAGGTCCAATCAGGCTGAAACGCTACAGGAAGGTAGAATCTATTGAGTTGTAAGTGATCTGAACGTTTCATGATGATAGCACTTTCCAAAGGGGGTCAAACCATGTCCCAAAGGTCACCGGATCTGGTGTCAATTTAATGAAGTAGTTCAGTTACACATTTGTGGGCTTATAACTTGGCTTCTGAATGTCCTAGAGAGATCAGGTTTGTTTTAGTGTTCTCCAATCAACAGCCCCTACAACCACAAAAAGGAATGGAGTCATTTGCACTTATGGTTTGTAAATGGCACCCAGAATTATGTTGCACGAAGCACAATTTCACATCATTCTGGGTCCATTTGTGTGAAAACAAGGTCCAATCAGGCTGAAACATTACAAGAAGGTAGAATCTATTGAGTTGTAAGTGATCTGAACGTTTCATGATGATCGCACATTCCTATAGGGGGTCAAACCATGTCCCAAAGGTCACCGGGCCTGGTGTCACTTTAAAGAAGTAGTCCAGTTACACATTTGTGGGCTTATAACTTGGCTTCTGAATGTCCTAGAGAGGTTAGGTTTGTTTTAGTGTACTCCAATCAACAGCCCCTACAACCACAAAAAGGAATGGAGTCATTAGCACCTAAGGTTTGTAAATGGCACCCAGAATTATGTTGCACGAAGCACAATTTCACATCATTCTGGGTGCATTTGTGTGAAAACAAGGTCCAGTCAGGCTGAAACGTTACAGGAAGGTAGAGTCTATTGAGTTTTAAGTGATCTGAACGTTTCATGATGATAGCACTTTCCTAAGGGAGTCAAACCATGTCCCAAAGGTCACCGGATCTGGTGTCAATTTAAAGAAGTAGTCCAGTTACACATTTGTGGGCTTATAACTTGGCTTCTGAATGTCCTAGAGAGATCAGGTTTGTTTTAATGTACTCCAATCAACAGCCCCTACAACCACAAAAAGGAATGGAGTAATTAGCACTTATGGTTTGTAAATGGCACCCAGAATTATGTTGCACGAAGCACAATTTCACATCATTCTGGGTTCATTTGTGTGAAAACAAGGTCCAACCAGGCTGAAACGCTACAGGAAGGTAGAATCTATTGAGTTGTAAGTGATCTGAACGTTTCATGATGATAGCACTTTCCAAAGGGGGTCAAACCATGTCCCAAAGGTCACCGGATCTGGTGTCAATTTAAAGAAGTAGTTCAGTTACACATTTGTGGGCTTATAACTTGGCTTCTGAATGTCCTAGAGAGATCAGGTTTGTTTTAGTGTTCTCCAATCAACAGCCCCTACAACCACAAAAAGGAATGGAGTCATTAGCACTTATGGTTTGTAAATGGCACCCAGAATTATGTTGCACGAAGCACAATTTCACATCATTCTGGGTCCATTTGTGTGAAAACAAGGTCCAATCAGGCTGAAACGTTACAAGAAGGTAGAATCTATTGAGTTGTAAGTGATCTGAACGTTTCATGATGATCGCACATTCCTATAGGGGGTCAAACCATGTCCCAAAGGTCACCGGGCCTGGTGTCACTTTAAAGAAGTAGTCCAGTTACACATTTGTGGGCTTATAACTTGGCTTCTGAATGTCCTAGAGAGGTTAGGTTTGTTTTAGTGTACTCCAATCAACAGCCCCTACAACCACAAAAAGGAATGGAGTCATTAGCCCCTAAGGTTTGTAAATGGCACCCAGAATTATGTTGCACGAAGCACAATTTCACATCATTCTGGGTTCATTTGTGTGAAAACAAGGTCCAGTCAGGCTGAAACGTTACAGGAAGGTAGAGTCTATTGAGTTTTAAGTGATCTGAACGTTTCATGATGATAGCACTTTCCTAAGGGGGTCAAACCATGTCCCAAAGGTCACCGGATCTGGTGTCAATTTAAAGAAGTAGTCCAGTTACACATTTGTGGGCTTATAACTTGGCTTCTGAATGTCCTAGAGAGATCAGGTTTGTTTTAATGTACTCCAATCAACAGCCCCTACAACCACAAAAAGGAATGGAGCCATTAGCACTTAAGGTTTGTAAATGGCACCCAGAATTATGTTGCACGAAGCACAATTTCACATCATTCTGGGTTCATTTGTGTGAAAACAAGGTCCAATCAGGCTGAAACGTTACAGGAAGTTAGAATCTATTGAGTTGTAAGTGATCTGAACGTTTCAAGATGATCGCACATTCCTATAGGGGGTAAAACCATGTCCCAAAGGTCACCGGGCCTGGTGTCACTTTAAAGAAGTAGTCCAGTTACACCTTTGTGGGCTTATAACTTGGCTTCTGAATGTCCTAGAGAGGTTAGGGTTGTTTTAGTGTACTCCAGTCAACAGCCCCTACAACCACAAAAAGCAATGGAGTCATTAGAACTTATGGTTTTTAAATGGCACCCAGAATATTGCTGCACTAAGCACAATTTCACATCATTCTGGGTTCATTTGTGTGAAAACAAGGTCCAATCAGGTTGAAACGTTACAGGAAGGTAGAATCTATTGAGTTGTAAGTGATCTGAACGTTTCATGATGATAGCACTTTCCAAAGGGGGTCAAACCATGTCCCAAAGGTCACTGGATCTGGTGTCAATTTAAAGAAGTAGTTCAGTTACACATTTGTGGGCTTATAACTTGGCTTCTGAATGTCCTAGAGAGATCAGGTTTGTTTTAGTGTTCTCCAATCAACAGCCCCTACAACCACAAAAAGGAATGGAGTCATTAGCACTTATGGTTTGTAAATGGCACCCAGAATTATGTTGCACGAAGCACGATTTCACATCATTCTGGGTCCATTTGTGTGAAAACAAGGTCCAATCTGGCTGAAACGTTACAAGAAGGTAGAATCTATTGAGTTGTAAGTGATCTGAACGTTTCATGATGATCGCACATTCCTATAGGGGGTCAAACCATGTCCCAAAGGTCACCGGGCCTGGTGTCACTTTAAAGAAGTAGTCCAGTTACACCTTTGTGGGCTTATAACTTGGCTTCTGAATGTCCTAGAGAGGTTAGGTTTGTTTTAGTGAACTCCAATCAACAGCCCCTACAACCACAAAAAGCAATGGAGTCATTAGAACTTATGGTTTCTAAATGGCACCCAGAATTATGCTGCACTAAGCACAATTTCACATCATTCTGGGTTCATTTGTGTGAAAACAAGGTCCAATCAGGCTGAAACGTTACAGGAATGTCGAATCTATTGAGTTGTAAGTGATCTGAACGTTTCATGATGATAGCACTTTCCTAAGGGGGTCAAACCATGTCCCAAAGGTCACCGGATCTGGTGTTAATTTAAAGAAGTAGTCCAGTTACACATTTGTGGGCTTATAACTTGGCTTCTGAATGTCCTAGAGAGGTTAGGTTTGTTTTAGTGTACTCCAATCAACAGCCCCTACAACCACAAAAAGGAATGGAGTCATTAGCACTTATGGTTTGTAAATGGCACCCAGAATTATGTTGCACGAAGCACAATTTCACATCATTCTGGGTCCATTTGTGTGAAAACAAGGTCCAATCAGGCTGAAACGCTACAGGAAGGTAGAATCTATTGAGTTGTAAGTGATCTGAACGTTTCATGATGATAGCACTTTCCAAAGGGGGTCAAACCATGTCCCAAAGGTCACCGGATCTGGTGTCAATTTAAAGAAGTAGTTCAGTTACACATCTGTGGGCTTATAACTTGGCTTCTGAATGTCCTAGAGAGATCAGGTTTGTTTTAGTGTACTCCAATCAACAGCCCCTACAACCACAAAAAGGAATGGAGTCATTAGCACTTATGGTTTGTAAATGGCACCCAGAATTATGTTGCACGAAGCACAATTTCACATCATTCTGGGTTCATTTGTGTGAAAACAAGGTCCAATCAGGCTGAAACATTACAGGAAGGTAGAATCTATTGAGTTGTAAGTGATCTGAACGTTTCATGATGATAGCACTTTCCTAAGGGGGTCAAACCATGTCACAAAGGTCACCAGATCTGGTGTCAATTTAAAGAAGTATTCCAGTTACACATTTGTGGGCTTATAACTTGGCTTCTGAATGTCCTAGAGAGATCAGATTTGTTTTAATGTACTCCAACCAACAGCCCCTACAATCACAAAAAGGAATGGAGCCATTAGCACTTAAGGTTTGTAAATGGCACCCAGAATTATGTTGCACGAAGCACAATTTCACATCATTCTGGGTTCATTTGTGTGAAAACAAGGTCCAATCAGGCTGAAACGTTACAGGAAGGTAGAATCTATTGAGTTGTAAGTGATCTGAACGTTTCAAGATGATCGCACATTCCTATAGGGGGTAAAACCATGTCCCAAAGGTCACCGGGCCTGGTGTCACTTTAAAGAAGTAGTCCAGTTACACCTTTGTGGGCTTATAACTTGGCTTCTGAATGTCCTAGAGAGGTTAGGTTTGTTTTAGTGTACTCCAATCAACAGCCCCTACAACCACAAAAAGGAATGGAGTCATTAGCACCTAAGGTTTGTAAATGGCACCCAGAATTATGTTGCACGAAGCACAATTTCACATCATTCTGGGTTCATTTGTGTGAAAACAAGGTCCAGTCAGGCTGAAACGTTACAGGAAGGTAGAATCTATTGAGTTTTAAGTGATCTGAACGTTTCATGATGATAGCACTTTCCTAAGGGGGTCAAACCATGTCCCAAAGGTCACCGGATCTGGTGTCAATTTAAAGAAGTAGTCCAGTTACACATTTGTGGGCTTATAACTTGGCTTCTGAATGTCCTAGAGAGATCAGGTTTGTTTTAATGTACTCCAATCAACAGCCCCTACAACCACAAAAAGGAATGGAGTCATTAGCACTTATGGTTTGTAAATGGCACCCAGAATTATGTTGCACGAAGCACAATTTCACATCATTCTGGGTCCATTTGTGTGAAAACAAGGTCCAATCAGGCTGAAACGCTACAGGAAGGTAGAATCTATTGAGTTGTAAGTGATCTGAACGTTTCATGATGATAGCTTTTTCCTAAGGGGGTCAAACAATGTCCCAAAGGTCACCGAATCTGGTGTCAATTTAAAGTAGTCCAGTTACACATTTGTGGGCTTATAACTTGGCTTCTGAATGTCCTAGAGAGATCAGGTTTGTTTTAGTGTACTCCAATCAACAGCCCCTACAACCACAAAAAGGAATGGAGTCATTAGCACTTATGGTTTGTAAATAGCACCCAGAATTATGTTGCACGAAGCACAATTTCACATCATTCTGGGTCCATTTGTGTGAAAACAAGGTCCAATCAGGCTGAAACGCTACAGGAAGGTAGAATCTATTGAGTTGTAAGTGATCTGAACGTTTCATGATGATAGCACTTTCCAAAGGGGGTCAAACCATGTCCCAAAGGTCACCGGATCTGGTGTCAATTTAAAGAAGTAGTTCAGTTACACATTTGTGGGCTTATAACTTGGCTTCTGAATGTCCTAGAGAGATCAGGTTTGTTTTATTGTACTCCAATCAACAGCCCCTACAACCACAAAAAGGAATGGAGTCATTAGCACTTATGGTTTGTAAATGGCACCCAGAATTATGTTGCACGAAGCACAATTTCACATCATTCTGGGTTCATTTGTGTGAAAACAAGGTCCAATCAGGCTGAAACGTTACAGGAAGGTAGAATCTATTGAGTTGTAAGTGATCTGAACGTTTCATGATGATAGCACTTTCCTAAGGGGGTAAAACCATGTCCCAAAGGTCACTGGGCCTGGTGTCACTTTAAAGAAGAAGTCCAGTTACACCTTTGTGGGCTTATAACTTGGCTTCTGAATGTCCTAGAGAGGTTAGGTTTGTTTTAGTGTACTCCAATCAACAGCCCCTACAACCACAAAAAGCAATGGAGTCATTAGAACTTATGGTTTTTAAATGGCACCCAGAATTATGCTGCACTAAGCACAATTTCACATCATTCTGGGTTCATTTGTGTGAAAACAAGGTCCAATCAGGCTGAAACGTTACAGGAAGGTAGAATCTATTGAGTTGTAAGTGATCTGAACGTTTCATGATGATAGCACTTTCCTAAGGGGGTCAAACCATGTCCCAAAGGTCACCGGATCTGGTGTTAATTTAAAGAAGTAGTCCAGTTACACATTTGTGGGCTTATAACTTGGCTTCTGAATGTCCTAGAGAGGTTAGGTTTGTTTTAGTATACTCCAATCAACAGCCCCTACAACCACAAAGAGGAATGGTGTCATTAGCACTTATGGTTTGTAAATGGCACCCAGAATTATGTTGCACGAAGCACAATTTCACATCATTCTGGGTTCATTTGTGTGAAAACAAGGTCCAATCAGGCTGAACCGTTACAGGAAGGTAGAATCTATTGAGTTGTAAGTGATCTGAACGTTTCAAGATGATCGCACATTCCTATAGGGGGTCAAACCATGCCCCAAAGGTCACCGAATCTGGTGTCAATTTAAAGAAGTAGTCCAGTTACACATTTGTGGGCTTATAACTTGGCTTATGAATGTCCTAGATAGATCAGGTTTGTTTTAGTGTTCTCCAACCAACAGCCCCTACAACCACAAAAAGGAATGGAGTCATTAGCACTTATGGTTTGTAAATGGCACCAAGAATTATGTTGCACGAAGCACAATTTCACATCATTCTGGGCCCATTTGTGTGAAAACAAGGTCCAATCAGGCTGAAATGTTACAGGAAGGTAGAATCTATTGAGCTGTAAGTGATCTGAACGTTTCATGATGATAGCACTTTCCTAAGGGGGTCAAACCATGTCCCAAAGGTCACCGGGCCTGGTGTCAATTTAAAGAAGTAGTCCAGTTACACCTTTGTGGGCTTATAACTTGGCTTCTGAATGTCCTAGAGAGGATAGGTTTGTTTTAGTGTTCTCCAATCAACAGCCCCTACAACCACAAAAAGGAATGGAGTCATTAGCACTTATGGTTTGTAAATGGCACCCAGAATTATGTTGCACGAAGCACAATTTCACATCATTCTGGGTTCATTTGTGTGAAAACAAGGTCCAATCAGGCTGAAACGTTACAGGAAGGTAGAATCTATTGAGTTGTAAGTGCTCTGAACGTTTCATGATGATAGCACTTTCCTAAGGGGGTCAAACCATGTCACAAAGGTCACCAGATCTGGTGTCAATTTAAAGAAGTAGTCCAGTTACACATTTGTGGGCTTATAACTTGGCTTCTGAATGTCCTACAGAGATCAGGTTTGTTTTAATGTACTCCAACCAACAGCCCCTACAACCACAAAAAGGAATGGAGTCATTAACACTTATGGTTTGTAAATGGCACCCAGAATTATGTTGCACGAAGCACAATTTCACATCATTCTGGGTCCATTTGTGTGAAAACAAGGTCCATTCATGCTGTAACGTTACAAGAAGGTAGAATCTATTGAGTTGTAAGTGATCTGAACGTTTCATGATGATCGCACATTCCTATAGGGGGTCAAACCATGTCCCAAAGGTCACCGGGCCTGGTGTCACTTTAAAGAAGTAGTCCAGTTACACATTTTTGGGCTTATAACTTGGCTTCTGAATGTCCTAGAGAGATCAGATTTGTTTTAGTGTACTACAATCAACAGCCCCTACAACCACAAAAAGGAATGGAGCCATTAGCACTTAAGGTTTGTAAATGGCACCCAGAATTATGTTGCACGAAGCACAATTTCACATCATTCTGGGTTCATTTGTGTGAAAACAAGGTCCAATCAGGCTGAAACGTTACAGGAAGTTAGAATCTATTGAGTTGTAAGTGATCTGAACGTTTCAAGATGATCGCACATTCCTATAGGGGGTAAAACCATGTCCCAAAGGTCACCGGGCCTGGTGTCACTTTAAAGAAGTAGTCCAGTTACACCTTTGTGGGCTTATAACTTGGCTTCTGAATGTCCTAGAGAGGTTAGGGTTGTTTTAGTGTACTCCAGTCAACAGCCCCTACAACCACAAAAAGCAATGGAGTCATTAGAACTTATGGTTTTTAAATGGCACCCAGAATATTGCTGCACTAAGCACAATTTCACATCATTCTGGGTTCATTTGTGTGAAAACAAGGTCCAATCAGGCTGAAACGTTACAGGAAGGTAGAATCTATTGACTTGTAAGTGATCTGAACGTTTCATGATGATAGCACTTTCCTAAGGGGGTCAAACCATGTCTCAAAGGTCACCGGATCTGGTGTCAATTTAAAGAAGTAGTCCAGTTACACATTTGTGGGCTTATAACTTGGCTTCTGAATGTCCTAGAGAGATCAGGGTTGTTTTAATGTACTCCAACCAACAGCCCCTACAACCACAAAAAGGAATGGAGTCATTAGCACTTATGGTTTGTAAATGGCACCCAGAATTATGTTGCACGAAGCACAATTTCACATCATTCTGGGTCCATTTGTGTGAAAACAAGGTCCAATCAGGCTGAAACGTTACAAGAAGGTAGAATCTATTGAGTTGTAAGTGATCTGAACGTTTCCTGATGATCGCACATTCCTATAGGGGGTCAAACCATGTCCCAAAGGTCACCGGGCCTGGTGTCACTTTAAAGAAGTAGTCCAGGTACACCTTTGTGGGCTTATAACTTGGCTTCTGAATGTCCTAGAGAGGTTAGGTTTGTTTTAGTGAACTCCAATCAACAGCCCCTACAACCACAAAAAGCAATGGAGTCATTAGAACTTATGGTTTCTAAATGGCACCCAGAATTATGCTGCACTAAGCACAATTTCACATCATTCTGGGTTCATTTGTGTGAAAACAAGGTCCAATCAGGCTGAAACGTTACAGGAAGGTAGAATCTATTGAGTTGTAAGTGATCTGAACGTTTCATGATGATAGCACTTTCCTAAGGGGGTCAAACCATGTCCCAAAGGTCACCGGATCTGGTGTTAATTTAAAGAAGTAGTCAAGTTACACATTTGTGGGCTTATAACTTGGCTTCTGAATGTCCTACAGAGGTTAGGTTTGTTTTAGTGTACTCCAATCAACAGCCCCTACAACCACAAAAAGGAATGGAGTCATTAGCACCTGAGGTTTGTAAATGGCACCCAGAATTATGTTGCACGAAGCACAATTTCACATCATTCTGGGTTCATTTGTGTGAAAACAAGGTCCAGTCAGGCTGAAACGTTACAGGAAGGTAGAATCTATTGAGTTTTAAGTGATCTGAACGTTTCATGATGATAGCACTTTCCTAAGGGGGTCAAACCATGTCCCAAAGGTCACCGGATCTGGTGTCAATTTAAAGAAGTAGTCCAGTTACACATTTGTGGGCTTACAGGTGCTGGCCAGTAAATTAGAATATCATCAAAAGGTTGAAAATATTTCAGTAATTCCATTCAAAACGTGAAACTTGTACATTATATTCATGCAATGCACACAGACCAATGTATTTCCGATGTTTATTACGTTTAATTTTGATATTTATAGGTGACAACCAATGAAAACATCAAATCTGGTATCTCAGAAAATTAGAATATTCTAAAGGCCAATGAAAAAATGTTTGTTTCTCTAATGTTGGCCAACTGAAAAGAATGAACATGAAAAGAATGTGCATGTATAGCACTCAATACTTAGTCGGGGCTCCTTTTGCCTCAATAACTGCAGTAATGCGGCGTGGCATGGACTCGATCAGTCTGTGGCACTGCTCAGGTGTTATGAGAGCCCAGGTTGCTCTGATAGTCGTCTTCAGCTCCTCTGCATTGTTGGGTCTAGCGTATTGCATCCTCCGCTTCACAATACCCCATAGATTTTCTATGGGGTTAAGGTCAGGCGAGTTTGCTGGCCAATCAAGGACAGGGATACCATGGTCCTTGAACCAGGTGCTGGTGGTTTTGGCACTGTGTGCAGGTGCCAAGTCCTGTTGAAAGGTGAAGTCTGCATCCCCATAAAGTTGGTCAGCAGCAGGAAGCATGAAGTGCTCTAAAACTTCCTGGTAGACGGCTGCATTGACCCTGGACCTCAGGAAACAGAGTGGGCCAACACCGGCAGATGACATGGCACCCCACACCATCACTGACGGTGGAAACTTTACACTGGACCTCATGCAACGTGGATTCTGTGCTTCTCCGCTCTTCCTCCAGACTCTGGGTCCTTGATTTCCAAAGGAAATGCAGAACTTGCTTTCATCAGAAAACATAACTTTGGACCACTCAGCATCAGTCCAGTCCTTTTTGTCCTTGGCCCAGGCGAGACGCTTCTTGCGCTGTTTCATGTTCAAGAGTGGCTTGACACACGGAATGCGACACCTGAATCCCATGTCTTTCATGAGTCTCCTCGTGGTGGTTCTTGAAGCGCTGACTCCAGCTGCAGTCCACTCTTTGTGGATCTCCCCCACATTTTTGAATGGGTTTGTCGTCACAATTCTCTGCAGGGTGCGGTTATCCCTAGAGCTTGTACACTTTTTTCTACCACATTTTTTCCGTCCCTTCGCCTGTCTGTTAATGTGCTTGGACACAGAGCTCTGCGAACAGCCAGCTTCTTTAGCAATCACCTTTTGTGTCTTGCCCTCCTTGTGCAAGGTGTCAATGATTGTCTTTTGGACAGCTGTTAAGTCAGAAGTCTTCCCCATGATTGTGGTGCCTTCAAAACAAGACTGAGGGACCTTTTAAAGGCCTTTGCAGGTGTTTTGAGTAAATCAGCTGATTAGAGTGGCAGCAGGTGTCTTCTCTATTCAGCCTTTTCAGAATATTCTAATTTTTTGAGATACCAAATTTGGAGTTTTCATTAGTTGTCACTTATGAATATCAAATTTAAATGTAATGAACATTGGAAATACATTGGTCTGTGTGCATTGCATGAATATAATGTACAAGTTTCACGTTTTGAATGGAATTACTGAAATATTTTCAACCTTTTGATGATATTCTAATTTACTGGCCAGCACCTGTATAACTTGGCTTCTGAATGTCCTAGAGAGATCAGGTTTGTTTTAATGTACTCCAATCAACAGCCCCTACAACCACAAAAAGGAATGGAGTCATTAGCACTTATGGTTTGTAAATGGCACCCAGAATTATGTTGCACGAAGCACAATTTCACATCATTCTGGGTCCATTTGTGTGAAAACAAGGTCCAATCAGGCTGAAACGCTACAGGAAGGTAGAATCTATTGAGTTGTAAGTGATCTGAACATTTCATGATGATAGCTTTTTCCTAAGGGGGACAAAACCATGTCCCAAAGGTCACCGAATCTGGTGTCAATTTAAAGTAGTCCAGTTACACATTTGTGGGCTTATAACTTGGCTTCTGAATGTCCTAGAGAGATCAGGTTTGTTTTAGTGTACTCCAATCAACAGCCCCTACAACCACAAAAAGGAATGGAGTCATTAGCACTTATGGTTTGTAAATGGCACCCAGAATAATGTTGCACGAAGCACAATTTCACATCAGTCTGGGTCCATTTGTGTGAAAACAAGGTCCAATCAGGCTGAAACTCTACAGGAAGGTAGAATCTATTGAGTTGTAAGTGATCTGAACGTTTCATGATGATAGCACTTTCCAAAGGGGGTCAAACCATGTCCCAAAGGTCACCGGATCTGGTGTCAATTTAAAGAAGTAGTTCAGTTACACATTTGTGGGCTTATAACTTGGCTTCTGAATGTCCTAGAGAGATCAGGTTTGTTTTAGTGTACTCCAATCAACAGCCCCTACAACCACAAAAAGGAATGGAGTCATTAGCACTTATGGTTTGTAATTGGCACCCAGAATTATGTTGCACGAAGCACAATTTCACATCATTCTGGGTCCATTTGTGTGAAAACAAGGTCCAATCAGGCTGAAACGTTACAAGAAGGTAGAATCTATTGAGTTGTAAGTGATCTGAACGTTTCATGATGATCGCACATTCCTATAGGGGGTCAAACCATGTCCCAAAGGTCACCGGGCCTGGTGTCACTTTAAAGAAGTAGTCCAGTTACACATTTGTGGGCTTATAACTTGGCTTCTGAATGTCCTAGAGAGGTTAGGTTTGTTTTAGTGTACTCCAATCAACAGCCCCTACAACCACAAAAAGGAATGGAGTCATTAGCACCTAAGGTTTGTAAATGGCACCCAGAATTATGTTGCACGAAGCACAATTTCACATCATTCTGGGTTCATTTGTGTGAAAACAAGGTCCAGTCAGGCTGAAACGTTACAGGAAGGTAGAATCTATTGAGTTTTAAGTGATCTGAACGTTTCATGATGATAGCACTTTCCTAAGGGGGTCAAACCATGTCCCAAAGGTCACCGGATCTGGTGTCAATTTAAAGAAGTAGTCCAGTTACACATTTGTGGGCTTATAACTTGGCTTCTGAATGTCCTAGAGAGATCAGGTTTGTTTTAATGTACTCCAATCAACAGCCCCTACAACCACAAAAAGGAATGGAGTCATTAGCACTTATGGTTTGTAAATGGCACCCAGAATTATGTTGCACGAAGCACAATTTCACATCATTCTGGGTCCATTTGTGTGAAAACAAGGTCCAATCAGGCTGAAACGCTACAGGAAGGTAGAATCTATTGAGTTGTAAGTGATCTGAACGTTTCATGATGATAGCTTTTTCCTAAGGGGGTCAAACCATGTCCCAAAGGTCACCGAATCTGGTGTCAATTTAAAGTAGTCCAGTTACACATTTGTGGGCTTATAACTTGGCTTCTGAATGTCCTAGAGAGATCAGGTTTGTTTTAGTGTACTCCAATCAACAGCCCCTACAACCACAAAAAGGAATGGAGTCATTAGCACTTATGGTTTGTAATTGGCACCCAGAATTATGTTGCACGAAGCACAATTTCACATCATTCTGGGTCCATTTGTGTGAAAACAAGGTCCAATCAGGCTGAAACTCTACAGGAAGGTAGAATCTATTGAGTTGTAAGTGATCTGAACGTTTCATGATGATAGCACTTTCCAAAGGGGGTCAAACCATGTCCCAAAGGTCACCGGATCTGGTGTCAATTTAAAGAAGTAGTTCAGTTACACATTTGTGGGCTTATAACTTGGCTTCTGAATGTCCTAGAGAGATCAGGTTTGTTTTAGTGTACTCCAATCAACAGCCCCTACAACCACAAAAAGGAATGGAGTCATTAGCACTTATGGTTTGTAATTGGCACCCAGAATTATGTTGCACGAAGCACAATTTCACATCATTCTGGGTCCATTTGTGTGAAAACAAGGTCCAATCAGGCTGAAACGTTACAAGAAGGTAGAATCTATTGAGTTGTAAGTGATCTGAACGTTTCATGATGATCGCACATTCCTATAGGGGGTCAAACCATGTCCCAAAGGTCACCGGGCCTGGTGTCACTTTAAAGAAGTAGTCCAGTTACACATTTGTGGGCTTATAACTTGGCTTCTGAATGTCCTAGAGAGGTTAGGTTTGTTTTAGTGTACTCCAATCAACAGCCCCTACAACCACAAAAAGGAATGGAGTCATTAGCACCTAAGGTTTGTAAATGGCACCCAGAATTATGTTGCACGAAGCACAATTTCACATCATTCTGGGTTCATTTGTGTGAAAACAAGGTCCAGTCAGGCTGAAACGTTACAGGAAGGTAGAATCTATTGAGTTTTAAGTGATCTGAACGTTTCATGATGATAGCACTTTCCTAAGGGGGTCAAACCATGTCCCAAAGGTCACCGGATCTGGTGTCAATTTAAAGAAGTAGTTAAGTTACACATTTGTGGGCTTATAACTTGGCTTCTGAATGTCCTAGAGAGATCAGGTTTGTTTTAATGTACTCCAATCAACAGCCCCTACAACCACAAAAAGGAATGGAGTCATTAGCACTTATGGTTTGTAAATGGCACCCAGAATTATGTTGCACGAAGCACAATTTCACATCATTCTGGGTCCATTTGTGTGAAAACAAGGTCCAATCAGGCTGAAACGCTACAGGAAGGTAGAATCTATTGAGTTGTAAGTGATCTGAACGTTTCATGATGATAGCTTTTTCCTAAGGGGGTCAAACCATGTCCCAAAGGTCACCGAATCTGGTGTCAATTTAAAGTAGTCCAGTTACACATTTGTGGGCTTATAACTTGGCTTCTGAATGTCCTAGAGAGATCAGGTTTGTTTTAGTGTACTCCAATCAACAGCCCCTACAACCACAAAAAGGAATGGAGTCATTAGCACTTATGGTTTGTAATTGGCACCCAGAATTATGTTGCACGAAGCACAATTTCACATCATTCTGGGTCCATTTGTGTGAAAACAAGGTCCAATCAGGCTGAAACGTTACAAGAAGGTAGAATCTATTGAGTTGTAAGTGATCTGAACGTTTCATGATGATCGCACATTCCTATAGGGGGTCAAACCATGTCCCAAAGGTCACCGGGCCTGGTGTCACTTTAAAGAAGTAGTCCAGTTACACATTTGTGGGCTTATAACTTGGCTTCTGAATGTCCTAGAGAGGTTAGGTTTGTTTTAGTGTACTCCAATCAACAGCCCCTACAACCACAAAAAGGAATGGAGTCATTAGCACCTAAGGTTTGTAAATGGCACCCAGAATTATGTTGCACGAAGCACAATTTCACATCATTCTGGGTTCATTTGTGTGAAAACAAGGTCCAGTCAGGCTGAAACGTTACAGGAAGGTAGAATCTATTGAGTTTTAAGTGATCTGAACGTTTCATGATGATAGCACTTTCCTAAGGGGGTCAAACCATGTCCCAAAGGTCACCGGATCTGGTGTCAATTTAAAGAAGTAGTCCAGTTACACATTTGTGGGCTTATAACTTGGCTTCTGAATGTCCTAGAGAGATCAGGTTTGTTTTAATGTACTCCAATCAACAGCCCCTACAACCACAAAAAGGAATGGAGTCATTAGCACTTATGGTTTGTAAATGGCACCCAGAATTATGTTGCACGAAGCACAATTTCACATCATTCTGGGTCCATTTGTGTGAAAACAAGGTCCAATCAGGCTGAAACGCTACAGGAAGGTAGAATCTATTGAGTTGTAAGTGATCTGAACGTTTCATGATGATAGCTTTTTCCTAAGGGGGTCAAACCATGTCCCAAAGGTCACCGAATCTGGTGTCAATTTAAAGTAGTCCAGTTACACATTTGTGGGCTTATAACTTGGCTTCTGAATGTCCTAGAGAGATCAGGTTTGTTTTAGTGTACTCCAATCAACAGCCCCTACAACCACAAAAAGGAATGGAGTCATTAGCACTTATGGTTTGTAAATGTCACCCAGAATTATGTTGAACGAAGCACAATTTCACATCATTCTGGGTCCATTTGTGTGAAAACAAGGTCCAATCAGGCTGAAACGCTACAGGAAGGTAGAATCTATTGAGTTGTAAGTGATCTGAACGTTTCATGATGATAGCACTTTCCAAAGGGGGTCAAACCATGTCCCAAAGGTCACCGGATCTGGTGTCAATTTAAAGAAGTAGTTCAGTTACACATTTGTGGGCTTATAACTTGGCTTCTGAATGTCCTAGAGAGATCAGGTTTGTTTTAGTGTACTCCAATCAACAGCCCCTACAACCACAAAAAGGAATGGAGTCATTAGCACTTATGGTTTGTAAATGGCACCCAGAATTATGTTGCACGAAGCACAATTTCACATCATTCTGGGTTCATTTGTGTGAAAACAAGGTCCAATCAGGCTGAAACGTTACAGGAAGGTAGAATCTATTGAGTTGTAAGTGATCTGAACGTTTCATGATGATAGCACTTTCCTAAGGGGGTCAAACCATGTCACAAAGGTCACCAGATCTGGTGTCAATTTAAAGAAGTAGTCCAGTTACACATTTGTGGGCTTATAACTTGGCTTCTGAATGTCCTAGAGAGATCAGGTTTGTTTTAGTGTACTCCAATCAACAGCCCCTACAACCTCAAAAAGGAATGGAGTCATTAGCACTTAAGGTTTGTAAATGGCACCCAGAATTATGTTGCACAAAGCACAATTTCACATCTTTCTGGGTCCATTTGTGTGAAAACAAGGTCCATTCAGGCTGAAACGCTACAAGAAGGTAGAATCTATTGAGTTGTAAGTGATCTGAACGTTTCAAGATGATCGCACATTCCTATAGGGGGTAAAACATTGTCCCAAAGGTCACCGGATCTGGTGTTAATTTAAAGAAGTAGTCCAGTTACACATTTGTGGGCTTATAACTTGGCTTCTGAATGTCCTAGAGAGATCAGGTTTGTTTTAATGTACTCCAACCAACAGCCCCTACAACCACAAAAAGGAATGGAGTCATTAGCACTCATGGTTTTTAAATGGCACCCAGAATTATGTTGCACGAAGCACAATTTCACATCATTCTGGGTTCATTTGTGTGAAAACAAGGTCCAATCAGGCTGAAACGTTACAGGAAGGTAGAATCTATTGAGTTGTAAGTGATCTGAACGTTTCATGATGATAGCACTTTCCTAAGGGGGTCAAACCATGTCCCAAAGGTCACCGGATCTGGTGTTAATTTAAAGAAGTAGTCCAGTTACACATTTGTGGGCTTATAACTTGGCTTCTGAATGTCCTAGAGAGATCAGGTTTGTTTTAGTGTACTCCAATCAACAGCCCCTACATCCACAAAAAGGAATGGAGTCATTAGCACTTATGGTTTGTAAATGGCACCCAGAATTATGTTGAACGAAGCACAATTTCACATCATTCTGGGTCCATTTGTGTGAAAACAAGGTCCAATCAGGCTGAAACGCTACAGGAAGGTAGAATCTATTGAGTTGTAAGTGATCTGAACGTTTCATGATGATAGCACTTTCCAAAGGGGGTCAAACCATGTCCCAAAGGTCACCGGATCTGGTGTCAATTTAAAGAAGTAGTTCAGTTACACATTTGTGGGCTTATAACTTGGCTTCTGAATGTCCTAGAGAGATCAGGTTTGTTTTAGTGTACTCCAATCAACTGCCCCTACAACCACAAAAAGGAATGGAGTCATTAGCACTTATGGTTTGTAAATGGCACCCAGAATTATGTTGCACGAAGCACAATTTCACATCATTCTGGGTTCATTTGTGTGAAAACAAGGTCCAATCAGGCTGAAACGTTACAGGAAGGTAGAATCTATTGAGTTGTAAGTGATCTGAACGTTTCATGATGATAGCACTTTCCAAAGGGGGTCAAACCATGTCCCAAAGGTCACCGGATCTGGTGTCAATTTAAAGAAGTAGTTCAGTTACACATTTGTGGGCTTATAACTTGGCTTCTGAATGTCCTAGAGAGATCAGGTTTGTTTTAGTGTACTCCAATCAACAGCCCCTACAACCACAAAAAGGAATGGAGTCATTAGCACTTATGGTTTGTAATTGGCACCCAGAATTATGTTGCACGAAGCACAATTTCACATCATTCTGGGTCCATTTGTGTGAAAACAAGGTCCAATCAGGCTGAAACGTTACAAGAAGGTAGAATCTATTGAGTTGTAAGTGATCTGAACGTTTCATGATGATCGCACATTCCTATAGGGGGTCAAACCATGTCCCAAAGGTCACCGGGCCTGGTGTCACTTTAAAGAAGTAGTCCAGTTACACATTTGTGGGCTTATAACTTGGCTTCTGAATGTCCTAGAGAGGTTAGGTTTGTTTTAGTGTACTCCAATCAACAGCCCCTACAACCACAAAAAGGAATGGAGTCATTAGCACCTAAGGTTTGTAAATGGCACCCAGAATTATGTTGCACGAAGCACAATTTCACATCATTCTGGGTTCATTTGTGTGAAAACAAGGTCCAGTCAGGCTGAAACGTTACAGGAAGGTAGAATCTATTGAGTTTTAAGTGATCTGAACGTTTCATGATGATAGCACTTTCCTAAGGGGGTCAAACCATGTCCCAAAGGTCACCGGATCTGGTGTCAATTTAAAGAAGTAGTCCAGTTACACATTTGTGGGCTTATAACTTGGCTTCTGAATGTCCTAGAGAGATCAGGTTTGTTTTAATGTACTCCAATCAACAGCCCCTACAACCACAAAAAGGAATGGAGTCATTAGCACTTATGGTTTGTAAATGGCACCCAGAATTATGTTGCACGAAGCACAATTTCACATCATTCTGGGTCCATTTGTGTGAAAACAAGGTCCAATCAGGCTGAAACGCTACAGGAAGGTAGAATCTATTGAGTTGTAAGTGATCTGAACGTTTCATGATGATAGCTTTTTCCTAAGGGGGTCAAACCATGTCCCAAAGGTCACCGAATCTGGTGTCAATTTAAAGTAGTCCAGTTACACATTTGTGGGCTTATAACTTGGCTTCTGAATGTCCTAGAGAGATCAGGTTTGTTTTAGTGTACTCCAATCAACAGCCCCTACAACCACAAAAAGGAATGGAGTCATTAGCACTTATGGTTTGTAAATGGCACCCAGAATTATGTTGAACGAAGCACAATTTCACATCATTCTGGGTCCATTTGTGTGAAAACAAGGTCCAATCAGGCTGAAACGCTACAGGAAGGTAGAATCTATTGAGTTGTAAGTGATCTGAACGTTTCATGATGATAGCACTTTCCAAAGGGGGTCAAACCATGTCCCAAAGGTCACCGGATCTGGTGTCAATTTAAAGAAGTAGTTCAGTTACACATTTGTGGGCTTATAACTTGGCTTCTGAATGTCCTAGAGAGATCAGGTTTGTTTTAGTGTACTCCAATCAACAGCCCCTACAACCACAAAAAGGAATGGAGTCATTAGCACTTATGGTTTGTAAATGGCACCCAGAATTATGTTGCACGAAGCACAATTTCACATCATTCTGGGTTCATTTGTGTGAAAACAAGGTCCAATCAGGCTGAAACGTTACAGGAAGGTAGAATCTATTGAGTTGTAAGTGATCTGAACGTTTCATGATGATAGCACTTTCCTAAGGGGGTCAAACCATGTCACAAAGGTCACCAGATCTGGTGTCAATTTAAAGAAGTAGTCCAGTTACACATTTGTGGGCTTATAACTTGGCTTCTGAATGTCCTAGAGAGATCAGGTTTGTTTTAGTGTACTCCAATCAACAGCCCCTACAACCTCAAAAAGGAATGGAGTCATTAGCACTTAAGGTTTGTAAATGGCACCCAGAATTATGTTGCACGAAGCACAATTTCACATCATTCTGGGTCCATTTGTGTGAAAACAAGGTCCATTCAGGCTGAAACGCTACAAGAAGGTAGAATCTATTGAGTTGTAAGTGATCTGAACGTTTCAAGATGATCGCACATTCCTATAGGGGGTAAAACATTGTCCCAAAGGTCACCGGATCTGGTGTTAATTTAAAGAAGTAGTCCAGTTACACATTTGTGGGCTTATAACTTGGCTTCTGAATGTCCTAGAGAGATCAGGTTTGTTTTAATGTACTCCAATCAACAGCCCCTACAACCACAAAAAGGAATGGAGTCATTAGCACTTATGGTTTGTAAATGGCACCCAGAATTATGTTGAACGAAGCACAATTTCACATCATTCTGGGTCCATTTGTGTGAAAACAAGGTCCAATCAGGCTGAAACGCTACAAGAAGGTAGAATCTATTGAGTTGTAAGTGATCTGAACGTTTCAAGATGATCGCACTTTCCTAAGGGGGTCAAACCATGTCCCAAAGGTCACCGGATCTGGTGTTAATTTAAAGAAGTAGTCCAGTTACACATTTGTGGGCTTATAACTTGGCTTCTGAATGTCCTAGAGAGATCAGGTTTGTTTTAGTGTACTCCAATCAACAGCCCCTACAACCACAAAAAGGAATGGAGTCATTAGCACTTATGGTTTGTAAATGGCACCCAGAATTATGTTGAACGAAGCACAATTTCACATCATTCTGGGTCCATTTGTGTGAAAACAAGGTCCAATCAGGCTGAAACGCTACAGGAAGGTAGAATCTATTGAGTTGTAAGTGATCTGAACGTTTCATGATGATAGCACTTTCCAAAGGGGGTCAAACCATGTCCCAAAGGTCACCGGATCTGGTGTCAATTTAAAGAAGTAGTTCAGTTACACATTTGTGGGCTTATAACTTGGCTTCTGAATGTCCTAGAGAGATCAGGTTTGTTTTAGTGTACTCCAATCAACTGCCCCTACAACCACAAAAAGGAATGGAGTCATTAGCACTTATGGTTTGTAAATGGCACCCAGAATTATGTTGCACGAAGCACAATTTCACATCATTCTGGGTTCATTTGTGTGAAAACAAGGTCCAATCAGGCTGAAACGTTACAGGAAGGTAGAATCTATTGAGTTGTAAGTGATCTGAACGTTTCATGATGATAGCACTTTCCTAAGGGGGTCAAACCATGTCACAAAGGTCACCAGATCTGGTGTCAATTTAAAGAAGTAGTCCAGTTACACATTTGTGGGCTTATAACTTGGCTTCTGAATGTCCTAGAGAGATCAGGTTTGTTTTAGTGTACTCCAATCAACAGCCCCTACAACCTCAAAAAGGAATGGAGTCATTAGCACTTAAGGTTTGTAAATGGCACCCAGAATTATGTTGCACGAAGCACAATTTCACATCATTCTGGGTCCATTTGTGTGAAAACAAGGTCCATTCAGGCTGAAACGCTACAAGAAGGTAGAATCTATTGAGTTGTAAGTGATCTGAACGTTTCAAGATGATCGCACATTCCTATAGGGGGTAAAACCATGTCCCAAAGGTCACCGGGCCTGGTGTCACTTTAAAGAAGTAGTCCAGTTACACCTTTGTGGGCTTATAACTTGGCTTCTGAATGTCCTAGAGAGGTTAGGTTTGTTTTAGTGTACTCCAATCAACAGCCCCTACAACCACAAAAAGCAATGGAGTCATTAGAACTTATGGTTTTTAAATGGCACCCAGAATTATGCTGCACTAAGCACAATTTCACATCATTCTGGGTTCATTTGTGTGAAAACAAGGTCCAATCAGGCTGAAACGTTACAGGAAGGTAGAATGTATTGAGTTGTAAGTGATCTGAACGTTTCATGATGATAGCACTTTCCTAAGGGGGTCAAACATTGTCCCAAAGGTCACCGGATCTGGTGTTAATTTAAAGAAGTAGTCCAGTTACACATTTGTGGGCTTATAACTTGGCTTCTGAATGTCCTAGAGAGATCAGGTTTGTTTTAATGTACTCCAACCAACAGCCCCTACTACCACAAAAAGGAATGGAGTCATTAGCACTCATGGTTTTTAAATGGCACCCAGAATTATGTTGCACGAAGCACAATTTCACATCATTCTGGGTTCATTTGTGTGAAAACAAGGTCCAATCAGGCTGAAACGTTACAGGAAGGTAGAATCTATTGAGTTGTAAGTGATCTGAACGTTTCATGATGATAGCACTTTCCTAAGGGGGTCAAACCATGTCCCAAAGGTCACCGGATCTGGTGTTAATTTAAAGAAGTAGTCCAGTTACACATTTGTGGGCTTATAACTTGGCTTCTGAATGTCCTAGAGAGATCAGGTTTGTTTTAATGTACTCCAACCAACAGCCCCTACAACCACAAAAAGGAATGGAGTCATTAGCACTTATGGTTTGTAAATGGCACCCAGAATTATGTTGCACGAAGCACAATTTCACATCATTCTGGGTCCATTTGTGTGAAAACAAGGTCCAATCAGGCTGAAACGTTACAAGAAGGTAGAATCTATTGAGTTGTAAGTGATCTGAACGTTTCATGATGATCGCACATTCCTATAGGGGGTCAAACCATGTCCCAAAGGTCACCGGGCCTGGTGTCACTTTAAAGAAGTAGTCCAGTTACACCTTTGAGGGCTTATAACTTGGCTTCTGAATGTCCTAGATAGACCAGGTTTGTTTTAGTGTACTCCAATCAACAGCCCCTACAACCTCAAAAAGGAATGGAGTCATTAGCACTTAAGATTTGTAAATGGCACCCAGAATTATGTTGCACGAAGCACAATTTCACATCATTCTGGGTCAATTTGTGTGAAAACAAGGTCCAATCAGGCTGAAACGCTACAAGAAGGTAGAATCTATTGAGTTGTAAGTGATCTGAACGTTTCAAGATGATCGCACATTCCTATAGGGGGTAAAACCATGTCCCAAAGGTCACCGGGCCTGGTGTCACTTTAAAGAAGTAGTCCAGTTACACTTTTGTGGGCTTATAACTTGGCTTCTGAATGTCCTAGAGAGGTTAGGTTTGTTTTAGTGTACTCCAATCAACAGCCCCTACAACCACAAAAAGCAATGGAGTCATTAGAACTTATGGTTTCTAAATGGCACCCAGAATTATGCTGCACTAAGCACAATTTCACATCATTCTGGGTTCATTTGTGTGAAAACAAGGTCCAATCAGGCTGAAACGTTACAGGAAGGTTGAATCTATTGAGTTGTAAGTGATCTGAACGTTTCATGATGATAGCACTTTCCTAAGGGGGTCAATCCATGTCCCAAAGGTCACCGGATCTGGTGTTAATTTAAAGAAGTAGTCCAGTTACACATTTGTGGGCTTATAACTTGGCTTCTGAATGTCCTAGAGAGATCAGGTTTGTTTTAATATACTCCAACCAACAGCCCCTACAACCACAAAAAGGAATGGAGTCATTAGCACTTATGGTTTGTAAATGGCACCCAGAATTATGTTGCACGAAGCACAATTTCACATCATTCTGGGTCCATTTGTGTGAAAACAAGGTCCAATCAGGCTGAAACGTTACAAGAAGGTAGAATCTATTGAGTTGTAAGTGATCTGAACGTTTCATGATAATCGCACATTCCTATAGGGGGTCAAACCATGTCCCAAAGGTCACCGGGCCTGGTGTCACTTTAAAGAAGTAGTGCAGTTACACCTTTGAGGGCTGATAACTTGGCTTCTGAATGTCCTAGAGGGATCAGGTTTGTTTTAGTGTATTCCAATCAACAGCCCCTACAACCTCAAAAAGGAATGGAGTCATTAGCACTTAAGATTTGTAAATGGCACCCAGAATTATGTTGCACTAAGCACAATTTCACATTATTCTGAGTCCATTTGTGTGAAAACAAGGTCCAATCAGGCTGAAACGCTACAAGAAGTTAGAATCTATTGAGTTGTAAGTGATCTGAACGTTTCAAGATGATCGCACATTCCTATAGGGGGTAAAACCATGTCCCAAAGGTCACCGGGCCTGGTGTCACTTTAAAGAAGTAGTCCAGTTACACATTTGTGGGCTTATAACTTGGCTTCTGAATGTCCTAGAGAGGTTAGGTTTGTTTTAGTGTACTCCAATCAACAGCCCCTACAACCACAAAAAGGAATGGAGTCATTAGCACCTAAGGTTTGTAAATGGCACCCAGAATTATGTTGCACGAAGCACAATTTCACATCATTCTGGGTTCATTTGTGTGAAAACAAGGTCCAGTCAGGCTGAAACGTTACAGGAAGGTAGAATCTATTGAGTTGTAAGTGATCTGAACGTTTCATGATGATAGCACTTTCCTAAGGGGGTCAAACCATGTCCCAAAGGTCACCGGATCTGGTGTCAATTTAAAGAAGTAGTCCAGTTACACATTTGTGGGCTTATAACTTGGCTTCTGAATGTCCTAGAGAGATCAGGTTTGTTTTAATGTACTCCAATCAACAGCCCCTACAACCACAAAAAGGAATGGAGTCATTAGCACTTATGGTTTGTAAATGGCACCCAGAATTATAATGCATGAAGCACAATTTCACATCATTCTGGGTCCATTTGTGTGAAAACAAGGTCCAATCAGGCTGAAACGCTACAGGAAGGTAGAATCTATTGAGTTGTAAGTGATCTGAACGTTTCATGATGATAGCTTTTTCCTAAGGGGGTCAAACCATGTCCCAAAGGTCACCGAATCTGGTGTCAATTTAAAGTAGTCCAGTTACACATTTGTGGGCTTATAACTTGGCTTCTGAATGTCCTAGAGAGATCAGGTTTGTTTAAGTGTAGAGAGATCAGGTTTGTTTAAGTGTACTCCAACCAACAGCCCCTACAACCACAAAAAGGAATGGAGCCATTAGCACTTAAGGTTTGTAATTGGCACCCAGAATTATGTTGCACGAAGCACAATTTCACATCATTCTGGGTTCATTTGTGTGAAAACAAGGTCCAATCAGGCTGAAACGTTACAGGAAGGTAGAATCTATTGAGTTGTAAGTGATCTGAACGTTTCAAGATGATCGCACATTCCTATAGGGGGTAAAACCATGTCCCAAAGGTCACCGGGCCTGGTGTCACTTTAAAGAAGTAGTCCAGTTACACCTTTGTGGGCTTATAACTTGGCTTCTGAATGTCCTAGAGAGGTTAGGTTTGTTTTAGTGCACTCCAATCAACAGCCCCTACAACCACAAAAAGCAATGGAGTCATTAGAACTTATGGTTTTTAAATGGCACCCAGAATTATGCTGCACTAAGCACAATTTCACATCATTCTGGGTTCATTTGTGTGAAAACAAGGTCCAATCAGGCTGAAACGTTACAGGAAGGTAGAATCTATTGAGTTGTAAGTGATCTGAACGTTTCATGATGATAGCACTTTCCTAAGGGGGTCAAACCATGTCCCAAAGGTCACCGGATCTGGTGTTAATTTAAAGAAGTAGTCCAGTTACACATTTGTGGGCTTATAACTTGGCTTCTGAATGTCCTAGAGAGATCAGGTTTGTTTTAATGTACTCCAACCAACAGCCCCTACAACCACAAAAAGGAATGGAGTCATTAGCACTCATGGTTTGTAAATGGCACCCAGAATTATGTTGCACGAAGCACAATTTCACATCATTCTGGGTCCATTTGTGTGAAAACAAGGTCCAATCAGGCTGAAACGTTACAAGAAGGTAGAATCTATTGAGTTGTAAGTGATCTGAACGTTTCATGATGATCGCACATTCCTATAGGGGGTCAAACCATGTCCCAAAGGTCACCGGGCCTGGTGTCACTTTAAAGAAGTAGTCCAGTTACACCTTTGAGGGCTTATAACTTGGCTTCTGAATGTCCTAGAGAGATCAGGTTTGTTTTAGTGTACTCCAATCAACAGCCCCTACAACCTCAAAAAGGAATGGAGTCATTAGCACTTAAGGTTTGTAAATGGCACCCAGAATTATGTTGCACGAAGCACAATTTCACATCATTCTGGGTCCATTTGTGTGAAAACAAGGTCCAATCAGGCTGAAACGCTACAAGAAGGTAGAATCTATTGAGTTGTAAGTGATCTGAACGTTTCAAGATGATCGCACATTCCTATAGGGGGTAAAACCATGTCCCAAAGGTCACCGGGCCTGGTGTCACTTTAAAGAAGTAGTCCAGTTACACATTTGTGGGCTTATAACTTGGCTTCTGAATGTCCTAGAGAGGTTAGGTTTGTTTTAGTGTACTCCAATCAACAGCCCCTACAACCACAAAAAGGAATGGAGTCATTAGCACCTAAGGTTTGTAAATGGCACCCAGAATTATGTTGCACGAAGCACAATTTCACATCATTCTGGGTTCATTTGTGTGAAAACAAGGTCCAGTCAGGCTGAAACGTTACAGGAAGGTAGAATCTATTGAGTTGTAAGTGATCTGAACGTTTCATGATGATAGCACTTTCCTAAGGGGGTCAAACCATGTCCCAAAGGTCACCGGATCTGGTGTCAATTTAAAGAAGTAGTCCAGTTACACATTTGTGGGCTTATAACTTGGCTTCTGAATGTCCTAGAGAGATCAGGTTTGTTTTAATGTACTCCAATCAACAGCCCCTACAACCACAAAAAGGAATGGAGTCATTAGCACTTATGGTTTGTAAATGGCACCCAGAATTATAATGCATGAAGCACAATTTCACATCATTCTGGGTCCATTTGTGTGAAAACAAGGTCCAATCAGGCTGAAACGCTACAGGAAGGTAGAATCTATTGAGTTGTAAGTGATCTGAACGTTTCATGATGATAGCTTTTTCCTAAGGGGGTCAAACCATGTCCCAAAGGTCACCGAATCTGGTGTCAATTTAAAGTAGTCCAGTTACACATTTGTGGGCTTATAACTTGGCTTCTGAATGTCCTAGAGAGATCAGGTTTGTTTAAGTGTAGAGAGATCAGGTTTGTTTAAGTGTACTCCAACCAACAGCCCCTACAACCACAAAAAGGAATGGAGCCATTAGCACTTAAGGTTTGTAATTGGCACCCAGAATTATGTTGCACGAAGCACAATTTCACATCATTCTGGGTTCATTTGTGTGAAAACAAGGTCCAATCAGGCTGAAACGTTACAGGAAGGTAGAATCTATTGAGTTGTAAGTGATCTGAACGTTTCAAGATGATCGCACATTCCTATAGGGGGTAAAACCATGTCCCAAAGGTCACCGGGCCTGGTGTCACTTTAAAGAAGTAGTCCAGTTACACCTTTGTGGGCTTATAACTTGGCTTCTGAATGTCCTAGAGAGGTTAGGTTTGTTTTAGTGCACTCCAATCAACAGCCCCTACAACCACAAAAAGCAATGGAGTCATTAGAACTTATGGTTTTTAAATGGCACCCAGAATTATGCTGCACTAAGCACAATTTCACATCATTCTGGGTTCATTTGTGTGAAAACAAGGTCCAATCAGGCTGAAACGTTACAGGAAGGTAGAATCTATTGAGTTGTAAGTGATCTGAACGTTTCATGATGATAGCACTTTCCTAAGGGGGTCAAACCATGTCCCAAAGGTCACCGGATCTGGTGTTAATTTAAAGAAGTAGTCCAGTTACACATTTGTGGGCTTATAACTTGGCTTCTGAATGTCCTAGAGAGATCAGGTTTGTTTTAATGTACTCCAACCAACAGCCCCTACAACCACAAAAAGGAATGGAGTCATTAGCACTCATGGTTTGTAAATGGCACCCAGAATTATGTTGCACGAAGCACAATTTCACATCATTCTGGGTCCATTTGTGTGAAAACAAGGTCCAATCAGGCTGAAACGTTACAAGAAGGTAGAATCTATTGAGTTGTAAGTGATCTGAACGTTTCATGATGATCGCACATTCCTATAGGGGGTCAAACCATGTCCCAAAGGTCACCGGGCCTGGTGTCACTTTAAAGAAGTAGTCCAGTTACACCTTTGAGGGCTTATAACTTGGCTTCTGAATGTCCTAGAGAGATCAGGTTTGTTTTAGTGTACTCCAATCAACAGCCCCTACAACCTCAAAAAGGAATGGAGTCATTAGCACTTAAGGTTTGTAAATGGCACCCAGAATTATGTTGCACGAAGCACAATTTCACATCATTCTGGGTCCATTTGTGTGAAAACAAGGTCCAATCAGGCTGAAACGCTACAAGAAGGTAGAATCTATTGAGTTGTAAGTGATCTGAACGTTTCAAGATGATCGCACATTCCTATAGGGGGTAAAACCATGTCCCAAAGGTCACCGGGCCTGGTGTCACTTTAAAGAAGTAGTCCAGTTACACCTTTGTGGGCTTATAACTTGGCTTCTGAATGTCCTAGAGAGGTTAGGTTTGTTTTAGTGTACTCCAATCAACAGCCCCTACAACCACAAAAAGCAATGGAGTCATTAGAACTTATGGTTTTTAAATGGCACCCAGAATTATGCTGCACTAAGCACAATTTCACATCATTCTGGGTTCATTTGTGTGAAAACAAGGTCCAATCAGGCTGAAACGTTACAGGAAGGTAGAATCTATTGAGTTGTAAGTGATCTGAACGTTTCATGATGATAGCACTTTCCTAAGGGGGTCAAACCATGTCCCAAAGGTCACCGGATCTGGTGTCAATTTAAAGAAGTAGTCCAGTTACACATTTGTGGGCTTATAACTTGGCTTCTGAATGTCCTAGAGAGATCAGGTTTGTTTTAATGTACTCCAATCAACAGCCCCTACAACCACAAAAAGGAATGGAGTCATTAGCACTTATGGTTTGTAAATGGCACCCAGAATTATAATGCATGAAGCACAATTTCACATCATTCTGGGTCCATTTGTGTGAAAACAAGGTCCAATCAGGCTGAAACGCTACAGGAAGGTAGAATCTATTGAGTTGTAAGTGATCTGAACGTTTCATGATGATAGCTTTTTCCTAAGGGGGTCAAACCATGTCCCAAAGGTCACCGAATCTGGTGTCAATTTAAAGTAGTCCAGTTACACATTTGTGGGCTTATAACTTGGCTTCTGAATGTCCTAGAGAGATCAGGTTTGTTTAAGTGTAGAGAGATCAGGTTTGTTTAAGTGTACTCCAACCAACAGCCCCTACAACCACAAAAAGGAATGGAGCCATTAGCACTTAAGGTTTGTAATTGGCACCCAGAATTATGTTGCACGAAGCACAATTTCACATCATTCTGGGTTCATTTGTGTGAAAACAAGGTCCAATCAGGCTGAAACGTTACAGGAAGGTAGAATCTATTGAGTTGTAAGTGATCTGAACGTTTCAAGATGATCGCACATTCCTATAGGGGGTAAAACCATGTCCCAAAGGTCACCGGGCCTGGTGTCACTTTAAAGAAGTAGTCCAGTTACACCTTTGTGGGCTTATAACTTGGCTTCTGAATGTCCTAGAGAGGTTAGGTTTGTTTTAGTGCACTCCAATCAACAGCCCCTACAACCACAAAAAGCAATGGAGTCATTAGAACTTATGGTTTTTAAATGGCACCCAGAATTATGCTGCACTAAGCACAATTTCACATCATTCTGGGTTCATTTGTGTGAAAACAAGGTCCAATCAGGCTGAAACGTTACAGGAAGGTAGAATCTATTGAGTTGTAAGTGATCTGAACGTTTCATGATGATAGCACTTTCCTAAGGGGGTCAAACCATGTCCCAAAGGTCACCGGATCTGGTGTTAATTTAAAGAAGTAGTCCAGTTACACATTTGTGGGCTTATAACTTGGCTTCTGAATGTCCTAGAGAGATCAGGTTTGTTTTAATGTACTCCAACCAACAGCCCCTACAACCACAAAAAGGAATGGAGTCATTAGCACTCATGGTTTGTAAATGGCACCCAGAATTATGTTGCACGAAGCACAATTTCACATCATTCTGGGTCCATTTGTGTGAAAACAAGGTCCAATCAGGCTGAAACGTTACAAGAAGGTAGAATCTATTGAGTTGTAAGTGATCTGAACGTTTCATGATGATCGCACATTCCTATAGGGGGTCAAACCATGTCCCAAAGGTCACCGGGCCTGGTGTCACTTTAAAGAAGTAGTCCAGTTACACCTTTGAGGGCTTATAACTTGGCTTCTGAATGTCCTAGAGAGATCAGGTTTGTTTTAGTGTACTCCAATCAACAGCCCCTACAACCTCAAAAAGGAATGGAGTCATTAGCACTTAAGGTTTGTAAATGGCACCCAGAATTATGTTGCACGAAGCACAATTTCACATCATTCTGGGTCCATTTGTGTGAAAACAAGGTCCAATCAGGCTGAAACGCTACAAGAAGGTAGAATCTATTGAGTTGTAAGTGATCTGAACGTTTCAAGATGATCGCACATTCCTATAGGGGGTAAAACCATGTCCCAAAGGTCACCGGGCCTGGTGTCACTTTAAAGAAGTAGTCCAGTTACACCTTTGTGGGCTTATAACTTGGCTTCTGAATGTCCTAGAGAGGTTAGGTTTGTTTTAGTGTACTCCAATCAACAGCCCCTACAACCACAAAAAGCAATGGAGTCATTAGAACTTATGGTTTTTAAATGGCACCCAGAATTATGCTGCACTAAGCACAATTTCACATCATTCTGGGTTCATTTGTGTGAAAACAAGGTCCAATCAGGCTGAAACGTTACAGGAAGGTAGAATCTATTGAGTTGTAAGTGATCTGAACGTTTCATGATGATAGCACTTTCCTAAGGGGGTCAAACCATGTCCCAAAGGTCACCGGATCTGGTGTTAATTTAAAGAAGTAGTCCAGTTACACATTTGTGGGCTTATAACTTGGCTTCTGAATGTCCTAGAGGGATCAGGTTTGTTTTAATGTACTCCAACCAACAGCCCCTACAACCACAAAAAGGAATGGAGTCATTAGCAATTATGGTTTGTAAATGGCACCCAGAATTATGTTGCACTAAGCACAATTTCACATCATTCTGGGTTCATTTGTGTGAAAACAAGGTCCAATCAGGCTGAAACGTTACAGGAAGGTAGAATCTATTGAGTTGTAAGTGATCTGAACGTTTCATGATGATAGCACTTTCCTAAGGGGGTCAAACCATGTCCCAAAGGTCACCGGATCTGGTGTTAATTTAAAGAAGTAGTCCAGTTACACATTTGTGGGCTTATAACTTGGCTTCTGAATATCCTAGAGAGATCAGGTTTGTTTTAATGTACTCCAACCAACAGCCCCTACAACCACAAAAAGGAATGGAGTCATTAGCACTTATGGTTTGTAAATGGCACCCAGAATTATGTTGCACGAAGCACAATTTCACATCATTCTGGGTCCATTTGTGTGAAAACAAGGTCCAATCAGGCTGAAACGTTACAAGAAGGTAGAATCTATTGAGTTGTAAGTGATCTGAACGTTTCATGATGATCGCACATTCCTATAGGGGGTCAAACCATGTCCCAAAGGTCACCGGGCCTGGTGTCACTTTAAAGAAGTAGTGCAGTTACACCTTTGAGGGCTGATAACTTGGCTTCTGAATGTCCTAGAGAGATCAGGTTTGTTTTAGTGTACTCCAATCAACAGCCCCTACAACCTCAAAAAGGAATGGAGTCATTAGCACTTAAGATTTGTAAATGGCACCCAGAATTATGTTGCACGAAGCACAATTTCACATCATTCTGGGTCCATTTGTGTGAAAACAAGGTCCAATCAGGCTGAAACGCTACAAGAAGTTCGAATCTATTGAGTTGTAAGTGATCTGAACGTTTCAAGATGATCGCACATTCCTATAGGGGGTAAAACCATGTCCCAAAGGTCACCGGGCCTGGTGTCACTTTAAAGAAGTAGTCCAGTTACACCTTTGAGGGCTTATAACTTGGCTTCTGAATGTCCTAGAGAGATCGGGGTTGTTTTAGTGTACTCCAATCAACAGCCCTTACAACCACAAAAAGGAATGGAGTCATTAGCACTTATGGTTTTTAAATGGCACCCAGAATTATGTTGCACGAAGCACAATTTCACATCATTCTGGGTTCATTTGTGTGAAAACAAGGTCCAATCAGGCTGAAACGTTACAGGAAGGTAGAATCAATTGAGTTGTAAGTGATCTGAACGTTTCAAGATGATCGCACATTCCGATAGGGGGTCAAACCATGTCCCAAAGGTCACCGGGCCTGGTGTCACTTTAAAGAAGCAGTCCAGTTACACCTTTGTGGGCTTATAACTTGGCTTCTCAATGTCCTAGAGAGGTTAGGTTTGTTTTAGTGTACTCCAATCAACAGCCCCTACAACCACAAAAAGGAATGGAGTCATTAGCACTTAAGGTTTGTAAATGGCACCCAGAATTATGTTGCACGAAGCACAATTTCACATCATTCTGGGTCCATTTGTGTGAAAACAAGGTCCAATCAGGCTGAAACTTTACAAGAAGGTAGAATCTATTGAGTTGTAAGTGATCTGAACGTTTCATGATGATAGCACTTTCCTAAGGGGGTCAAACCATGTCCCAAAGGTCACCGGATCTGGTGTCAATTTAAAGAAGTAGTCCAGTTACACCTTTGTGGGCTTATAACTTGGCTTCTGAATGTCCTAAAGAGATCAGGTTTGTTTTAGTATACTCAAATCAACAGCCCCTACAACCACAAAAAGGAATGGAGTCATTAGCACTTATGGTGTTTAAATGGCACCCAGAATTATGTTGCACGAAGCACAGTTTCACATCATTCTGGGTTCTCTGTGTGAAAACAAGGTCCAATCAGGCTGAAACGTTACAGGAAGGTAGAATCTATTGAGTTGTAAGTGATCTGAACGTTTCATGATGATAGCACTTTCCTAAGGGGGTCAAACCATGTCCCAATGGTCACCGGGCCTGGTGTCACTTTAAAGAAGTAGTCCAGCTACACCTTTGTGGGCTTATAACTTGGCTTCTGAATGTCCTAGAGAGGTTAGGTTTGTTTTAGTGTACTCCAATCAACAGCCCCTACAACCACAAAACGGAATGGAGTCATTAGCACTTAAGGTTTGTAAATGGCACCCAGAATTATGTTGCACAAAGCACAATTTCACATCATTCTGGGTCCATTTGTGTGAAAACAAGGTCCAATCAGGCTGAAACGTTACAAGAAGGTATAATCTATTGAGTTGTAAGGGATCTGAACGTTTCATGATGATCGCACATTCCTATAGGGGGTCCAACCATGTCCCAAAGGTCACCGGGCCTGGTGTCACTAAAGAAGCAGTCCAGTTACACATTTGTGGGCTTATAACTTGGCTTCTGAATGTCCTAGAGAGGTTAGGTTTGTTTTAGTGTACTCCAATCAACAGCCCCTACAACCACAAAAAGGAATGGAGTCATTAGCACTTAAGGTTTGTAAATGGCACCCAGAATTATGTTGCACGAAGCACAATTTCACATCATTCTGGGTCCATTTGTGTGAAAACAAGGTCCAATCAGGCTGAAACTTTACAAGAAGGTAGAATCTATTGAGTTGTAAGTGATCTGAACGTTTCATGATGATAGCACTTTCCTAAGGGGGTCAAACCATGTCCCAAAGGTCACCGGATCTGGTGTCAATTTAAAGAAGTAGTCCAGTTACACCTTTGTGGGCTTATAACTTGGCTTCTGAATGTCCTAGAGAGATCAGGTTTGTTTTAGTATACTCAAATCAAAAGCCCCTACAACCACAAAAAGGAATGGAGTCATTAGCACTTATGGTGTTTAAATGGCACCCAGAATTATGTTGCACGAAGCACAGTTTCACATCATTCTGGGTTCTGTGTGTGAAAACAAGGTCCAATCAGGCTGAAACATTACAGGAAGGTAGAATCTATTGAGTTGTAAGTGATCTGAACGTTTCATGATAATAGCACTTTCCTAAGGGGGTCAAACCATGTCCCAATGGTCACCGGGCCTGGTGTCACTTTAAAGAAGTAGTCCAGTTACACCTTTGTGGGCTTATAACTTGGCTTCTGAATGTCCTACAGAGGTTAGGTTTGTTTTAGTATACTCCAATCAACAGCCCCTACAACCACAAAACGGAATGGAGTCATTAGCACTTAAGGTTTGTAAATGGCACCCAGAATTATGTTGCACGAAGCACAATTTCACATCATTCTGGGTCCATTTGTGTGAAAACAAGGTCCAATCAGGCTGAAACGCAACAAGAAGGTAGAATCTATTGAGTTGTAAGTGATCTGAACGTTTCAAGATGATGGCACATTCCTATAGGGGGAAAAACCATGTCCCAAAGGTCACCGGGCCTGGTGTCACTTTAAAGAAGTAGTCCAGTTACACCTTTGAGGGCTTATAACTTGGCTTCTGAATGTCCTAGAGAGATCAGGTTTGTTTTAGTGTACTCCAATCAACAGCCCCTACAACCTACAAAAAGGAATGAACCCAGAATGATGTGAAATTGTGCTTCGTGCAACATAATTCTGGGTGCCATTTAAAAACCATAAGTGCTAATGACTCCATTCCTTTTTGGGTTGTAGGGGCTGTTGATTGGAGTATACTAAAACAAACCTGATCTCTCTAGGACATTCAGAAGCCAAGTTGTAAGCCCACAAAGGTGTAACTGGACTAGTTCTTTAAATTGACACCAGATCCGGTGACCTTTGGGACATGGTTTGACCCCCTTAGGAAAGTGCTATCATCATGAAACGTTCAGATCACTTACAACTCAATAGATTCTACCTTGTTGTAGTGTTTCAACCTGATTGGACCTTGTTTTCACACAAATGGACCCAGAATGATGTGAAATTGTGCTTCGTGCAACATAATTCTGGGTGCCATTTAAAAACCATAAGTGCTAATGACTCCATTCCTTTTTTTGGTTGTAGGGGCTGTTGATTGGAGTATACTAAAACAAACCTGATCTGTCTAGGACATTCAGAAGCCAAGTTATAAGCCCACAAATGTGTAACTGGACTACTTCTTTAAATTGACACCAGATCCAGTGACCTTTGGGACATGGTTTGACCCCTTTAGGAAAGTGCTATCATCATGAAACGTTCAGATCACTTACAACTCAATAGATTCTACCTTCCTGTAACGTTTCAGCCTTATTGGACCTTGTTTTCACACAAATGAACCCAGAATGATGTGAAATTGTGCTTCGTGCAACATAATTCTGGGTGCCATTTAAAAACCATGAGTGCTAATGATTCCATTCCTTTTTGAGGTTGTAGGGGCTGTTGATTGGAGTACATTAAAACAAACCCTATCTCTCTAGGACATTCAGAAGCCAAGTTATAAGCCCTCAAAGGTGTAATTGGACTACTTCTTTAAAGTGACACCAGGCCCGGTGACCTTTGGGACATGGTTTGACCCCCTATAGGAATGTGCGATCATCATGAAATGTTCAGATCACTTACAACTCAATAGATTCTACCTTCTTGTAACGTTTCAGCCTGATTGGACCTTGTTTTCACACAAATGGACCCAGAATGATGTGAAATTGTGCTTCGTGCAACATAATTCTGGGTGCCATTTACAAACCATAAGTGCTAATGACTCCATTCCTTTTTGTGGTTGTAGGACCTGTTGATTGGAGTACACTAAAACAAACCTGATCTCTCTAGGACATTCAGAAGCCAAGTTATAAGCCCACAAATGTGTAACTGGACTACTTCTTTAAAGTGACACCAGGCCCGGTGACCTTTGGGACATGGTTTGACCCCCTATAGGAATGTGCGATCATCATGAAACGTTCAGATCACTTACAACTCAATAGATTCTACCTTCTTGTAACGTTTCAGCCTGATTGGACCTTGTTTTCACACAAATGGACCCAGAATGATGTGAAATTGTGCTTCGTGCAACATAATTCTGGGTGCCGTTTACAAACCATAAGTGCTAATGACTCCATTCCTTTTTGTGGTTGTAGGACCTGTTGATTGGAGTACACTAAAACAAACCTGATCTCTCTAGGACATTCAGAAGCCAAGTTATAAGCCCACAAATGTGTAACTGGACTACTTCTTTAAAGTGACACCAGGCCCAGTGACCTTTGGGACATGGTTTTACCCCCTACAGAAATGTGCGATCATCACGAAACGTTCAGATAACTTACAACTCAATAGATTCTTCCTTCTTGTAAAGTTTCAGCCTGATTGGACCTTGTTTTCACTCAAATGAACCCAGAATGATGTGAAATTGTGCTTCGTGCAACATAATTCTGGGTGCCATTTAAAAACCATAAGTGCTAATGACTCCATTCCTTTTAGTGGTAATGTGGGCTTTTAACTGGAGTACTCTAAAACAAACCTGACCTCTCTAGGATATTCAGAAGCCAAGTTATAAGCCCACAAAGGTCTAACTGGACTACTTCTTTAAAGTGACACCAGGCCCGGTGACCTTTGGGACATGGTTTGACCCCCTATAGGAATGTGCGATCATCATGAAATGTTCAGATCACTTACAACTCAATAGATTCTACCTTCTTGTAACGTTTCAGCCTGATTGGACCTTGTTTTCACACAAATGGACCCAGAATGATGTGAAATTGTGCTTTGTGCAACATAATTCTGGGTGCCATTTACAAACCATAAGTGCTAATGACTCCATTCCTTTTTGTGGTTGTAGGGGCTGTTGGTTGGAGTGCATTAAAACAAACCTGATCTCTCTAGGACATTCAGAAGCCAAGTTATAAGCCCACAAAGGTGTAACTGGACTACTTCTTTAAATTGACACCAGATCCGGTGACCTTTGGGACATGGTTTTACCCCCTTAGGAAAGTGCTATCATCATGAAACGTTCAGATCACTTACAACTCAATAGATTCTACCTTCCTGTAATGTTTCAGCCTGATTGGACCTTGTTTTCACACAAATGAACCCAGAATGATGTGAAATTGTGCTTCGTGCAACATAATTCTGGGTTCCATTTACAAACCATAAGTGCTAATGACTCCATTCCTTTTTGTGGTTGTAGGGGCTGTTGGTTGGAGTACATTAAAACAAATCTGATCTCTCTAGGACATTCAGAAGCCAAGTTATAAGCCCACAAATGTGTAACTGGACTACTTCTTTAAATTGACACCAGATCCGGTGACCTTTGGGACATGGTTTTACCCCCTATAGGAATGTGCGATCATCATGAAACGTTCAGATCACTTACAACTCAATAGATTCTACCTTGTTGTAATGTTTCAGCCTGATTGGACCTTGTTTTCAAACAAATGAACCCAGAATGATGTGAAATTGTGCTTCGTGCAACATAATTCTGGGTGCCATTTAAAAACCATAAGTGCTAATGACGCCATTCCTTTTAGTGGTAATGGGGGCTTTTAACTGGAGTACTCTAAAACAAACCTGACCTCTCTAGGATATTCAGAAGCCAAGTTATAAGCCCACAAAGGTGTAACTGGACTACTTCTTTAAAGTGACACCAGGCCCGGTGACATTTGGGACATGGTTTGACCCCCTATAGGAATGTGCGATCATCATGAAACGTTCAGATCACTTACAACTCAATAGATTCTACCTTCTTGTAACGTTTCAGCCTGATTGGACCTTGTTTTCACACAAATGGACCCAGAATGATGTGAAATTGTGCTTCGTGCAACATAATTCTGGGTGCCATTTACAAACCATAAGTGCTGATGACTCCATTCCTTTTTGTGGTTGTAGGGGCTGTTGGTAGGAGTACATTAAAACAAACCTGATCTCTCTAGGACATTCAGAAGCCAAGTTATAAGCCCAAAAAGGTGTAACTGGACTACTTCTTTAAATTGACACCAGATCCGGTGACCTTTGGGACATGGTTTGACCCCCTTAGGAAAGTGCTATCATCATGAAACGTTCAGATCACTTACATCTCAATAGATTGTACCTTCCTGTAACATTTTAGCCTGATTGAACCTTGTTTTCACACAAATGAACCCAGAATGATGTGAAATTGTGCTTCGTGCAACATAATTCTGGGTGCCATTTAAAAACCATAAGTGCTAATGACTCCATTCCTTTTTGTAGGTTGTAGGGGCTGTTGATTGGAGTACACTAAAACAAACCTGATCTCTCTAGGACATTCAGAAGCCAAGTTATAAGCCCTCAAAGGTGTAACTGGACTACTTCTTTAAAGTGACACCAGGCCCGGTGACCTTTGGGACATGGTTTGACCCCCTATAGGAATGTGCGATCATCATGAAACGTTCAGATCACTTACAACTCAATAGATTCTACCTTCTTGTAGCGTTTCAGCCTGATTGGACCTTGTTTTCACACAATTGGACCCAGAATGATGTGAAATTGTGCTTCGTGCAACATAATTCTGGGTGCCATTTACAAACCATAAGTGCTATTGACTCCATTCCTTTTTGTGGTTGTAGGGGCTGTTGGTTGGAGTACATTAAAACAAACCTGATCTCTCTAGGACATTCAGAAGCCAAGTTATAAGCCCACAAATGTGTAACTGGACTACTTCTTTAAATTGACACCAGATCCGGTGACCTTTGGGAGATGGTTTGACCCTCTTAGGAAAGTGCTATCATCATGAAACGTTCAGATCACTTACAACTCAATAGATTCTACCTTCCTGTAACGTTTCAGCCTGATTGGACCTTGTTTTCACACAAATGAACCCAGAATGATGTGAAATTGTGCTTTGTGCAGCATATTTCTGGGTGCCATTTACAAACCATAAGTGCTAATGACTCCATTCCTTTTTGTGGTTGTAGTGGCCTTTGATTGGAGTACACTAAAACAAACCTAACCTCCCTAGGACATTCAGAAGCCAAGTTATAAGCCCACAAAGGTGTAACTGGACTACATCTTTAAGGTGACACCAGGCCCGGTGACCTTTGGGACATGGTTTGACCCCCTTAGGAAAGTGCTATCATCATGAAACGTTCAGATCACTTACAACTCAATAGATTCTACCTTCTTGTAGCGTTTCAGCCTGATTGGACCTTGTTTTCACACAAATGAACCCAGAATGATGTGAAATTGTGCTTCGTGCAACATAATTCTGGGTGCCATTTAAACACCATAAGTGCTAATGACTCCATTCCTTTTTGTGGTTGTAGGGGCTGTTGATTGGAGTACACTAAAACAAACCTTATCTCTCTAGGACATTCAGAAGCCAAGTTATAACCCCACAAATGTGTAACTGGACTACTTCTTTAAATTGACACCAGATCCGGTGACCTTTTGGGACATGGTTTGACCCCCTTAGGAAAGTGCTATCATCATGAAACGTTCAGATCACTTACAACTCAATAGATTCTACCTTTCTGTAACGTTTCAGCCTGATTGGACCTTGTTTTCACACAAATGAACCCGGAATGATGTGAAATTGTGCTTCGTGCAACATAATTCTGGGTGCCATTTAAAAACCATAAGTGCTAATGACTCCATTCCTTTTTGGGTTGTAGGGGCTGTTGATTGGAGTACACTAAAACAAACCTGATCTCTCTAGGACATTCAGAAGCCAAGTTATAAGCCCACAAAGGTGTAACTGGACTACTTCTTTAAATTGACACCAGATCCGGTGACCATTGGGACATGGTTTGACCCCCTTAGGAAAGTGGTATCATCATGAAACGTTCAGATCACTTACAACTCAACAGATTCTACCTTCCTGTAACATTTCAGCCTGATTGGACCTTGTTTTCACACAAATGAACCCAGAATGATGTGAAATTGTGATTCAAGCAACATAATTCTGGGTGCCATTTAAAAACCATAAGTGCTAATGACTCCATTCCTTTTTGAGGTTGTAGGGGCTGTTGATTGGAGTACACTAAAACAAACTGATCTCTCTAGGACATTCAGAAGCCAAGTTATAAGCCCTCAAAGGTGTAAATGGACTACTTCTTTAAAGTGACACCAGGCCCGGTGACCTTTGGGACATGGTTTGACCCCCTATAGGAATGTGCGATCATCATGAAACGTTCAGATCAATTACAACTCAATAGATTCTACCTTCTTGTAACGTTTCAGCCTGATTGGACCTTGTTTTCACACAAATGAACCCAGAATGATGTGAAATTGTGCTTAGTGCAGCATAATTCTGGGTGCCATTTACAAACCATAAGGGCTAATGACTCCATTCGTTTTTGTGGTTGTAGGGGCTGTTGGTTGGAGTACATTAAAACAAACCTGATCTCTCTAGGACATTCAGAAGCCAAGTTATAAGCCCACAAATGTGTAACTGGACTACTTCTTTAAATTGACACCAGATCCGGTGACCTTTGGGACATGGTTTGACCCCCTTAGGAAAGAGCTATCATCATGAAACGTTCAGATCGCTTACAACTCAATAGATTCTACCTTCCTGTAAAGTTTCAGCCTGATTGGACCTTGTTTTCACACAAATGAACCCAGAATGATGTGAAATTGTGCTTCATGCAACATAATTCTGGGTGCCATTTACAAACCATAAGTGCTAATGACTCCATTCCTTTTTGTGGTTGTAGGGGCTGTTGATTGGAGAACACTAAAACAAACCTAACCTCTCTAGGACATTCAGAAGCCAAGTTATAAGCCCACAAAGGTGTAACTGGACTGCTTCTTTAAAGTGACACCAGGCCCGGTGACCTTTGGGACATGGTTTGACCCCCTATAGGAATGTGCGATCATCTTGAAACATTCAGATCACTTACAACTCAATAGATTTTAGTTTCCTGTAACGTTTCAGCCTGATTGGACCTTGTTTTCACACAAATGAACCCAGAATGATGTGAAATTGTGCTTTGTGCAACATAATTCTGGGTGCCATTTAAAAACCATAAGTGCTAATGACTCCATTCCTTTTTGTGGTTGTAGGGGCTGTTGATTGGAGTATACTAAAACAAACCTGATCTCTCTAGGGCATTCAGAAGCCAAGTTATAAGCCCACAAAGGTGTAACTGGACTGCTTCTTTAAATTGACACCAGGCCCGGTGACCTTTGGGACATGGTTTGACCCCCTTAGGAAAGTGCTATCATCATGAAACGTTCAGATCACTCACAACTCAATAGATTCTACCTTTCTGTAACATTTCAGCCTGATTGGACCTTGTTTTCACACAAATGAACCCAGAATGATGTGAAATTGTGCTTCGTGCAACATAATTCTGGGTGCCATTTAAAAACCATAAGTGCTAATGACTCCATTCCTTTTTGAGGTTGTAGGGGCTGTTGATTGGAGTATACTAAAACAAACCTGATCTCTCTAGGATATTCAGAAGCCAAGTTATAAGCCCTCAAAGGTGTAACTGGACTACTTCTTTAAAGTGACACTAGGCCCGGTGACCTTTGGGACATGGTTTGACCCCCTATAGGAATGTGCGATCATCATGAAACATTCAGATCACTTACAACTCAATAGATTCTACCTTCTTGTAACGTTTCAGCCTGATTGGACCTTGTTTTCACACAAATGGACCCAGAATGATGTGAAATTGTGCTTCGTGCAACATAATTCTGGGTGCCATTTACAAACCATAAGTGCTAATGACTCCATTCCTTTTTGTGGTTGTAGGGGCTGTTGATTGGAGTACATTAAAACAAACCTGATCTCTCTAGGACATTCAGAAGCCAAGTTATAAGCCCACAAATGTGTAACTGGACTACTTCTTTAAATTGACACCAGATCCGGTGACCTTTGGGACATGGTTTGACCCCCTTAGGAAAGTGCTATCATCATGAAACGTTCAGATCACTTACAACTCAATAGATTCTACCTTCCTGTAACGTTTCAGCCTGATTGGACCTTGTTTTCACACAAATGACCCCAGAATGATATGAAATTTTGCTTCGTGCAACATAATTCTGGGTGCCATTTACAAACCATAAGTGCTAATGACTCCATTCCTTTTTGTGGTTGTAGGGGCTGTTGATTGGAGTACACTAAAACAAACCTAACCTCTCTAGGACATTCAGAAGCCAAGTTATAAGCCCTCAAAGGTGTAACTGGACTACTTCTTTAAAGTGACACCAGGCCCGGTGACCTTTGGGACATGGTATTACCCCCTATAGGAATGTGCGATCATCTTGAAACGTTCAGATCACTTACAACTCAATAGATTCTACCTTCTTGTAGCGTTTCAGCCTGATTGGACCTTGTTTTCACACAAATGTTCCCAGAATGTTGTGAAATTGTGCTTCGTGCAACATAAGTCTGGGTGCCATTTACAAACCATAAGTGCTAATGACTCCATTCCTTTTTGTGGTTGTAGGGGCTGTTGATTGGAGTACATTTAAACAAACCTGATCTCCCTAGGACTTTCAGAAGCCAAGTTATAAGCCCACAAAGGTGTAACTGGACTACTTCTTTAAAGTGACACCAGGCCCGGTGACCTTTGGGACATGGTTTGACCCCCTTAGGAAAGTGCTATCATCATGAAACGTTCAGATCACTTACAACTCAATAGATTCTACCTTCTTGTAGCGTTTCAGCCACATTGGACCTTGTTTTCACACAAATGAACCCAGAATGATGTGAAATTGTGCTTCGTGCAACATAATTCTGGGTGCCATTTAAACACCATAAGTGCTAATGACTCCATTCCTTTTTGTGGATGTAGGGGCAGTTGATTGGAGTATACTAAAACAAACCTGATCTCTCTAGGACATTCAGAAGCCAAGTTATAAGCTCACAAATGTGTAACTGGACTACTTCTTTAAAGTGACACCAGATCCGGTGACCTTTGGGACATGGTTTGACCCCCTTAGGAAAGTGCTATCATAATGAAACGTTCAGATCACTTACAACTCAATAGATTCTACCTTCCTGTAACATTTCAGCCTGATTGGACCTTGTTTTCACAAAAATGAACCCAGAATGATGTGAAATTGTGCTTCGTGCAACATAATTCTGGGTGCCATTTAAACACCATAAGTGCTAATGACTCCATTCCTTTTTGTGGTTGTAGGGGCTGTTGATTGGAGTACATTTAAACAAACCTGATCTCCCTAGGACTTTCAGAAGCCAAGTTATAAGCCCACAAAGGTGTAACTGGACTACTTCTTTAAAGTGACACCAGGCCCGGTGACCTTTGGGACATGGTTTGACCCCCTTAGGAAAGTGCTATCATCATGAAACGTTCAGATCACTTACAACTCAATAGATTCTACCTTCTTGTAGCGTTTCAGCCTGATTGGACCTTGTTTTCACACAAATGAACCCAGAATGATGTGAAATTGTGCTTCGTGCAACATAATTCTGGGTGCCATTTAAACACCATAAGTGCTAATGACTCCATTCCTTTTTGTGGATGTAGGGGCAGTTGATTGGAGTATACTAAAACAAACCTGATCTCTCTAGGACATTCAGAAGCCAAGTTATAAGCTCACAAATGTGTAACTGGACTACTTCTTTAAAGTGACACCAGATCCGGTGACCTTTGGGACATGGTTTGACCCCCTTAGGAAAGTGCTATCATAATGAAACGTTCAGATCACTTACAACTCAATAGATTCTACCTTCCTGTAACATTTCAGCCTGATTGGACCTTGTTTTCACAAAAATGAACCCAGAATGATGTGAAATTGTGCTTCGTGCAACATAATTCTGGGTGCCATTTAAACACCATAAGTGCTAATGACTCCATTCCTTTTTGTGGTTGTAGGGGCTGTTGATTGGAGTATACTAAAACAAACCTGATCTCTCTAGGACATTCAGAAGCCAAGTTATAAGCCCACAAATGTGTAAGTGGACTACTTCTTTAAAGTGACACCAGGCCCGGTGACCTTTGGGACATGGTTTGACCCCCTATAGGAATGTGCGATCATCATAAAATGTTCAGATCAATTACAACTCAATAGATTCTACCTTCTTGTAACGTTTCAGCCTGATTGGACCTTGTTTTCACACAAATGAACCCAGAATGATGTGAAATTGTGCTTAGTGCAGCATAATTCTGGGTGCCATTTACAAACCATAAGTGCTAATGACTCCATTCCTTTTTGTGGTTGTAGGGGCTGTTGATTGGAGTACATTAAAACAAACCTGATCTCTCTAGGACATTCAGAAGCCAAGTTATAAGCCCACAAATGTGTAACTGGACTACTTCTTTAAATTGACACCAGATCCGGTGACCTTTGGGACATGGTTTGACCCCCTTAGGAAAGTGCTATCATCATGAAACATTCAGATCACTTACAACTCAATAGATTCTACCTTCCTGTAACGTTTCAGCCTGATTGGACCTTGTTTTCACACAAATGACCCCAGAATGATATGAAATTTTGCTTCGTGCAACATAATTCTGGGTGCCATTTACAAACCATAAGTGCTAATGACTCCATTCCTTTTTGTGGTTGTAGGGGCTGTTGATTGGAGTACACTAAAACAAACCTAACCTCTCTAGGACATTCAGAAGCCAAGTTATAAGCCCTCAAAGGTGTAACTGGACTACTTCTTTAAAGTGACACCAGGCCCGGTGACCTTTGGGACATGGTTTTACCCCCTATAGGAATGTGCGATCATCTTGAAACGTTCAGATCACTTACAACTCAATAGATTCTACCTTCTTGTAGCGTTTCAGCCTGATTGGACCTTGTTTTCACACAAATGTTCCCAGAATGTTGTGAAATTGTGCTTCGTGCAACATAAGTCTGGGTGCCATTTACAAACCATAAGTGCTAATGACTCCATTCCTTTTTGTGGTTGTAGGGGCTGTTGATTGGAGTACATTTAAACAAACCTGATCTCCCTAGGACTTTCAGAAGCCAAGTTATAAGCCCACAAAGGTGTAACTGGACTACTTCTTTAAAGTGACACCAGGCCCGGTGACCTTTGGGACATGGTTTGACCCCCTTAGGAAAGTGCTATCATCATGAAACGTTCAGATCACTTACAACTCAATAGATTCTACCTTCTTGTAGCGTTTCAGCCTGATTGGACCTTGTTTTCACACAAATGAACCCAGAATGATGTGAAATTGTGCTTCGTGCAACATAATTCTGGGTGCCATTTAAACACCATAAGTGCTAATGACTCCATTCCTTTTTGTGGATGTAGGGGCAGTTGATTGGAGTATACTAAAACAAACCTGATCTCTCTAGGACATTCAGAAGCCAAGTTATAAGCTCACAAATGTGTAACTGGACTACTTCTTTAAAGTGACACCAGATCCGGTGACCTTTGGGACATGGTTTGACCCCCTTAGGAAAGTGCTATCATAATGAAACGTTCAGATCACTTACAACTCAATAGATTCTACCTTCCTGTAACATTTCAGCCTGATTGGACCTTGTTTTCACAAAAATGAACCCAGAATGATGTGAAATTGTGCTTCGTGCAACATAATTCTGGGTGCCATTTAAACACCATAAGTGCTAATGACTCCATTCCTTTTTGTGGTTGTAGGGGCTGTTGATTGGAGTATACTAAAACAAACCTGATCTCTCTAGGACATTCAGAAGCCAAGTTATAAGCCCACAAATGTGTAAGTGGACTACTTCTTTAAAGTGACACCAGGCCCGGTGACCTTTGGGACATGGTTTGACCCCTTATAGGAATGTGCGATCATCATGAAATGTTCAGATCAATTACAACTCAATAGATTCTACCTTCTTGTAACGTTTCAGCCTGATTGGACCTTGTTTTCACACAAATGAACCCAGAATGATGTGAAATTGTGCTTAGTGCAGCATAATTCTGGGTGCCATTTACAAACCATAAGTGCTAATGACTCCATTCCTTTTTGTGGTTGTAGGAGCTGTTGGTTGGAGTACATTAAAACAAACCTGATCTCTCTAGGACATTCAGAAGCCAAGTTATAAGCCCACAAATGTGTAACTGGACTACTTCTTTAAATTGACACCAGATCCGGTGACCTTTGGGACATGGTTTGACCCCCTATAGGAATGTGCGATCATCATGAAACATTCAGATCACTTACAACTCAATAGATTCTACCTTCTTGTAACGTTTCAGCCTGATTGGACCTTGTTTTCACACAAATGGACCCAGAATGATGTGAAATTGTGCTTCGTGCAACATAATTCTGGGTGCCATTTACAAACCATAAGTGCTAATGACTCCATTCCTTTTTGTGGTTGTAGGGGCTGTTGGTTGGAGTACATTAAAACAAACCTGATCTCTCTAGGACATTCAGAAGCCAAGTTATAAGCCCACAAATGTGTAACTGGACTACTTCTTTAAATTGACCCCAGATCCGGTGACCTTTGGGACATGGTTTGACCCCCTTAGGAAAGTGCTATCATCATGAAACATTCAGATAACTTACAACTCAATAGATTCTACCTTCCTGTAAAGTTTCAGCCTGATTGAACCTTGTTTTCACACAAATGAACCCAGAATGATGTGAAATTTTGCTTCGTGCAACATAATTCTGGGTGCCATTTACAAACCATAAGTGCTAATGACTCCATTCCTTTTTGTGGTTGTAGGGGCTGTTGATTGGAGTACACTAAAACAAACCTAACCTCTCTAGGACATTCAGAAGCCAAGTTATAAGCCCACAAAGGTGTAACTGGACTACTTCTTTAAAGTGACACCAGGCCCGGTGACCTTTGGGACATGGTTTTACCCCCTATAGGAATGTGCGATCATCTTGAAACGTTCAGATCACTTACAACTCAATAGATTCTACCTTCTTGTAGCGTTTCAGCCTGATTGGACCTTGTTTTCACACAAATGTTCCCAGAATGTTGTGAAATTGTGCTTCGTGCAACATAAGTCTGGGTGCCATTTACAAACCATAAGTGCTAATGACTCCATTCCTTTTTGTGGTTGTAGGGGCTGTTGATTGGAGTACATTTAAACAAACCTGATCTCCCTAGGACTTTCAGAAGCCAAGTTATAAGCCCACAAAGGTGTAACTGGACTACTTCTTTAAAGTGACACCAGGCCCGGTGACCTTTGGGACATGGTTTGACCCCCTTAGGAAAGTGCTATCATCATGAAACGTTCAGATCACTTACAACTCAATAGATTCTACCTTCTTGTAGCATTTCAGCCTGATTGGACCTTGTTTTCACACAAATGAACCCAGAATGATGTGAAATTGTGCTTCGTGCAACATAATTCTGGGTGCCATTTACAAACCATAAGTGCTAATGACTCCATTCCTTTTTGTGGTTGTAGGGGCTGTTGATTGGAGAACACTAAAACAAACCTAACCTCTCTAGGACATTCAGAAGCCAAGTTATAAGTCCACAAAGGTGTAACTGGACTGCTTCTTTAAAGTGACACCAGGCCCGGTGACCTTTGGGACATGGTTTGACCCCCTATAGGAATGTGCGATCATCTTGAAACATTCAGATCACTTACAACTCAATAGATTTTAGTTTCCTGTAACGTTTCAGCCTGATTGGACCTTGTTTTCACACAAATGAACCCAGAATGATGTGAAATTGTGCTTTGTGCAACATAATTCTGGGTGCCATTTAAAAACCATAAGTGCTAATGACTCCATTCCTTTTTGTGGTTGTAGGGGCTGTTGATTGGAGTATACTAAAACAAACCTGATCTCTCTAGGGCATTCAGAAGCCAAGTTATAAGCCCACAAAGGTGTAACTGGACTGCTTCTTTAAATTGACACCAGGCCCGGTGACCTTTGGGACATGGTTTGACCCCCTTAGGAAAGTGCTATCATCATGAAACGTTCAGATCACTCACAACTCAATAGATTCTACCTTTCTGTAACATTTCAGCCTGATTGGACCTTGTTTTCACACGAATAAACCCAGAATGATGTGAAATTGTGCTTCGTGCAACATAATTCTGGGTGCCATTTAAAAACCATAAGTGCTAATGACTCCATTCCTTTTTGAGGTTGTAGGGGCTGTTGATTGGAGTATACTAAAACAAACCTGATCTCTCTAGGATATTCAGAAGCCAAGTTATAAGCCCTCAAAGGTGTAACTGGACTACTTCTTTAAAGTGACACTAGGCCCGGTGACCTTTGGGACATGGTTTGACCCCCTATAGGAATGTGCGATCATCATGAAACATTCAGATCACTTACAACTCAATAGATTCTACCTTCTTGTAACGTTTCAGCCTGATTGGACCTTGTTTTCACACAAATGGACCCAGAATGATGTGAAATTGTGCTTCGTGCAACATAATTCTGGGTGCCATTTACAAACCATAAGTGCTAATGACTCCATTCCTTTTTGTGGTTGTAGGGGCTGTTGGTTGGAGTACATTAAAACAAACCTGATCTCTCTAGGACATTCAGAAGCCAAGTTATAAGCCCACAAAGGTGTAACTGGACTACTTCTTTAAATTGACACCAGATCCGGTGACCTTTGGGACATGGTTTGACCCCCTTAGGAAAGTGCTATCATCATGAAACGTTCAGATCACTTACAACTCAATAGATTCTACCTTCCTGTAACGTTTCAGCCTGATTGGACCTTGTTTTCACACAAATGACCCCAGAATGATGTGAAATTTTGCTTCGTGCAACATAATTCTGGGTGCCATTTACAAACCATAAGTGCTAATGACTCCATTCCTTTTTGTGGTTGTAGGGGCTGTTGATTGGAGTACACTAAAACAAACCTAACCTCTCTAGGACATTCAGAAGCCAAGTTATAAGCCCTCAAAGGTGTAACTGGACTACTTCTTTAAAGTGACACCAGGCCCGGTGACCTTTGGGACATGGTTTTACCCCCTATAGGAATGTGCGATCATCTTGAAACGTTCAGATCACTTACAACTCAATAGATTCTACCTTCTTGTAGCGTTTCAGCCTGATTGGACCTTGTTTTCACACAAATGTTCCCAGAATGTTGTGAAATTGTGCTTCGTGCAACATAAGTCTGGGTGCCATTTACAAACCATAAGTGCTAATGACTCCATTCCTTTTTGTGGTTGTAGGGGCTGTTGATTGGAGTACATTTGAACAAACCTGATCTCCCTAGGACTTTCAGAAGCCAAGTTATAAGCTCACAAATGTGTAACTGGACTACTTCTTTAAAGTGACACCAGATCCGGTGACCTTTGGGACATGGTTTGACCCCCTTAGGAAAGTGCTATCATAATGAAACGTTCAGATCACTTACAACTCAATAGATTCTACCTTCCTGTAACATTTCAGCCTGATTGGACCTTGTTTTCACAAAAATGAACCCAGAATGATGTGAAATTGTGCTTCGTGCAACATAATTCTGGGTGCCATTTAAACACCATAAGTGCTAATGACTCCATTCCTTTTTGTGGTTGTAGGGGCTGTTGATTGGAGTATACTAAAACAAACCTGATCTCTCTAGGACATTCAGAAGCCAAGTTATAAGCCCACAAATGTGTAAGTGGACTACTTCTTTAAAGTGACACCAGGCCCGGTGACCTTTGGGACATGGTTTGACCCCCTATAGGAATGTGCGATCATCATGAAATGTTCAGATCAATTACAACTCAATAGATTCTACCTTCTTGTAACGTTTCAGCCTGATTGGACCTTGTTTTCACACAAATGTTCCCAGAATGTTGTGAAATTGTGCTTCGTGCAACATAAGTCTGGGTGCCATTTACAAACCATAAGTGCTAATGACTCCGTTCCTTTTTGTGGTTGTAGGGGCTGTTGATTGGAGTACATTTAAACAAACCTGATCTCCCTAGGACTTTCAGAAGCCAAGTTATAAGCCCACAAAGGTGTAACTGGACTACTTCTTTAAAGTGACACCAGGCCCGGTGACCTTTGGGACATGGTTTGACCCCCTTAGGAAAGTGCTATCATCATGAAACGTTCAGATCACTTACAACTCAATAGATTCTACCTTCTTGTAGCATTTCAGCCTGATTGGACCTTGTTTTCACACAAATGAACCCAGAATGATGTGAAATTGTGCTTCGTGCAACATAATTCTGGGTGCCATTTACAAACCATAAGTGCTAATGACTCCATTCCTTTTTGTGGTTGTAGGGGCTGTTGATTGGAGAACACTAAAACAAACCTAACCTCTCTAGGACATTCAGAAGCCAAGTTATAAGTCCACAAAGGTGTAACTGGACTGCTTCTTTAAAGTGACACCAGGCCCGGTGACCTTTGGGACATGGTTTGACCCCCTATAGGAATGTGCGATCATCTTGAAACATTCAGATCACTTACAACTCAATAGATTTTAGTTTCCTGTAACGTTTCAGCCTGATTGGACCTTGTTTTCACACAAATGAACCCAGAATGATGTGAAATTGTGCTTTGTGCAACATAATTCTGGGTGCCATTTAAAAACCATAAGTGCTAATGACTCCATTCCTTTTTGTGGTTGTAGGGGCTGTTGATTGGAGTATACTAAAACAAACCTGATCTCTCTAGGGCATTCAGAAGCCAAGTTATAAGCCCACAAAGGTGTAACTGGACTGCTTCTTTAAATTGACACCAGGCCCGGTGACCTTTGGGACATGGTTTGACCCCCTTAGGAAAGTGCTATCATCATGAAACGTTCAGATCACTCACAACTCAATAGATTCTACCTTTCTGTAACATTTCAGCCTGATTGGACCTTGTTTTCACACGAATAAACCCAGAATGATGTGAAATTGTGCTTCGTGCAACATAATTCTGGGTGCCATTTAAAAACCATAAGTGCTAATGACTCCATTCCTTTTTGAGGTTGTAGGGGCTGTTGATTGGAGTATACTAAAACAAACCTGATCTCTCTAGGATATTCAGAAGCCAAGTTATAAGCCCTCAAAGGTGTAACTGGACTACTTCTTTAAAGTGACACTAGGCCCGGTGACCTTTGGGACATGGTTTGACCCCCTATAGGAATGTGCGATCATCATGAAACATTCAGATCACTTACAACTCAATAGATTCTACCTTCTTGTAACGTTTCAGCCTGATTGGACCTTGTTTTCACACAAATGGACCCAGAATGATGTGAAATTGTGCTTCGTGCAACATAATTCTGGGTGCCATTTACAAACCATAAGTGCTAATGACTCCATTCCTTTTTGTGGTTGTAGGGGCTGTTGGTTGGAGTACATTAAAACAAACCTGATCTCTCTAGGACATTCAGAAGCCAAGTTATAAGCCCACAAAGGTGTAACTGGACTACTTCTTTAAATTGACACCAGATCCGGTGACCTTTGGGACATGGTTTGACCCCCTTAGGAAAGTGCTATCATCATGAAACGTTCAGATCACTTACAACTCAATAGATTCTACCTTCCTGTAACGTTTCAGCCTGATTGGACCTTGTTTTCACACAAATGACCCCAGAATGATGTGAAATTTTGCTTCGTGCAACATAATTCTGGGTGCCATTTACAAACCATAAGTGCTAATGACTCCATTCCTTTTTGTGGTTGTAGGGGCTGTTGATTGGAGTACACTAAAACAAACCTAACCTCTCTAGGACATTCAGAAGCCAAGTTATAAGCCCTCAAAGGTGTAACTGGACTACTTCTTTAAAGTGACACCAGGCCCGGTGACCTTTGGGACATGGTTTTACCCCCTATAGGAATGTGCGATCATCTTGAAACGTTCAGATCACTTACAACTCAATAGATTCTACCTTCTTGTAGCGTTTCAGCCTGATTGGACCTTGTTTTCACACAAATGTTCCCAGAATGTTGTGAAATTGTGCTTCGTGCAACATAAGTCTGGGTGCCATTTACAAACCATAAGTGCTAATGACTCCATTCCTTTTTGTGGTTGTAGGGGCTGTTGATTGGAGTACATTTAAACAAACCTGATCTCCCTAGGATTTTCAGAAGCCAAGTTATAAGCTCACAAATGTGTAACTGGACTACTTCTTTAAAGTGACACCAGATCCGGTGACCTTTGGGACATGGTTTGACCCCCTTAGGAAAGTGCTATCATAATGAAACGTTCAGATCACTTACAACTCAATAGATTCTACCTTCCTGTAACATTTCAGCCTGATTGGACCTTGTTTTCACAAAAATGAACCCAGAATGATGTGAAATTGTGCTTCGTGCAACATAATTCTGGGTGCCATTTAAACACCATAAGTGCTAATGACTCCATTCCTTTTTGTGGTTGTAGGGGCTGTTGATTGGAGTATACTAAAACAAACCTGATCTCTCTAGGACATTCAGAAGCCAAGTTATAAGCCCACAAATGTGTAAGTGGACTACTTCTTTAAAGTGACACCAGGCCCGGTGACCTTTGGGACATGGTTTGACCCCCTATAGGAATGTGCGATCATCATGAAATGTTCAGATCAATTACAACTCAATAGATTCTACCTTCTTGTAACGTTTCAGCCTGATTGGACCTTGTTTTCACACAAATGAACCCAGAATGATGTGAAATTGTGCTTAGTGCAGCATAATTCTGGGTGCCATTTACAAATCATAAGTGCTAATGACTCCATTCCTTTTTGTGGTTGTAGGAGCTGTTGGTTGGAGTACATTAAAACAAACCTGATCTCTCTAGGACATTCAGAAGCCAAGTTATAAGCCCACAAATGTGTAACTGGACTACTTCTTTAAATTGACACCAGATCCGGTGACCTTTGGGACATGGTTTGACCCCCTTAGGAAAGTGCGATCATCATGAAACGTTCAGATAACTTACAACTCAATAGATTCTACCTTCCTGTAAAGTTTCAGCCTGATTGAACCTTGTTTTCACACAAATGAACCCAGAATGATGTGAAATATTGCTTCGTGCAACATAATTCTGGGTGCCATTTACAAACCATAAGTGCTAATGACTCCATTCCTTTTTGTGGTTGTAGGGGCTGTTGATTGGAGTACACTAAAACAAACCTAACCTCTCTAGGACATTCAGAAGCCAAGTTATAAGCCCACAAAGGTGTAACTGGACTACTTCTTTAAAGTGACACCAGGCCCGGTGACCTTTGGGACATGGTTTTACCCCCTATAGGAATGTGCGATCATCTTGAAACGTTCAGATCACTTACAACTCAATAGATTCTACCTTCTTGTAGCGTTTCAGCCTGATTGGACCTTGTTTTCACACAAATGTTCCCAGAATGATGTGAAATTGTGCTTCGTGCAACATAAGTCTGGGTGCCATTTACAAACCATGAGTGCTAATGACTCCATTCCTTTTTGTGGTTGTAGGGGCTGTTGATTGGAGTACATTTAAACAAACCTGATCTCCCTAGGACTTTCAGAAGCCAAGTTATAAGCCCACAAAGGTGTAACTGGACTACTTCTTTAAAGTGACACCAGGCCCGGTGACCTTTGGGACATGGTTTGACCCCCTTAGGAAAGTGCTATCATCATGAAACGTTCAGATCACTTACAACTCAATAGATTCTACCTTCTTGTAGCATTTCAGCCTGATTGGACCTTGTTTTCACACAAATGAACCCAGAATGATGTGAAATTGTGCTTCGTGCAACATAATTCTGGGTGCCATTTACAAACCATAAGTGCTAATGACTCCATTCCTTTTTGTGGTTGTAGGGGCTGTTGATTGGAGAACACTAAAACAAACCTAACCTCTCTAGGACATTCAGAAGCCAAGTTATAAGTCCACAAAGGTGTAACTGGACTGCTTCTTTAAAGTGACACCAGGCCCGGTGACCTTTGGGACATGGTTTGACCCCCTATAGGAATGTGCGATCATCTTGAAACATTCAGATCACTTACAACTCAATAGATTTTAGTTTCCTGTAACGTTTCAGCCTGATTGGACCTTGTTTTCACACAAATGAACCCAGAATGATGTGAAATTGTGCTTTGTGCAACATAATTCTGGGTGCCATTTAAAAACCATAAGTGCTAATGACTCCATTCCTTTTTGTGGTTGTAGGGGCTGTTGATTGGAGTATACTAAAACAAACCTGATCTCTCTAGGGCTTTCAGAAGCCAAGTTATAAGCCCACAAAGGTGTAACTGGACTGCTTCTTTAAATTGACACCAGGCCCGGTGACCTTTGGGACATGGTTTGACCCCCTTAGGAAAGTGCTATCATCATGAAACGTTCAGATCACTCACAACTCAATAGATTCTACCTTTCTGTAACATTTCAGCCTGATTGGACCTTGTTTTCACACGAATAAACCCAGAATGATGTGAAATTGTGCTTCGTGCAACATAATTCTGGGTGCCATTTAAAAACCATAAGTGCTAATGACTCCATTCCTTTTTGAGGTTGTAGGGGCTGTTGATTGGAGTATACTAAAACAAACCTGATCTCTCTAGGATATTCAGAAGCCAAGTTATAAGCCCTCAAAGGTGTAACTGGACTACTTCTTTAAAGTGACACTAGGCCCGGTGACCTTTGGGACATGGTTTGACCCCCTATAGGAATGTGCGATCATCATGAAACATTCAGATCACTTACAACTCAATAGATTCTACCTTCTTGTAACGTTTCAGCCTGATTGGACCTTGTTTTCACACAAATGACCCCAGAATGATGTGAAATTTTGCTTCGTGCAACATAATTCTGGGTGCCATTTACAAACCATAAGTGCTAATGACTCCATTCCTTTTTGTGGTTGTAGGGGCTGTTGATTGGAGTACACTAAAACAAACCTAACCTCTCTAGGACATTCAGAAGCCAAGTTATAAGCCCTCAAAGGTGTAACTGGACTACTTCTTTAAAGTGACACCAGGCCCGGTGACCTTTGGGACATGGTTTTACCCCCTATAGGAATGTGCGATCATCTTGAAACGTTCAGATCACTTACAACTCAATAGATTCTACCTTCTTGTAGCGTTTCAGCCTGATTGGACCTTGTTTTCACACAAATGTTCCCAGAATGTTGTGAAATTGTGCTTCGTGCAACATAAGTCTGGGTGCCATTTACAAACCATAAGTGCTAATGACTCCATTCCTTTTTGTGGTTGTAGGGGCTGTTGATTGGAGTACATTTAAACAAACCTGATCTCCCTAGGACTTTCAGAAGCCAAGTTATAAGCCCACAAAGGTGTAACTGGACTACTTCTTTAAAGTGACACCAGGCCCGGTGACCTTTGGGACATGGTTTGACCCCCTTAGGAAAGTGCTATCATCATGAAACGTTCAGATCACTTACAACTCAATAGATTCTACCTTCTTGTAGCGTTTCAGCCTGATTGGACCTTGTTTTCACACAAATGAACCCAGAATGATGTGAAATTGTGCTTCGTGCAACATAATTCTGGGTGCCATTTAAACACCATAAGTGCTAATGACTCCATTCCTTTTTGTGGTTGTAGGGGCTGTTGATTGGAGTATACTAAAACAAACCTGATCTCTCTAGGACATTCAGAAGCCAAGTTATAAGCCCACAAAGGTGTAACTGGACTACTTCTTTAAAGTGACACCAGATCCGGTGACCTTTGGGACATGGTTTGACCCCCTTAGGAAAGTGCTATGATCATGAAACGTTCAGATCACTTACAACTCAATAGATTCTACCTTCCTGTAACATTTCAGCCTGATTGGACCTTGTTTTCACACAAATGAACCCAGAATGATGTGAAATTGTGCTTCGTGCAACATAATTCTGGGTGCCATTTAAACACCATAAGTGCTAATGACTCCATTCCTTTTTGTGGTTGTAGGGGCTGTTGGTTGGAGTACATTAAAACAAACCTGATCTCTCTAGGACATTCAGAAGCCAAGTTATAAGCCGACAAAGGTGTAACTGGACTACTTCTTTAAATTGACACCAGATCCGGTGACCTTTGGGACATGGTTTGACCCCCTTAGGAAAGAGCTATCATCATGAAACGTTCAGATCGCTTACAACTCAATAGATTCTACCTTCCTGTAAAGTTTCAGCCTGATTGGACCTTGTTTTCACACAAATGAACCCAGAATGATGTGAAATTGTGCTTCGTGCAACATAATTCTGGGTGCCATTTACAAACCATAAGTGCTAATGACTCCATTCCTTTTTGTGGTTGTAGGGGCTGTTGATTGGAGAACACTAAAACAAACCTAACCTCTCTAGGACATTCAGAAGCCAAGTTATAAGCCCACAAAGGTGTAACTGGACTGCTTCTTTAAAGTGACACCAGGCCCGGTGACCTTTGGGACATGGTTTGACCCCCTATAGGAATGTGCGATCATCTTGAAACATTCAGATCACTTACAACTCAATAGATTTTAGTTTCCTGTAACGTTTCAGCCTGATTGGACCTTGTTTTCACACAAATGAACCCAGAATGATGTGAAATTGTGCTTCGTGCAACATAATTCTGGGTGCCATTTAAAAACCATAAGTGCTAATGACTCCATTCCTTTTTGTGGTTGTAGGGGCTGTTGATTGGAGTATACTAAAACAAACCTGATCTCTCTAGGGCATTCAGAAGCCAAGTTATAAGCCCACAAAGGTGTAACTGGACTACTTCTTTAAATTGACACCAGATCCGGGGACCTTTGGGACATGGTTTGACCCCCTTAGGAAAGTGCTATCATCATGAAACGTTCAGATCACTTACAACTCAATAGATTCTACCTTCCTGTAACATTTCAGCCTGATTGGACCTTGTTTTCACACAAATGAACCCAGAATGATGTGAAATTGTGCTTCGTGCAACATAATTCTGGGTGCCATTTAAAAACCATAAGTGCTAATGACTCCATTCCTTTTTGTGGTTGTAGGGGCTGTTGATTGGAGTATACTAAAACAAACCTGATCTCTCTAGGACATTCAGAAGCCAAGTTATAAGCCCACAAAGGTGTAACTGGACTGCTTCTTTAAATTGACACCAGGCCCGGTGACCTTTGGGACATGGTTTGACCCCCTATAGGAATATGCGATCAACTTGAAACGTTCAGATCACTTACAACTCAATAGATTTTAGTTTCCTGTAACGTTTCAGCCTGATTGGACCTTGTTTTCACACAAATGAACCCAGAATTATGTGAAATTGTGCTTCGTGCAACATAATTCTGGGTGCCATTTAAAAACCATAAGTGCTAATGACTCCATTCCTTTTTGTGGTTGTAGGGGCTGTTGATTGGAGTATACTAAAACAAACCTGATCTCTCTAGGGCATTCAGAAGCCAAGTTATAAGCCCACAAAGGTGTAACTGGACTACTTCTTTAAATTGACACCAGATCCGGGGACCTTTGGGACATGTTTTGACCCCCTTAGGAAAGTGCTATCATCATGAAACGTTCAGATCACTTAAACTCAATAGATTCTACCTTCCTGTAACATTTCAGCCTGATTGGACCTTGTTTTCACACAAATGAACCCAGAATGATGTGAAATTGTTCTTCGTGCAACATAATTCTGGGTGCCATTTAAAAACCATAAGTGCTAATGACTCCATTCCTTTTTGTGGTTGTAGGGGCTGTTGATTGGAGTATACTAAAACAAACCTGATCTCTCTAGGACATTCAGAAGCCAAGTTATAAGCCCACAAAGGTGTAACTGGACTACTTCTTTAAATTGACACCAGATCCGGTGACCTTTGGGACATGGTTTGACCCCCTTAGGAAAGTGCTATCATCATGAAACGTTCAGATCACTTACAACTCAATAGATTCTACCTTCCTGTAAAGTTTCAGCCTGATTGAACCTTGTTTTCACACAAATGAACCCAGAATGATGTGAAATTTTGCTTCGTGCAACATAATTCTGGGTGCCATTTACAAACCATAAGTGCTAATGACTCCATTCCTTTTTGTGGTTGTAGGGGCTGTTGATTGGAGTACACTAAAACAAACCTAACCTCTCTAGGACATTCAGAAGCCAAGTTATAAGCCCACAAAGGTGTAACTGGACTACTTCTTTAAAGTGACACCAGGCCCGGTGACCTTTGGGACATGGTTTTACCCCCTATAGGAATGTGCGATCATCTTGAAACGTTCAGATCACTTACAACTCAATAGATTCTACCTTCTTGTAGCGTTTCAGCCTGATTGGACCTTGTTTTCACACAAATGTTCCCAGAATGTTGTGAAATTGTGCTTCGTGCAACATAAGTCTGGGTGCCATTTACAAACCATAAGTGCTAATGACTCCATTCCTTTTTGTGGTTGTAGGGGCTGTTGATTGGAGTACATTTAAACAAACCTGATCTCCCTAGGACTTTCAGAAGCCAAGTTATAAGCCCACAAAGGTGTAACTGGACTACTTCTTTAAAGTGACACCAGGCCCGGTGACCTTTGGGACATGGTTTGACCCCCTTAGGAAAGTGCTATCATCATGAAACGTTCAGATCACTTACAACTCAATAGATTCTACCTTCTTGTAGCATTTCAGCCTGATTGGACCTTGTTTTCACACAAATGAACCCAGAATGATGTGAAATTGTGCTTCGTGCAACATAATTCTGGGTGCCATTTAAACACCATAAGTGCTAATGACTCCATTCCTTTTTGTGGTTGTACGGGCTGTTGATTGGAGTATACTAAAACAAACCTGATCTCTCTAGGACATTCAGAAGCCAAGATATAAGCCCACAAAGGTGTAACTGGACTACTTCTTTAAAGTGACACCAGATCCGGTGACCTTTGGGACATGGTTTGACCCCCTTAGGAAAGTGCTATCATCATGAAACGTTCAGATCACTTACAACTCAATAGATTCTACCTTCCTGTAACATTTCAGCCTGATTGGACCTTGTTTTCACACAAATGAACCCAGAATGATGTGAAATTGTGCTTCGTGCAACATAATTCTGGGTGCCATTTAAACACCATAAGTGCTAATGACTCATTCCTTTTTGTGGTTGTAGGGGCTGTTGATTGGAGTACACTAAAACAAACCTGATCTCTCTAGGACATTCAGAAGCCAAGTTATAAGCCCACAAATGTGTAACTGGACTACTTCTTTAAAGTGACACCAGGCCCGGTGACCTTTGGGACATGGTTTGACCCCCTATAGGAATGTGCGATCATCATGAAACGTTCAGATCAATTACAACTCAATAGATTCTACCTTCTTGTAACGTTTCAGCCTGATTGGACCTTGTTTTCACACAAATGAACCCAGAATGATGTGAAATTGTGCTTAGTGCAGCATAATTCTGGGTGCCATTTACAAACCATAAGTGCTAATGACTCCATTCCTTTTTGTGGTTGTAGGGGCTGTTGGTTGGAGTACATTAAAACAAACCTGATCTCTCTAGGACATTCAGAAGCCAAGTTATAAGCCGACAAAGGTGTAACTGGACTACTTCTTTAAATTGACACCAGATCCGGTGACCTTTGGGACATGGTTTGACCCCCTTAGGAAAGAGCTATCATCATGAAACGTTCAGATCGCTTACAACTCAATAGATTCTACCTTCCTGTAAAGTTTCAGCCTGATTGGACCTTGTTTTCACACAAATGAACCCAGAATGATGTGAAATTGTGCTTCGTGCAACATAATTCTGGGTGCCATTTACAAACCATAAGTGCTAATGACTCCATTCCTTTTTGTGGTTGTAGGGGCTGTTGATTGGAGAACACTAAAACAAACCTAACCTCTCTAGGACATTCAGAAGCCAAGTTATAAGCCCACAAAGGTGTAACTGGACTACTTCTTTAAATTGACACCAGATCCGGGGACCTTTGGGACATGGTTTGACCCCCTTAGGAAAGTGCTATCATCATGAAACGTTCAGATCACTTACAACTCAATAGATTCTACCTTCCTGTAACATTTCAGCCTGATTGGACCTTGTTTTCACACAAATGAACCCAGAATGATGTGAAATTGTGCTCCGTGCAACATAATTCTGGGTGCCATTTAAAAACCATAAGTGCTAATGACTCCATTCCTTTTTGTGGTTGTAGGGGCTGTTGATTGGAGTATACTAAAACAAACCTGATCTCTCTAGGACATTCAGAAGCCAAGTTATAAGCCCACAAAGGTGTAACTGGACTGCTTCTTTAAATTGACACCAGGCCCGGTGACCTTTGGGACATGGTTTGACCCCCTATAGGAATGTGCGATCAACTTGAAACGTTCAGATCACTTACAACTCAATAGATTTTAGTTTCCTGTGACGTTTCAGCCTGATTGGACCTTGTTTTCACACAAATGGACCCAGAATGATGTGAAATTGTGCTTCGTGCAACATAATTCTGGGTGCCATTTACAAACCATAAGTGCTAATGACTCCATTCCTTTTTGTGGTTGTAGGGGCTGTTGGTTGGAGTACATTAAAACAAACCTGATCTCTCTAGGACATTCAGAAGCCAAGTTATAAGCCCACAAATGTGTAACTGGACTACTTATTTAAATTGACACCAGATCCGGTGACCTTTGGGACATGGTTTGACCCCCTTAGGAAAGTGCTATCATCATGAAACGTTCAGATCACTTACAACTCAATAGATTCTACCTTCCTGTAACGTTTCAGCCTGATTGGACCTTGTTTTCACACAAATGAACCCAGAATGATGTGAAATTTTGCTTCGTGCAACATAATTCTGGGTGCCATTTACAAACCATAAGTGCTAATGACTCCATTCCTTTTTGTGGTTGTAGGGGCTGTTGATTGGAGTACTCTAAAACAAACCTAACCTCTCTAGGACATTCAGAAGCCAAGTTATAAGCCCACAAAGGTGTAACTGGACTACTTCTTTAAAGTGACACCAGGCTCGGTGACCTTTGGGACATGGTTTGACCCCCTTAGGAAAGTGCTATCATCATGAAACGTTCAGATCACTTACAACTCAATAGATTCTACCTTCTTGTAGCGTTTCAGCCTGATTGGACCTTGTTTTCACACAAATGAACCCAGAATGATGTGAAATTGTGCTTCGTGCAACATAATTCTGGGTGCCATTTAAACACCATAAGTGCTAATGACTCCATTCCTTTTTGTGGTTGTAGGGGCTGTTGATTGGAGTATACTAAAACAAACCTGATCTCTCTAGGACATTCAGAAGCCAAGTTATAAGCCCACAAATGTGTAACTGGACTACTTCTTTAAAGTGACACCAGATCCGGTGACCTTTGGGACATGGTTTGACCCCCTTAGGAAAGTGCTATCATCATGAAACGTTCAGATCACTTACAACTCAATAGATTCTACCTTCCTGTAACATTTCAGCCTGATTGGACCTTGTTTTCACACAAATGAACCCAGAATGATGTGAAATTGTGCTTCGTGCAACATAATTCTGGGTGCCATTTAAACACCATAAGTGCTAATGACTCCATTCCTTTTTGTGGTTGTAGGGGCTGTTGATTGGAGTATACTAAAACAAACCTGATCTCTCTAGGACATTCAGAAGCCAAGTTATAAGCCCACAAATGTGTAACTGGACTATTTCTTTAAAGTGACACCAGGCCCGGTGACCTTTGGGACATGGTTTGACCCCCTTAGGAAAGTGCTATCATCATGAAACGTTCAGATCACTTACAACGCAATAGATTCTACCTTCCTGTAACATTTCAGACTGATTGGACCTTGTTTTCACACAAATGAACCCAGAATGATGTGAAATTGTGCTTCGTGCAACATAATTCTGGGTGCCATTTAAAAACCATAAGTGCTAATGACTCCATTCCTTTTTGTAGGTTGTAGGGGCTGTTGATTGGAGTACACTAAAACAAACCTGATCTCTCTAGGACATTCAGAAGCCAAGTTATAAGCCCTCAAAGGTGTAACTGGACTACTTCTTTAAAGTGACACCAGGCCCGGTGACCTTTGGGACATGGTTTTACCCCCTATAGGAATGTGCGATCATCTTGAAACGTTCAGATCACTTACAACTCAAAAGATTCTACCTTCTTGTAGCGTTTCAGCCTGATTGGACCTTGTTTTCACACAAATGGACCCAGAATGATGTGAAATTGTGCTTCGTGCAACATAATTCTGGGTGCAATTTACAAACCTTAAGCGCTAATGACTCCATTCCGTTTTGTGGTTGTAGGGGCTGTTGATTGGAGTACACTAAAACAAACCTAACCTCTCTAGGACATTCAGAAGCCAAGTTATAAGCTCACAAAGGTGTAACTGGACTACTTCTTTAAAGTGACACCAGGCCCGGTGACCATTGGGACATGGTTTGACCCCCTTAGGAAAGTGCTATCATCATGAAACGTTCAGATCACTTACAACTCAATAGATTCTACCTTCCTGTAACGTTTCAGCCTGATTGGACCTTGTTTACACACACAGAACCCAGAATGATGTGAAACTGTGCTTCGTGCAACATAATTCTGGGTGCCATTTAAACACCATAAGTGCTAATGACTCCATTCCTTTTTGTGGTTGTAGGGGCTGTTGATTTGAGTATACTAAAACAAACCTGATCTCTCTAGGACATTCAGAAGCCAAGTTATAAGCCCACAAAGGTGTAACTGGACTACTTCTTTAAATTGACACCAGATCCGGTGACCTTTGGGACATGGTTTGACCCCCTTAGGAAAGTGCTATCATCATGAAACGTTCAGATCACTTACAACTCAATAGATTCTACCTTCCTGTAACATCTTAGGTGTGTTCTTGCTGTGTCTTTGTAAATCCATGCTTTTGTTCTTTTTTAAACACAGAAACAGTTTTGTTTACCTGTTCTTTAGCTACGGTTTCACCGACAGCTGCCGGCTTCTTCAGGCTGACGCTGATGGTGGCGCGTCACTTCCTTCTCCGTTTATCTGCGGGCAGCAGAGGAGTTACTGTGCAAGTCGGTCACAATTTTGATAAACAAGTCCATGACAATCATGTTGTCATGACCGCGCGATTTCACCCTCCTCATCGAATCCAACGCCCTAGTGATGCCCTGCACCTTATACCACCTATGATCACGTACTGATTTGGTGCACAAACAACCCGTGCTCTTAGTGAATTCAACGGCTGGGTCGTCTAACATTTTCACCTGACTCGCCATGACCACGAGTTTCGTCACGAGACCATGGCTTTGCGTGTAAAGCGGTATACTACTAATAGACAATCAGTAGATTCAAGTCTCGAGGTTTGGTGGGTTTTAGTAGACGTGCGCAACGATGATGAATCGCAACAGAATGTCTGCGGTGAACATACAATCCCTGGTGTCAAAAGGCTATATAAATACAAATCACGTTTGGGTGACCTGAACGTGTCCCCGTATCAACAGTAGACATTAAAAGCATTACCCTCGAGCCACTTATTAATGAATCCCAGTTTATATGTCTACAGTGGATAATGCGCCCTACACATTTTTTGGGGGGGTGCACGTAATTTAAACCCCTTGATCTTCCTGTGCAGTATGTCTTCGGCGTTTTACCATGCAATCCATGTGATGGACAGAACTTTCACCGATCATGAAAAACAGTCTCTTAAACACGTTTTTCTTACATCGACTGATAAGGGGGTGGCGCTGACGTTAAGTGAAATAAGCCCGCAAAATCCCATGCGTTTGCAATTGAGTCATCACCATCACACAAATGAAATATTGGCACTGATGGCAACTTACGTCGATCAAACGAGTCATCGAAACCGTAGCTACAAACCGTAGCTACAAACAGGTAAACAAAACTGTTTCTGTGTTTAAAAAAGAACGAAAGCATGGATTCCTGTAACATTTCAGCCTTATTGGACCTTGTTTTCACACAAATGAACCCAGAATGATGTGAAATTGTGCTTCGTGCAACATAATTCTGGGTGCCATTTAAAAACCATAAGTGCTAATGACTCCATTCCTTTTATAGGTTGTAGGGGCTGTTGATTGGAGTACACTAAAACAAACCTGATCTCTCTAGGACATTCAGAAGCCAAGTTATAAGCCCTCAAAGGTGTAACTGGACTACTTCTTTAAAGTGACACCAGGCCCGGTGACCTTTGGGACATGGTTTTACCCCCTATAGGAATGTGCGATCATCTTGAAATGTTCAGATCACTTACAACTCAATAGATTCTACCTTCTTGTAGCGTTTCAGCCTGATTGGACCTTGTTTTCACACAAATAGACCCAGAATGATGTGAAATTGTGCTTCGTGCAACATAATTCTGGGTGCCATTTACAAACCTTAAGTGCTAATGACTCCATTCCTTTTTGTGGTTGTAGGGGCTGTTGATTGGAGTACACTAAAACAAACCTAACCTCTCTAGGACATTCAGAAGCCAAGTTATAAGCCCACAAAGGTGTAACTGGACTGCTTCTTTAAAGTGACACCAGGCCCGGTGACCTTTGGGACATGGTTTGACCCCCTATCGGAATGTGCGATCATCTTGAAACGTTCAGATCACTTACAACTCAATTGATTCTACCTTCCTGTAACGTTTCAGCCTGATTGGACCTTGTTTTCACACAAATGAACCCAGAATGATGTGAAATTGTGCTTTGTGCAACATAATTCTGGGTGCCATTTAAAAACCATAAGTGCTAATGACTCCATTCCTTTTTGTGGTTGTAAGGGCTGTTGATTGGAGTATACTAAAACAAACCTGATCTCTCTAGGACATTCAGAAGCCAAGTTATAAGCCCACAAAGGTGTAACTGGACTACTTCTTTAAATTGACACCAGATCCGGTGACCTTTGGGACATGGTTTGACCCCCTTAGGAAAGTGCTATGTTCATGAAACGTTCAGATCACTTACAACTCAATAGATTCTACCTTCCTGTAACGTTTCAGCCTGATTGGACCTTGTTTTCACACAAATGAACCCAGAATGATGTGAAATTGTGCTTCGTGCAACATAATTCTGGGTGCCATTTAAAAACCATAAGTGCTAATGATTCCATTCCTTTTTGAGGTTGTAGGGGCTGTTGATTGGAGTACACTAAAACAAACCCAATCTCTCTAGGACATTCAGAAGCCAAGTTATAAGCCCTCAAAGGTGTAATTGGACTAATTCTTTAAATTGACACCAGGCCCGGTGACCTTTGGGACATGGTTTGACCCCCTATAGGAATGTGCGATCATCATGAAACGTTCAGATCACTTACAACTCAATAGATTCTACCTTCTTGTAACGTTTCAGCCTGATTGGACCTTATTTTCACACAAATGGACCCAGAATGATGTGAAATTGTGCTTCGTGCAACATAATTCTGGGTGCCATTTACAAACCATAAGTGCTAATGACTCCATTCCTTTTTGTGGTTGTAGGACCTGTTGATTGGAGTACACTAAAACAAACCTGATCTCTCTAGGACATTCAGAAGCCAAGTTATAAGCCCACAAATGTGTCACTGGACTACTTCTTTAAAGTGACACCAGGCCCGGTGACCTTTGGGACATGGTTTTACCCCCTACAGAAATGTGCGATCATCACGAAACGTTCAGATCACTTACAACTCAATAGATTCTACCTTCTTGTAAAGTTTCAGCCTGATTGGACCTTGTTTTCACTCAAATGAACCCAGAATGATGTGAAATTGTGCTTCGTGCAACATAATTCTGGGTGCCATTTAAAAACCATAAGTGCTAATGACTCCATTCCTTTAGTGGTAATGGGGGCTTTTAACTGGAGTACTCTAAAACAAACCTGACCTCTCTAGGATATTCAGAAGCCAAGTTATAAGCCCACAAAGGTGTAACTGGACTACTTCTTTAAAGTGACACCAGGCCCGGTGACATTTGGGACATGGTTTGACCCCCTATAGGAATGTGCGATCATCATGAAACGTTCAGATCCCTTACAACTCAATAGATTCTACCTTCTTGTAACGTTTCAGCCTGATTGGACCTTGTTTTCACACAAATGGACCCAGAATGATGTGAAATTGTGCTTTGTGCAACATAATTCTGGGTGCCATTTACAAACCATAAGTGCTAATGACTCCATTCCTTTTTGTGGTTGTAGGGGCTGTTGGATGGAGTACATTAAAACAAACCTGAACTCTCTAGGACATTCAGAAGCCAAGTTATAAGCCCACAAAGGTGTAACTGGACTACTTCTTTAAATTGACACCAGATCAGGTGACCTTTGGGACATGGTTTGACCCCCTTAGGAAAGTGCTATCATCATGAAACGTTCAGATCACTTACAACTCAATAGATTCTACCTTCCTGTAATGTTTCAGCCTGATTGGACCTTGTTTTCACACAAATGAACCCAGAATGATGTGAAATTGTGCTTCGTGCAACATAATTCTGGGTTCCATTTACAAACCATAAGTGCTAATGACTCCATTCCTTTTTGTGGTTGTAGGGGCTGATGGTTGGAGTACATTAAAACAAACCTGATCTCTCTAGGACATTCAGAAGCCAAGTTATAAGCCCACAAATGTGTAACTGGACTACTTCTTTAAATTGACACCAGATCCGGTGACCTTTGGGACATGGTTTGACCCCCTTAGGAAAGTGCTATCATCATGAAACGTTCAGATCACTTACAACTCAATAGACTCTACCTTGTTGTAACGTTTCAGCCTGATTGGACCTTGTTTTCAAACAAATGAACCCAGAATGATGTGAAATTGTGCTTCGTGCAACATAATTCTGGGTGCCATTTAAAAACCATAAGTGCTAATGACTCCATTCCTTTTAGTGGTAATGGGGGCTTTTAACTGGAGTACACTAAAACAAACCTGACCTCTCTAGGATATTCAGAAGCCAAGTTATTAGCCCACAAAGGTGTAACTGGACTACTTCTTTAAAGTGACACCAGGCCCGGTGACATTTGGGACATGGTTTGACCCCCTATAGGAATGTGCGATCATCTTGAAACGTTCAGATCACTTACAACTCAATAGATTCTACCTTATTGTAACGTTTCAGCCTGATTGGACCTTGTTTTCACACAAATGGACCCAGAATGATGTGAAATTGTGCTTTGTGCAACATAATTCTGGGTGCCATTTACAAACCATAAGTGCTAATGACTCCATTCCTTTTTGTGGTTGTAGGGGCTGTTGGATGGAGTACATTAAAACAAACCTGAACTCTCTAGGACATTCAGAAGCCAAGTTATAAGCCCACAAAGGTGTAACTGGACTACTTCTTTAAATTGACACCAGATCAGGTGACCTTTGGGACATGGTTTGACCCCCTTAGGAAAGTGCTATCATCATGAAACATTCAGATCACTTACAACTCAATAGATTCTACCTTCCTGTAATGTTTCAGCCTGATTGGACCTTGTTTTCACACAAATGAACCCAGAATGATGTGAAATTGTGCTTCGTGCAACATAATTCTGGGTTCCATTTACAAACCATAAGTGCTAATGACTCCATTCCTTTTTGTGGTTGTAGGGGCTGATGGTTGGAGTACATTAAAACAAACCTGATCTCTCTAGGACATTCAGAAGCCAAGTTATAAGCCCACAAATGTGTAACTGGACTACTTCTTTAAATTGACACCAGATCCGGTGACCTTTGGGACATGGTTTGACCCCCTTAGGAAAGTGCTATCATCATGAAACGTTCAGATCACTTACAACTCAATAGACTCTACCTTGTTGTAACGTTTCAGCCTGATTGGACCTTGTTTTCAAACAAATGAACCCAGAATGATGTGAAATTGTGCTTCGTGCAACATAATTCTGGGTGCCATTTAAAAACCATAAGTGCTAATGACTCCATTCCTTTTAGTGGTAATGGGGGCTTTTAACTGGAGTACACTAAAACAAACCTGACCTCTCTAGGATATTCAGAAGCCAAGTTATTAGCCCACAAAGGTGTAACTGGACTACTTCTTTAAAATGACACCAGGCCCGGTGACATTTGGGACATGGTTTGACCCCCTATAGGAATGTGCGATCATCTTGAAACGTTCAGATCACTTACAACTCAATAGATTCTACCTTCTTGTAACGTTTCAGCCTGATTGGATCTTGTTTTCACACAAATGGACCCAGAATGATGTGAAATTGTGCTTCGTGCAACATAATTCTGGGTGCCATTTACAAACCATAAGTGCTAATTACTCCATTCCTTTTTGTGGTTGTAGGGGCTGTTGGTTGGAGTACATTAAAACAAACCTGATCTCTCTAGGACATTCAGAAGCCAAGTTATAAGCCCACAAAGGTGTAACTGGACTACTTCTTTAAATTGACACCAGATCCGGTGACCTTTGGGACATGGTTTGACCCCCTTAGGAAAGTGCTATCATCATGAAACGTTCAGATCACTTACAACTCAATAGATTCTACCTTCCTGTAATGTTTCAGCCTGAATGGACCTTGTTTTCACACAAATGAACCCAGAATGATGTGAAATTGTGCTTCGTGCAACATAATTCTGGGTTCCATTTACAAACCATAAGTGCTAATGACTCCATTCCTTTTTATGGTTGTAGGGGCTGTTGGTTGGAGTACATTAAAACAAACCTGATCTCTCTAGGACATTCAGAAGCCAAGTTATAAGCCCACAAATGTGTAACTGGACTACTTCTTTAAATTGACACCAGATCCGGTGAACTTTGGGACATGGTTTGACCCCCTTAGGAAAGTGCTATCATCATGAAACGTTCAGATCACTTACAACTCAATAGATTCTACCTTTTTGTAACGTTTCAGCTTGATTGGACCTTGTTTTCAAACAAATGAACCCAGAATGATGTGAAATTGTGCTTCGTGCAACATAATTCTGGGTGCCATTTAAAAACCATAAGTGCTAATGACTCCATTCCTTTTAGTGGTAATGGGGGCTGTTAATTGGAGTACTCTAAAACAAACCTGATCTCTCTAGGACATTCAGAAGCCAAGTTATAAGCCCACAAATGTGTAACTGGACTACTTCTTTAAAGTGACACCAGGCCCGGTGACCTTTGGGACATGGTTTTACCCCCTATAGGAATGTGCGATCATCATGAAACGTTCAGATCACTTACAACTCAATAGATTCTACCTTCTTGTAACGTTTCAGCCTGATTGGACCTTGTTTTCACACAAATGAACCCAGAATGATGTGAAATTGTGCTTCGTGCAACATAATTCTGGGTGCCATTTAAAAACCATAAGTGCTAATGACTCCATTCCTTTTAGTGGTAATGGGGGCTGTTAATTGGAGTACTCTAAAACAAACCTGACCTCTCTAGGGTATTCAGAAGCCAAGTTATAAGCCAACAAAGGTGTAACTGGACTACTTCTTTAAATTGACAACAGGCCCGGTGACCTTTGGGACATGGTTTGACCCCCTTAGGAAAGTGTGATCATCTTGAAACGTTCAGATCACTTACAACTCAATAGATTCTACCTTCTTGTAACGTTTCAGCCTGATTGGACCTTGTTTTCACACAAATGGACCCAGAATGATGTGAAATTGTGCTTCGTGCAACATAATTCTGGGTGCCATTTACAAACCATAAGTGCTAATGACTCCATTCCTTTTGTGGTTGTAGGGGCTGTTGATTGGAGTACACTAAAACAAACCTGACCTCTCTAGGACATTCAGAAGCCAAGTTATAAGCCCACAAAGGTGTAACTGGACTACTTCTTTAAAGTGACACCAGGCCCGGTGACCTTTGGGACATGGTTTGACCCCCTATAGGAATGTGCGATCATCTTGAAACGTTCAGATCACTTACAACTCAATAGATTCTACCTTCTTGTAACGTTTCAGCCTGATTGGACCTTGTTTTCACACAAATGGAACCAGAATGATGTGAAATTGTGCTTCGTGCAACATAATTCTGGGTGCCATTTAAAAACCATAAGTGCTAATGACTCCATTCCTTTTTGTGGATGTAGGGGCTGTTGGTTGGAGTACAATAAAACAAACCTGATCTCTCTAGGACATTCAGAAGCCAAGTTATAAGCCCACAAATATGTAACTGGACTACTTCTTTAAATTGACACCAGATCCGGTGACCTTTGGGACATGGTTTGACCCCCTTAGGAAAGTGCTATCATCTTGAAACGTTCAGATCACTTACAACTCAATAGATACTACCTTCCTGTAACGTTTCAGCCTGATTGGACCTTGTTTTCACACAAATGGACCCAGAATGATGAGAAATTGTGCTTCGTGCAACATAATTCTGGGTGCCCTTTACAAACCTTAAGTGCTAATGACTCCATTCCTTTTTGTGGTTGTAGGGGCTGTTGATTGGAATACACTAAAACAAACCTGATCTCTCTAGGACATTCAGAAGCCAAGTTATAAGCCCACAAATGTGTAACTGGACTACTTCTTTAAATTAACACCAGATCCGGTGACCTTTGGGACATGGTTTGACCCCCTTAGGAAAGTGCTATTATCATGAAACGTTCAGATCACTTACAACTCAATAGATTCTACCTTCCTGTAACGTTTCAGCCTGATTGGACCTTGTTTTCACACAAATGAACCCAGAATGATGTGAAATTGTGCTTCGTGCAACGTAATTCTGGGTGCCATTTAGAAACCATAAGTGCTAATGACTCCATTCCTTTTTGGGTTGTAGGGGCTGTTGATTGGAGTACACTAAAACAAACCTGATCTCTCTAGGACATTCAGAAGCCAAGTTATAAGCCCACAAATGTGTAACTGGACTACTTCTTTAAAGTGACACCAGGCCCGGTGACCGTTGGGACATGGTTTTACCCCCTACAGAAATGTGCGATCATCACGAAACGTTCAGATCACTTACAACTCAATAGATTCTACCTTCTTGTAAAGTTTCAGCCTGATTGGACCTTGTTTTCACTCAAATGAACCCAGAATGATGTGAAATTGTGCTTCGTGCAACATAATTCTGGGTGCCATTTAAAAACCATAAGTGCTAATGACTCCATTCCTTTTAGTGGTAATGGGGGCTTTTAACTGGAGTACTCTAAAACAAACCTGACCTCTCTAGGATATTCAGAAGCCAAGTTATAAGCCCACAAAGGTGTAACTGGACTACTTCTTTAAAGTGACACCAGGCCCGGTGACATTTGGGACATGGTTTGACCCCCTATAGGAATGTGCGATCATCATGAAACGTTCAGATCACTTACAACTCAATAGATTCTACCTTCTTGTAACGTTTCAGCCTGATTGGACCTTGTTTTCACACAAATGGACCCAGAATGATGTGAAATTGTGCTTCGTGCAACATAATTCTGGGTGCCATTTACAAACCATAAGTGCTAATGACTCCATTCCTTTTTGTGGTTGTAGGGGCTGTTGGTTGGAGTACATTAAAACAAACCTGATCTCTCTAGGACATTCAGAAGCCAAGTTATAAGCCCACAAAGGTGTAACTGGACTACTTCTTTAAATTGACACCAGATCCGGTGACCTTTGGGACATGGTTTGACCCCCTTAGGAAAGTGCTATCATCATGAAACGTTCAGATCACTTACAACTCAATAGATTCTACCTTCCTGTAATGTTTCAGCCTGATTGGACCTTGTTTTCACACAAATGAACCCAGAATGATGTGAAATCGTGCTTCGTGCAACATAATTCTGGGTTCCATTTACAAACCATAAGTGCTAATGACTCCATTCCTTTTTGTGGTTGTAGGGGCTGTTGGTTGGAGTACATTAAAACAAACCTGATCTCTCTAGGACATTCAGAAGCCAAGTTATAAGCCCACAAATGTGTAACTGGACTACTTCTTTAAATTGACACCAGATCCGGTGACCTTTGGGACATGGTTTGACCCCCTTAGGAAAGTGCTATCATCATGAAACGTTCAGATCACTTACAACTCAATAGATTCTACCTTGTTGTAACGTTTCAGCCTGATTGGACCTTGTTTTCACACAAATGAACCCAGAATGATGTGAAATTGTGCTTCGTGCAACATAATTCTGGGTGCCATTTAAAAACCATAAGTGCTAATGACTCCATTCCTTTTAGTGGTAATGGGGGCTGTTAATTGGAGTACTCTAAAACAAACCTGATCTCTCTAGGACATTCAGAAGCCAAGTTATAAGCCCACAAATGTGTAACTGGACTACTTCTTTAAAGTGACACCAGGCCCGGTGACCTTTGGGACATGGTTTTACCCCCTATAGGAATGTGCGATCATCATGAAACGTTCAGATCACTTACAACTCAATAGATTCTACCTTCTTGTAACGTTTCAGCCTGATTGGACCTTGTTTTCACACAAATGAACCCAGAATGATGTGAAATTGTGCTTCGTGCAACATAATTCTGGGTGCCATTTAAAAACCATAAGTGATAATTACTCCATTCCTTTTTGTGGTTGTAGGGGCTGTTGATTGGAGTACACTAAAATAAACCTGATCTCTCTAGGACATTCAGAAGCCAAGTTATAAGCCCACAAATGTGTAACTGGACTACTTCTTTAAATTGACACCAGATCCGGTGACATTTGGGACATTGTTTGACCCCCTTAGGAAAGTGCAATCATCTTGAAACGTTCAGATCACTTACAACTCAATAGATTCTACCTTCTTCTAACGTTTCAGCCTGATTGGACCTTGTTTTCACACAAATGGACCCAGAATGATGTGAAATTGTGCTTCGTGCAACATAATTCTGGGTGCCATTTACAAACCATAAGTGCTAATGACTCCATTCCTTTTTGTGGTTGTAGGGGCTGTTGATTGGAGTGCACTAAAACAAACCTGACCTCTCTAGGACATTCAGAAGCCAAGTTATAAGCCCACAAAGGTGTAACTGGACTACTTCTTTAAAGTGACACCAGGCCCGGTGACCTTTGGGACATGGTTTGACCCCCTATAGGAATGTGCCATCATCTTGAAACGTTCAGATCACTTACAACTCAATAGATTCTACCTTCTTGTAACGTTTCAGCCTGATTGGACCTTGTTTTCACACAAATGGACCGAGAATGATGTGAAATTGTGCTTCGTGCAACATAATTCTGGGTGCCCTTTACAAACCTTAAGTGCTAATGACTCCATTCCTTTTAGTGGTTGTAGGGGCTGTTGATTGGAGTACACTAAAACAAACCTGATCTCTCTAGGACATTCAGAAGCCAAGTTATAAGCCCACAAATGTGTAACTGGACTGCATCTTTAAATTGACACCAGATCCGGTGACCTTTGGGACATGGTTTGACCCCCTTAGGAAAGTGCTATCATCATGAAACGTTCAGATCACTTACAACTCAATAGATTCTACCTTCCTGTAACGTTTCAGCCTGATTGGACCTTGTTTTCACACAAATGAACCCAGAATGATGTGAAATTGTGCTTCGTGCAACATAATTCTGGGTGCCATTTAAAAACCATAAGTGCTAATGACTCCATTCCTTTTTGAGGCTGTAGGGGCTGTTGATTGGAGTACATTAAAACAAACCTGATCTCTCTAGGACATTCAGAAGCCAAGTTATAAGCCTACAAATGTGTAACTGGACTACTTCTTTAAATTGACACCAGATCCGGTGACATTTGGGACATTGTTTGACCACCTTAGGAAAGTGCGATCATCTTGAAACGTTCAGATCACTTACAACTCAATAGATTCTACCTTCTTCTAACGTTTCAGCCTGATTGGTCCTTGTTTTCACACAAATGGACCCAGAATGATGTGAAATTGTGCTTCGTGCAACATAATTCTGGGTGCCATTTACAAACCATAAGAGCTAATGACTCCATTCCTTTTTGTGGTTGTAGGGGCTGTTGATTGGAGTGCACTAAAACAAACCTGACCTCTCTAGGACATTCAGAAGCCAAGTTATAAGCCCACAAATGTGTAACTGGACTACTTCTTTAAAGTGACACCAGGCCCGGTGACCTTTGGGACATGGTTTGACCCCCTATAGGAATGTGCCATCATCTTGAAACGTTCAGATCACTTACAACTCAATAGATTCTACCTTCCTGTAACGTTTCAGCCTGATTGGACCTTGTTTTCACACAAATGGACCCAGAATGATGTGAAATTGTGCTTCGTGCAACATAATTCTGGGTGCCCTTTACAAACCTTAAGTGCTAATGACTCCATTCCTTTTAGTGGTTGTAGGGGCTGTTGATTGGAGTACACTAAAACAAACCTGATCTCTCTAGGACATTCAGAAGCCAAGTTATAAGCCCACAAATGTGTAACTGGACTACATCTTTAAATTGACACCAGATCCGGTGACCTTTGGGACATGGTTTGACCCCCTTAGGAAAGTGCTATCATCATGAAACGTTCAGATCACTTACAACTCAATAGATTCTACCTTCCTGTAACGTTTCAGCCTGATTGGACCTTGTTTTCACACAAATGAACCCAGAATGATGTGAAATTGTGCTTCGTGCAACATAATTCTGGGTGCCATTTAAAAACCATAAGTGCTAATGACTCCATTCCTTTTTGAGGCTGTAGGGGCTGTTGATTGGAGTACATTAAAACAAACCTGATCTCTCTAGGACATTCAGAAGCCAAGTTATAAGCCTACAAATGTGTAACTGGACTACTTCTTTAAATTGACACCAGATCCGGTGACATTTGGGACATTGTTTGACCACCTTAGGAAAGTGCGATCATCTTGAAACGTTCAGATCACTTACAACTCAATAGATTCTACCTTCTTCTAACGTTTCAGCCTGATTGGTCCTTGTTTTCACACAAATGGACCCAGAATGATGTGAAATTGTGCTTCGTGCAACATAATTCTGGGTGCCATTTACAAACCATAAGAGCTAATGACTCCATTCCTTTTTGTGGTTGTAGGGGCTGTTGATTGGAGTGCACTAAAACAAACCTGACCTCTCTAGGACATTCAGAAGCCAAGTTATAAGCCCACAAATGTGTAACTGGACTACTTCTTTAAAGTGACACCAGGCCCGGTGACCTTTGGGACATGGTTTGACCCCCTATAGGAATGTGCCATCATCTTGAAACGTTCAGATCACTTACAACTCAATAGATTCTACCTTCCTGTAACGTTTCAGCCTGATTGGACCTTGTTTTCACACAAATGGACCCAGAATGATGTGAAATTGTGCTTCGTGCAACATAATTCTGGGTGCCCTTTACAAACCTTAAGTGCTAATGACTCCATTCCTTTTAGTGGTTGTAGGGGCTGTTGATTGGAATACACTAAAACAAACCTGATCTCTCTAGGACATTCAGAAGCCAAGTTATAAGCCCACAAATGTGTAACTGGACTACTTCTTTAAATTGACACCAGATCCGGTGACCTTTGGGACATGGTTTCACCCCCTTAGGAAAGTGCTATCATCATGAAATGTTCAGATCACTTACAACTCAATAGATTCTACCTTCCTGTAACGTTTCAGCCTGATTGGACCTTGTTTTCACACAAATGAACCCAGAATGATGTGAAATTGTGCTTCGTGCAACATAATTCTGGGTGCCATTTAAAAACCATAAGTGCTAATGACTCCATTCCTTTTTGGGTTGTAGGGGCTGTTGATTGGAGTACACTAAAACAAACCTGATCTCTCTAGGACATTCAGAAGCCAAGTTATAAGCCCACAAAGGTGTAAATGGACTACTTATTTAAAGTGACACCAGGCCCGGTGACATTTGGGACATGGTTTGACCCCCTTAGGAAAGTGCTATCATCATGAAACGTTCAGATCACTTACAACTCAATAGATTCTACCTTCCTGTAACGTTTCAGCCTGATTGGACCTTGTTTTCACACAAATGAACCCAGAATGATGTGAAATTGTGCTTCGTGCAACATAATTCTGGGTGCCATTTAAAAACCATAAGTGCTAATGACTCCATTCCTTTTTGAGGCTGTAGGGGCTGTTGATTGGAGTACACTAAAACAAACCTGATCTCTCTAGGACATTCAGAAGCCAAGTTATAAGCCCACAAAGGTGTAAATGGACTACTTCTTTAAAGTGACACCAGGCCCGGTGACCTTTGGGACATGGTTTGACCCCCGATAGGAATGTGCGATCATCATGAAACGTTCAGATCACTTACAACTCAATAGATTCTACCTTCCTGTAACGTTTCAGCCTGATTGGACCTTGTTTTCACACAAATGAACCCAGAATGATGTGAAATTGTGCTTCGTGCAACATAATTCTGGGTGCCATTTAAAAACCATAAGTGCTAATGACTCCATTCCTTTTTGAGGCTGTAGGGGCTGTTGATTGGAGTACACTAAAACAAACCTGATCTCTCTAGGACATTCAGAAGCCAAGTTATAAGCCCACAAAGGTGTAAATGGACTACTTCTTTAAAGTGACACCAGGCCCGGTGACCTTTGGGACATGGTTTGACCCCCGATAGGAATGTGCGATCATCATGAAACGTTCAGATCACTTACAACTCAATAGATTCTACCTTCTTGTAACGTTTCAGCCTGATTGGACCTTGTTTTCACACAAATGAACCCAGAATGATGTGAAATTGTGCTTCGTGCAACATAATTCTGGGTGCCATTTAAAAACCATAAGTGCTAATTACTCCATTCCTTTTTGTGGTTGTAGGGGCTGTTGATTGGAGTACACTAAAATAAACCTGATCTCTCTAGGACATTCAGAAGCCAAGTTATAAGCCCACAAATGTGTAACTGGACTACTTCTTTAAATTGACACCAGATCCGGTGACATTTGGGACATTGCTTGACCCCCTTAGGAAAGTGCGATCATCTTGAAACGTTCAGATCACTTACAACTCAATAGATTCTACCTTCTTCTAACGTTTCAGCCTGATTGGACCTTGTTTTCACACAAATGGACCCAGAATGATGTGAAATTGTGCTTCGTGCAACATAATTCTGGGTGCCATTTACAAACCATAAGTGCTAATGACTCCATTCCTTTTTGTGGTTGTAGGGGCTGTTGATTGGAGTGCACTAAAACAAACCTGACCTCTCTAGGACATTCAGAAGCCAAGTTATAAGCCCACAAATGTGTAACTGGACTACTTCTTTAAAGTGACACCAGGCCCGGTGACCTTTGGGACATGGTTTGACCCCCTATAGGAATGTGCCATCATCTTGAAACGTTCAGATCACTTACAACTCAATAGATTCTACCTTCTTGTAACGTTTCAGCCTGATTGGACCTTGTTTTCACACAAATGGACCGAGAATGATGTGAAATTGTGCTTCGTGCAACATAATTCTGGGTGCCCTTTACAAACCTTAAGTGCTAATGACTCCATTCCTTTTTGTGGTTGTAGGGGCTGTTGATTGGAGTGCACTAAAACAAACCTGACCTCTCTAGGACATTCAGAAGCCAAGTTATAAGCCCACAAAGGTGTAACTGGACTACTTCTTTAAAGTGACACCAGGCCCGGTGACCTTTGGGACATGGTTTGACCCCCTATAGGAATGTGCCATCATCTTGAAACGTTCAGATCACTTACAACTCAATAGATTCTACCTTCTTGTAACGTTTCAGCCTGATTGGACCTTGTTTTCACACAAATGGACCCAGAATGATGTGAAATTGTGCTTCGTGCAACATAATTCTGGGTGCCCTTTACAAACCTTAAGTGCTAATGACTCCATTCCTTTTAGTGGTTGTAGGGGCTGTTGATTGGAATACACTAAAACAAACCTGATCTCTCTAGGACATTCAGAAGCCAAGTTATAAGCCCACAAATGTGTAACTGGACTACTTCTTTAAATTGACACCAGATCCGGTGACCTTTGGGACATGGTTTCACCCCCTTAGGAAAGTGCTATCATCATGAAACGTTCAGATCACTTACAACTCAATAGATTCTACCTTCCTGTAACGTTTCAGCCTGATTGGACCTTGTTTTCACACAAATGAACCCAGAATGATGTGAAATTGTGCTTCGTGCAACATAATTCTGGGTGCCATTTAAAAACCATAAGTGCTAATGACTCCATTCCTTTATGGGTTGTAGGGGCTGTTGATTGGAGTACACTAAAACAAACCTGATCTCTCTAGGACATTCAGAAGCCAAGTTATAAGCCCACAAAGGTGTAAATGGACTACTTCTTTAAAGTGACACCAGGCCCGGTGACCTTTGGGACATGGTTTGACCCCCTTAGGAAAGTGCTATCATCATGAAACGTTCAGATCACTTACAACTCAATAGATTCTACCTTCCTGTAACGTTTCAGCCTGATTGGACCTTGTTTTCACACAAATGAACCCAGAATGATGTGAAATTGTGCTTCGTGCAACATAATTCTGGGTGCCATTTAAAAACCATAAGTGCTAATGACTCCATTCCTTTTTGAGGCTGTAGGGGCTGTTGATTGGAGTACACTAAAACAAACCTGATCTCTCTAGGACATTCAGAAGCCAAGTTATAAGCCCACAAAGGTGTAAATGGACTACTTCTTTAAAGTGACACCAGGCCCGGTGACCTTTGGGACATGGTTTGACCCCCGATAGGAATGTGCGATCATCATGAAACGTTCAGATCACTTACAACTCAATAGATTCTACCTTCCTGTAACGTTTCAGCCTGATTGGACCTTGTTTTCACACAAATGTACCCAGAATGATGTGAAATTGTGCTTCGTGCAACATAATTCTGGGTGCCATTTACAAACCATAAGTGCTAATGACTCCATTCCTTTTGTGGTTGTAGGGGCTGTTGATTGGAGTACACTAAAACAAACCTGACCTCTCTAGGACATTCAGAAGCCAAGTTATAAGCCCACAAAGGTGTAACTGGACTACTTCTATAAAGTGACACCAGGCCCGGTGACCTTTGGGACATGGTTTGACCCCCTATAGGAATGTGCGATCATCTTGAAACGTTCAGATCACTTACAACTCAATAGATTCTACCTTCTTGTAACGTTTCAGCCTGATTGGACCTTGTTTTCACACAAATGGAACCAGAATGATGTGAAATTGTGCTTCGTGCAACATAATTCTGGGTGCCATTTAAAAACCATAAGTGCTAATGACTCCATTCCTTTTTGTGGATGTAGGGGCTGTTGGTTGGAGTACAATAAAACAAACCTGATCTCTCTAGGACATTCAGAAGCCAAGTTATAAGCCCACAAATATGTAACTTGACTACTTCTTTAAATTGACACCAGATCCGGTGACCTTTGGGACATGGTTTGACCCCCTTAGGAAAGTGCTATCATCTTGAAACGTTCAGATCACTTACAACTCAATAGATACTACCTTCCTGTAACGTTTCAGCCTGATTGGACCTTGTTTTCACACAAATGGACCCAGAATGATGAGAAATTGTGCTTCGTGCAACATAATTATGGGTGCCCTTTACAAACCTTAAGTGCTAATGACTCCATTCCTTTTTGTGGTTGTAGGGGCTGTTGATTGGAATACACTAAAACAAACCTGATCTCTCTAGGACATTCAGAAGCCAAGTTATAAGCCCACAAATGTGTAACTGGACTACTTCTTTAAATTGACACCAGATCCGGTGACCTTTGGGACATGGTTTGACCCCCTTAGGAAAGTGCTATCATCATGAAACGTTCAGATCACTTACAACTCAATAGATTCTACCTTCCTGTAACGTTTCAGCCTGATTGGACCTTGTTTTCACACAAATGAACCCAGAATGATGTGAAATTGTGCTTCGTGCAACGTAATTCTGGGTGCCATTTAGAAACCATAAGTGCTAATGACTCCATTCCTTTTAGGGTTGTAGGGGCTGTTGATTGGAGTACACTAAAACAAACCTGATCTCTCTAGGACATTCAGAAGCCAAGTTATAAGCCCACAAATGTGTAACTGGACTACTTCTTTAAAGTGACACCAGGCCCGGTGACCGTTGGGACATGGTTTTACCCCCTACAGAAATGTGCGATCATCACGAAATGTTCAGATCACTTACAACTCAATAGATTCTACCTTCTTGTAAAGTTTCAGCCTGATTGGACCTTGTTTTCATTCAAATGAACCCAGAATGATGTGAAATTGTGCTTCGTGCAACATAATTCTGGGTGCCATTTAAAAACCATAAGTGCTAATGACTCCATTCCTTTTAGTGGTAATGGGGGCTTTTAACTGGAGTACTCTAAAACAAACCTGACCTCTCTAGGATATTCAGAAGCCAAGTTATAAGCCCACAAAGGTGTAACTGGACTACTTCTTTAAAGTGACACCAGGCCCGGTGACATTTGGGACATGGTTTGACCCCCTATAGGAATGTGCGATCATCATGAAACGTTCAGATCACTTACAACTCAATAGATTCTACCTTCTTGTAACGTTTCAGCCTGATTGGACCTTGTTTTCACACAAATGGACCCAGAATGATGTGAAATTGTGCTTCGTGCAACATAATTCTGGGTGCCATTTACAAACCATAAGTGCTAATGACTCCATTCCTTTTTGTGGTTGTAGGGGCTGTTGGTTGGAGTACATTAAAACAAACCTGATCTCTCTAGGACATTCAGAAGCCAAGTTATAAGCCCACAAAGGTGTAACTGGACTACTTCTTTAAATTGACACCAGATCCGGTAACCTTTGGGACATGGTTTGACCCCCTTAGGAAAGTGCTATCATCATGAAACGTTCAGATCACTTACAACTCAATAGATTCTACCTTCCTGTAATGTTTCAGCCTGATTGGACCTTGTTTTCACACAAATGAACCCAGAATGATGTGAAATCGTGCTTCGTGCAACATAATTCTGGGTTCCATTTACAAACCATAAGTGCTAATGACTCCATTCCTTTTTGTAGTTGTAGGGGCTGTTGGTTGGAGTACATTAAAATAAACCTGATCTCTCTAGGACATTCAGAAGCCAAGTTATAAGCCCACAAATGTGTAACTGGACTACTTCTTTAAATTGACACCAGATCCGGTGACCTTTGGGACATGGTTTGACCCCCTTAGGAAAGTGCTATCATCATGAAACGTTCAGATCACTTACAACTCAATAGATTCTACCTTGTTGTAACGTTTCAGCCTGATTGGACCTTGTTTTCACACAAATGAACCCAGAATGATGTGAAATTGTGCTTCGTGCAACATAATTCTGGGTGCCATTTAAAAACCATAAGTGATAATTACTCCATTCCTTTTTGTGGTTGTAGGGGCTGTTGATTGGAGTACACTAAAATAAACCTGATCTCTCTAGGACATTCAGAAGCCAAGTTATAAGCCCACAAATGTGTAACTGGACTACTTCTTTAAATTGACACCAGATCCGGTGACATTTGGGACATTGTTTGACCCCCTTAGGAAAGTGCGATCATCTTGAAACGTTCAGATCGCTTACAACTCAATAGATTCTACCTTCTTCTAACGTTTCAGTCTGATTGGACCTTGTTTTCACACAAATGGACCCAGAATGATGTGAAATTGTGCTTCGTGCAACATAATTCTGGGTGCCATTTACAAACCATAAGTGCTAATGACTCCATTCCTTTTTGTGGTTGTAGGGGCTGTTGATTGGAGTGCACTAAAACAAACCTGACCTCTCTAGGACATTCAGAAGCCAAGTTATAAGTCCACAAAGGTGTAACTGGACTACTTCTTTAAAGTGACACCAGGCCCGGTGACCTTTGGGACATGGTTTGACCCCCTATAGGAATGTGCCATCATCTTGAAACGTTCAGATCACTTACAACTCAATAGATTCTACCTTCTTGTAACGTTTCAGCCTGATTGGACCTTGTTTTCACACAAATGGACCGAGAATGATGTGAAATTGTGCTTCGTGCAACATAATTCTGGGTGCCCTTTACAAACCTTAAGTGCTAATGACTCCATTCCTTTTAGTGGTTGTAGGGGCTGTTGATTGGAGTACACTAAAACAAACCTGATCTCTCTAGGACATTCAGAAGCCAAGTTATAAGCCCACAAATGTGTAACTGAACTACATCTTTAAATTGACACCAGATACGGTGACCTTTGGGACATGGTTTGACCCCCTTAGGAAAGTGCTATCATCATGAAACGTTCAGATCACTTACAACTCAATAGATTCTACCTTCCTGTAACGTTTCAGCCTGATTGGACCTTGTTTTCACACAAATGAACCCAGAATGATGTGAAATTGTGCTTCGTGCAACATAATTCTGGGTGCCATTTAAAAACCATAAGTGCTAATGACTCCATTCCTTTTTGAGGCTGTAGGGGCTGTTGATTGGAGTACATTAAAACAAACCTGATCTCTCTAGGACATTCAGAAGCCAAGTTATAAGCCTACAAATGTGTAACTGGACTACTTCTTTAAATTGACACCAGATCCGGTGACATTTGGGACATTGTTTGACCCCCTTAGGAAAGTGCGATCATCTTGAAACGATCAGATCACTTACAACTCAATAGATTCTACCTTCTTCTAACGTTTCAGCCTGATTTGTCCTTGTTATCACACAAATGGACCCAGAATGATGTGAAATTGTGCTTCGTGCAACATAATTCTGGGTGCCATTTACAAACCATAAGTGCTAATGACTCCATTCCTTTTTGTGGTTGTAGGGGCTGTTGATTGGAGTGCACTAAAACAAACCTGACCTCTCTAGGACATTCAGAAGCAAAGTTATAAGCCCACAAAGGTGTAACTGGACTACTTCTTTAAAGTGACACCAGGCCCGGTGACCTTTGGGACATGGTTTGACCCCCTATAGGAATGTGCCATCATCTTGAAACGTTCAGATCACTTACAACTCAATAGATTCTACCTTCTTGTAACGTTTCAGCCTGATTGGACCTTGTTTTCACACAAATGGACCCAGAATGATGTGAAATTGTGCTTCGTGCAACATAATTCTGGGTGCCCTTTACAAACCTTAAGTGCTAATGACTCCATTCCTTTTAGTGGTTGTAGGGGCTGTTGATTGGAATACACTAAAACAAACCTGATCTCTCTAGGACATTCAGAAGCCAAGTTATAAGCCCACAAATGTGTAACTGGACTACTTCTTTAAATTGACACCAGATCCGGTGACCTTTGGGACATGGTTTCACCCCCTTAGGAAAGTGCTATCATCATGAAACGTTCAGATCACTTACAACTCAATAGATTCTACCTTCCTGTAACGTTTCAGCCTGATTGGACCTTGTTTTCACACAAATGAACCCAGAATGATGTGAAATTGTGATTCGTGCAACATAATTCTGGGTGCCATTTAAAAACCATAAGTGCTAATGACTCCATTCCTTTTTGGGTTGTAGGGGCTGTTGATTGGAGTACACTAAAACAAACCTGATCTCTCTAGGACATTCAGAAGCCAAGTTATAAGCCCACAAAGGTGTAAATGGACTACTTCTTTAAAGTGACACCAGGCCCGGTGACATTTGGGACATGGTTTGACCCCCTATAGGAATGTGCGATCATCATGAAACGTTCAGATCACTTACAACTCAATAGATTCTACCTTCTTGTAACGTTTCAGCCTGATTGGACCTTGTTTTCACACAAATGGACCCAGAATGATGTGAAATTGTGCTTCGTGCAACATAATTCTGGGTGCCATTTACAAACCATAAGTGCTAATGACTCCATTCCTTTTTGTGGTTGTAGGGGCTGTTGGTTGGAGTACATTAAAACAAACCTGATCTCTCTAGGACATTCAGAAGCCAAGTTATAAGCCCACAAAGGTGTAACTGGACTACTTCTTTAAATTGACACCAGATCCGGTAACCTGTGGGACATGGTTTGACCCCCTTAGGAAAGTGCTATCATCATGAAACGTTCAGATCACTTACAACTCAATAGATTCTACCTTCCTGTAATGTTTCAGCCTGATTGGACCTTGTTTTCACACAAATGAACCCAGAATGATGTGAAATCGTGCTTCGTGCAACATAATTCTGGGTTCCATTTACAAACCATAAGTGCTAATGACTCCATTCCTTTTTGTGGTTGTAGGGGCTGTTGGTTGGAGTACATTAAAATAAACCTGATCTCTCTAGGACATTCAGAAGCCAAGTTATAAGCCCACAAATGTGTAACTGGACTACTTCTTTAAATTGACACCAGATCCGGTGACCTTTGGGACATGGTTTGACCCCCTTAGGAAAGTGCTATCATCATGAAATGTTCAGATCACTTACAACTCAATAGATTCTACCTTGTTGTAACGTTTCAGCCTGATTGGACCTTGTTTTCACACAAATGAACCCAGAATGATGTGAAATTGTGCTTCGTGCAACATAATTCTGGGTGCCATTTAAAAACCATAAGTGCTAATGACTCCATTCCTTTTAGTGGTAATGGGGGCTGTTAATTGGAGTACTCTAAAACAAACCTGATCTCTCTAGGACATTCAGAAGCCAAGTTATAAGCCCACAAATGTGTAACTGGACTACTTCTTTAAAGTGACACCAGGCCCGGTGACCTTTGGGACATGGTTTTACCCCCTATAGGAATGTGCGATCATCATGAAACGTTCAGATCACTTACAACTCAATAGATTCTACCTTCTTGTAACGTTTCAGCCTGATTGGACCTTGTTTTCACACAAATGGACCCAGAATGATGTGAAATTGTGCTTCGTGCAACATAATTCTGGGTGCCATTTACAAACCATAAGTGCTAATGACTCCATTCCTTTTTGTGGTTGTAGGGGCTGTTGATTGGAGTGCACTAAAACAAACCTGACCTCTCTAGGACATTCAGAAGCCAAGTTATAAGCCCACAAAGGTGTAACTGGACTACTTCTTTAAAGTGACACCAGGCCCGGTGACCTTTGGGACATGGTTTGACCCCCTATAGGAATGTGCCATCATCTTGAAACGTTCAGATCACTTACAATTCAATAGATTCTACCTTCTTGTAACGTTTCAGCCTGATTGGACCTTGTTTTCACACAAATGGACCGAGAATGATGTGAAATTGTGCTTCGTGCAACATAATTCTGGGTGCCCTTTACAAACCTTAAGTGCTAATGACTCCATTCCTTTTAGTGGTTGTAGGGGCTGTTGATTGGAGTACACTAAAACAAACCTGATCTCTCTAGGACATTCAGAAGCCAAGTTATAAGCCCACAAATGTGTAACTGAACTACATCTTTAAATTGACACCAGATACGGTGACCTTTGGGACATGGTTTGACCCCCTTAGGAAAGTGCTATCATCATGAAACGTTCAGATCACTTACAACTCAATAGATTCTACCTTCCTGTAACGTTTCAGCCTGATTGGACCTTGTTTTCACACAAATGAACCCAGAATGATGTGAAATTGTGCTTCGTGCAACATAATTCTGGGTGCCATTTAAAAACCATAAGTGCTAATGACTCCATTCCTTTTTGAGGCTGTAGGGGCTGTTGATTGGAGTACATTAAAACAAACCTGATCTCTCTAGGACATTCAGAAGCCAAGTTATAAGCCTACAAATGTGTAACTGGACTACTTCTTTAAATTGACACCAGATCCGGTGACATTTGGGACATTGTTTGACCCCCTTAGGAAAGTGCGATCATCTTGAAACGATCAGATCACTTACAACTCAATAGATTCTACCTTCTTCTAACGTTTCAGCCTGATTGGTCCTTGTTATCACACAAATGGACCCAGAATGATGTGAAATTGTGCTTCGTGCAACATAATTGTGGGTGCCATTTACAAACCATAAGTGCTAATGACTCCATTCCTTTTTGTGGTTGTAGGGGCTGTTGATTGGAGTGCACTAAAACAAACCTGACCTCTCTAGGACATTCAGAAGCAAAGTTATAAGCCCACAAAGGTGTAACTGGACTACTTCTTTAAAGTGACACCAGGCCCGGTGACCTTTGGGACATGGTTTGACCCCCTATAGGAATGTGCCATCATCTTGAAACGTTCAGATCACTTACAACTCAATAGATTCTACCTTCTTGTAACGTTTCAGCCTGATTGGACCTTGTTTTCACACAAATGGACCCAGAATGATGTGAAATTGTGCTTCGTGCAACATAATTCTGGGTGCCCTTTACAAACCTTAAGTGCTAATGACTCCATTCCTTTTAGTGGTTGTAGGGGCTGTTGATTGGAATACACTAAAACAAACCTGATCTCTCTAGGACATTCAGAAGCCAAGTTATAAGCCCACAAATGTGTAACTGGACTACTTCTTTAAAGTGACACCAGATCCGGTGACCTTTGGGACATGGTTTCACCCCCTTAGGAAAGTGCTATCATCATGAAACGTTCAAGATCACTTACAACTCAATAGATTCTACCTTCCTGTAACGTTTCAGCCTGATTGGACCTTGTTTTCACACAAATGAACCCAGAATGATGTGAAATTGTGCTTCGTGCAACATAATTCTGGGTGCCATTTAAAAACCATAAGTGCTAATGACTCCATTCCTTTTTGGGTTGTAGGGGCTGTTGATTGGAGTACACTAAAACAAACCTGATCTCTCTAGGACATTCAGAAGCCAAGTTATAAGCCCACAAAGGTGTAAATGGACTACTTCTTTAAAGTGACACCAGGCCCGGTGACCTTTGGGACATGGTTTGACCCCCGATAGGAATGTGCGATCATCATGAAACGTTCAGATCACTTACAACTCAATAGATTCTACCTTCCTGTAACGTTTCAGCCTGATTGGACCTTGTTTTCACACAAATGAACCAGAATGATGTGAAAATGTGCTTCGTGCAACATAATTCTGGGTGCCATTTAAAAACCATAAGTGCTAATGACTCCATTCCTTTTTGAGGCTGTAGGGGCTGTTGATTGGAGTACACTAAAACAAACCTGATCTCTCTAGGACATTCAGAAGCCAAGTTATAAGCCCACAAAGGTGTAAATGGACTACTTCTTTAAAGTGACACCAGGCCCGGTGACCTTTGGGACATGGTTTGACCCCCGATAGGAATGTGCGATCATCATGAAACGTTCAGATCACTTACAACTCAATAGATTCTACCTTCCTGTAACATTTCAGCCTGATTGGACCTTGTTTTCACACAAATGAACCCAGAATGATGTGAAATTGTGCTTTGTGCAACATAATTCTGGGTGCCATTTAAAAACCATAAGTGCTAATGACTCCATTCCTTTTTGAGGCTGTAGGGGCTGTTGATTGGAGTACAGTAAAACAAACCTGATCTCTCTAGGACATTCAGAAGCCAAGTTATAAGCCCACAAATGTGTAACTGGACTACTTCTTTAAAGTGACACCAGGCCCGGTGACTTTTGGGACATGGTTTTACCCCCTATAGGAATGTGCGATCATCATGAAACGTTCAGATCACTTACAACTCAATAGATTCTACCTTCTTGTAACGTTTCAGCCTGATTGGACCTTGTTTTCACACAAATGAACCCAGAATGATGTGAAATTGTGCTTCGTGCAACATAATTCTGGGTGCCATTTAAAAACCATAAGTGCTAATTACTCCATTCCTTTTTGTGGTTGTAGGGGCTGTTGATTGGAGTACACTAAAATAAACCTGATCTCTCTAGGACATTCAGAAGCCAAGTTATAAGCCCACAAATGTGTAACTGGACTACATCTTTAAATTGACACCAGATCCGGTGACATTTGGGACATTGCTTGACCCCCTTAGGAAAGTGCGATCATCTTGAAACGTTCAGATCACTTACAACTCAATAGATTCTACCTTCTTCTAACGTTTCAGCCTGATTGGACCTTGTTTTCACATAAATGGACCCAGAATGATGTGAAATTGTGCTTCGTGCAACATAATTCTGGGTGCCATTTACAAACCATAAGTGCTAATGACTCCATTCCTTTTTGTGGTTGTAGGGGCTGTTGATTGGAGTGCACTAAAACAAACCTGACCTCTCTAGGACATTCAGAAGCCAAGTTATAAGCCCACAAAGGTGTAACTGGACTACTTCTTTAAAGTGACACCAGGCCCGGTGACCTTTGGGACATGGTTTGACCCCCTATAGGAATGTGCCATCATCTTGAAACGTTCAGATCACTTACAACTCAATAGATTCTACCTTCTTGTAACGTTTCAGCCTGATTGGACCTTGTTTTCACACAAATGGACCGAGAATGATGTGAAATTGAGCTTCGTGCAACATAATTCTGGGTGCCCTTTACAAACCTTAAGTGCTAATGACTCCATTCCTTTTAGTGGTTGTAGGGGCTGTTGATTGGAGTACACTAAAACAAACCTGATCTCTCTAGGACATTCAGAAGCCAAGTTATAAGCCCACAAATGTGTAACTGGACTACATCTTTAAATTGACACCAGATACGGTGACCTTTGGGACATGGTTTGACCCCCTTAGGAAAGTGCTATCATCATGAAACGTTCAGATCACTTACAACTCAATAGATTCTACCTTCCTGTAACGTTTCAGCCTGATTGGACCTTGTTTTCACACAAATGAACCCAGAATGATGTGAAATTGTGCTTCGTGCAACATAATTCTGGGTGCCATTTAAAAACCATAAGTGCTAATGACTCCATTCCTTTTTGAGGCTGTAGGGGCTGTTGATTGGAGTACATTAAAACAAACCTGATCTCTCTAGGACATTCAGAAGCCAAGTTATAAGCCTACAAATGTGTAACTGGACTACTTCTTTAAATTGACACCAGATCCGGTGACATTTGGGACATTGTTTGACCCCCTTAGGAAAGTGCGATCATCTTGAAACGTTCAGATCACTTACAACTCAATAGATTCTACCTTCTTCTAACCTTTCAGCCTGATTGGTCCTTGTTTTCACACAAATGGACCCAGAATGATGTGAAATTGTGCTTCGTGCAACATAATTCTGGGTGCCATTTACAAACCATAAGTGCTAATGACTCCATTCCTTTTTGTGGTTGTAGGGGCTGTTGATTGGAGTGCACTAAAACAAACCTGACCTCTCTAGGACATTCAGAAGCCAAGTTATAAGCCCACAAAGGTGTAACTGGACTACTTCTTTAAAGTGACACCAGGCCCGGTGACCTTTGGGACATGGTTTGACCCCCTATAGGAATGTGCCATCATCTTGAAACGTTCAGATCACTTACAACTCAATAGATTCTACCTTCTTGTAACGTTTCAGCCTGATTGGACCTTGTTTTCACACAAATGGACCCAGAATGATGTGAAATTGTGCTTCGTGCAACATAATTCTGGGTGCCCTTTAAAAACCTTAAGTGCTAATGACTCCATTCCTTTTAGTGGTTGTAGGGGCTGTTGATTGGAATACACTAAAACAAACCTGATCTCTCTAGAACATTCAGAAGCCAAGTTATAAGCCCACAAATGTGTAACTGGACTACTTCTTTAAATTGACACCAGATCCGGTGACCTTTGGGACATGGTTTCACCCCCTTAGGAAAGTGCTATCATCATGAAACGTTCAGATCACTTACAACTCAATAGATTCTACCTTCCTGTAACGTTTCAGCCTGATTGGACCTTGTTTTCACACAAATGAACCCAGAATGATTTGAAATTGTGCTTCGTGCAACATAATTCTGGGTGCCATTTAAAAACCATAAGTGCTAATGACTCCTTTCCTTTTTGGGTTGTAGGGGCTGTTGATTGGAGTACACTAAAACAAACCTGATCTCTCTAGGACATTCAGAAGCCAAGTTATAAGCCCACAAAGGTGTAAATGGACTACTTCTTTAAAGTGACACCAGGCCCGGTGACCTTTGGGACATGGTTTGACCCCCTTAGGAAAGTGCTATCATCATGAAACGTTCAGATCACTTACAACTCAATAGATTCTACCTTCCTGTAACGTTTCAGCCTGATTGGACCTTGTTTTCACACAAATGAACCCAGAATGATGTGAAATTGTGCTTCGTGCAACATAATTCTGGGTGCCATTTAAAAACCATAAGTGCTAATGACTCCATTCCTTTTTGAGGCTGTAGGGGCTGTTGATTGGAGTACACTAAAACAAACCTGATCTCTCTAGGACATTCAGAAGCCAAGTTATAAGCCCACAAAGGTGTAAATGGACTACTTCTTTAAAGTGACACCAGGCCCGGTGACCTTTGGGACATGGTTTGACCCCCGATAGGAATGTGCGATCATCATGAAACGTTCAGATCACTTACAACTCAATAGATTCTACCTTCCTGTAACGTTTCAGCCTGATTGGACCTTGTTTTCACACAAATGAACCCAGAATGATGTGAAATTGTGCTTCGTGCAACATAATTCTGGGTGCCATTTAAAAACCATAAGTGCTAATGACTGCATTCCTTTTTGAGGCTGTAGGGGCTGTTGATTGGAGTACACTAAAACAAACCTGATCTCTCTAGGACATTCAGAAGCCAAGTTATAAGCCCACAAAGGTGTAAATGGACTACTTCTTTAAAGTGACACCAGGCCCGGTGACCTTTGGGACATGGTTTGACCCCCGATAGGAATGTGCGATCATCATGAAACGTTCAGATCACTTACAACTCAATAGATTCTACCTTCCTGTAACGTTTCAGCCTGATTGGACCTTGTTTTCACACAAATGAACCCAGAATGATGTGAAATTGTGCTTCGTGCAACATAATTCTGGGTGCCATTTAAAAACCATAAGTGCTAATGACTCCATTCCTTTTTGAGGCTGTAGGGGCTGTTGATTGGAGTACACTAAAACAAACCTGATCTCTCTAGGACATTCAGAAGCCAAGTTATAAGCCCACAAATGTGTAACTGGACTACTTCTTTAAAGTGACACCAGGCCCGGTGACTTTTGGGACATGGTTTTACCCCCTATAGGAATGTGCGATCATCATGAAACGTTCAGATCACTTACAACTCAATAGATTCTACCTTCTTGTAACGTTTCAGCCTGATTGGACCTTGTTTTCACACAAATGAACCCAGAATGATGTGAAATTGTGCTTCGTGCAACATAATTCTGGGTGCCATTTAAAAACCATAAGTGCTAATTACTCCATTCCTTTTTGTGGTTGTAGGGGCTGTTGATTGGAGTACACTAAAATAAACCTGATCTCTCTAGGACATTCAGAAGCCAAGTTATAAGCCCACAAATGTGTAACTGGACTACTTCTTTAAATTGACACCAGATCCGGTGACATTTGGGACATTGCTTGACCCCCTTAGGAAAGTGCGATCATCTTGAAACGTTCAGATCACTTACAACTCAATAGATTCTACCTTCTTCTAACGTTTCAGCCTGATTGGACCTTGTTTTCACACAAATGGACCCAGAATGATGTGAAATTGTGCTTCGTGCAACATAATTCTGGGTGCCATTTACAAACCATAAGTGCTAATGACTCCATTCCTTTTTGTGGTTGTAGGGGCTGTTGATTGGAGTACACTAAAACAAACCTGACCTCTCTAGGACATTCAGAAGCCAAGTTATAAGCCCACAAAGGTGTAACTGGACTACTTTTTTAAAGTGACACCAGGCCCGGTGACCTTTGGGACATGGTTTGACCCCCTATAGGAATGTGCCATCATCTTGAAACGTTCAGATCACTTACAACTCAATAGATTCTACCTTCTTGTAACGTTTCAGCCTGATTGGACCTTGTTTTCACACAAATGGACCGAGAATGATGTGAAATTGTGCTTCGTGCAACATAATTCTGGGTGCCCTTTACAAACCTTAAGTGCTAATGACTCCATTCCTTTTTGTGGTTGTAGGGGCTGTTGATTGGAGTGCACTAAAACAAACCTGACCTCTCTAGGACATTCAGAAGCCAAGTTATAAGCCCACAAAGGTGTAACTGGACTACTTCTTTAAAGTGACACCAGGCCCGGTGACCTTTGGGACATGGTTTGACCCCCTATAGGAATGTGCCATCATCTTGAAACGTTCAGATCACTTACAACTCAATAGATTCTACCTTCTTGTAACGTTTCAGCCTGATTGGACCTTGTTTTCACACAAATGGACCCAGAATGATGTGAAATTGTGCTTCGTGCAACATAATTCTGGGTGCCCTTTACAAACCTTAAGTGCTAATGACTCCATTCCTTTTAGTGGTTGTAGGGGCTGTTGATTGGAATACACTAAAACAAACCTGATCCCTCTAGGACATTCAGAAGCCCAGTTATAAGCCCACAAATGTGTAACTGGACTACTTCTTTAAATTGACACCAGATCCGGTGACCTTTGGGACATGGTTTCACCCCCTTAGGAAAGTGCTATCATCATGAAACGTTCAGATCACTTACAACTCAATAGATTCTACCTTCCTGTAACGTTTCAGCCTGATTGGACCTTGTTTTCACACAAATGAACCCAGAATGATGTGAAATTGTGCTTCGTGCAACATAATTCTGGGTGCCATTTAAAAACCATAAGTGCTAATGACTCCATTCCTTTTTGGGTTGTAGGGGCTGTTGATTGGAGTACACTAAAACAAACCTGATCTCTCTAGGACATTCAGAAGCCAAGTTATAAGCCCACAAAGGTGTAAATGGACTACTTCTTTAAAGTGACACCAGGCCCGGTGACCTTTGGGACATGGTTTGACCCCCTTAGGAAAGTGCTATCATCATGAAACGTTCAGATCACTTACAACTCAATAGATTCTACCTTCCTGTAACGTTTCAGCCTGATTGGACCTTGTTTTCACACAAATGAACCCAGAATGATGTGAAATTGTGCTTCTTGCAACATAATTCTGGGTGCCATTTAAAAACCATAAGTGCTAATGACTCCATTCCTTTTTGAGGCTGTAGGGGCTGTTGATTGGAGTACACTAAAACAAACCTGATCTCTCTAGGACATTCAGAAGCCAAGTTATAAGCCCACAAAGGTGTAAATGGACTACTTCTTTAAAGTGACACCAGGCCCGGTGACCTTTGGGACATGGTTTGACCCCCGATAGGAATGTGCGATCATCATGAAACGTTCAGATCACTTACAACTCAATAGATTCTACCTTCCTGTAACGTTTCAGCCTGATTGGACCTTGTTTTCACACAAATGAACCCAGAATGATGTGAAATTGTGCTTCGTGCAACATAATTCTGGGTGCCATTTAAAAACCATAAGTGCTAATGACTCCATTCCTTTTTGAGGCTGTAGGGGCTGTTGATTGGAGTACACTAAAACAAACCTGATCTCTCTAGGACATTCAGAAGCCAAGTTATAAGCCCACAAAGGTGTAAATGGACTACTTCTTTAAAGTGACACCAGGCCCGGTGACCTTTGGGACATGGTTTGACCCCCGATAGGAATGTGCGATCATCATGAAACGTTCAGATCACTTACAACTCAATAGATTCTACCTTCCTGTAACGTTTCAGCCTGATTGGACCTTGTTTTCACACAAATGAACCCAGAATGATGTGAAATTGTGCTTCGTGCAACATAATTCTGGGTGCCATTTAAAAACCATAAGTGCTAATGACTCCATTCCTTTTTGAGGCTGTAGGGGCTGTTGATTGGAGTACACTAAAACAAACCTGATCTCTCTAGGACATTCAGAAGCCAAGTTATAAGCCCACAAATGTGTAACTGGACTACTTCTTTAAAGTGACACCAGGCCCGGTGACCTTTGGGACATGGTTTTACCCCCTATAGGAATGTGCGATCATCATGAAACGTTCAGATCACTTACAACTCAATAGATTCTACCTTCTTGTAACGTTTCAGCCTGATTGGACCTTGTTTTCACACAAATGAACCCAGAATGATGTGAAATTGTGCTTCGTGCAACATAATTCTGGGTGCCATTTAAAAACCATAAGCGCTAATTACTCCATTCCTTTTTGTGGTTGTAGGGGCTGTTGATTGGAGTACACTAAAATAAACCTGATCTCTCTTGGACATTCAGAAGCCAAGTTATAAGCCCACAAATGTGTAACTGGACTACTTCTTTAAATTGACACCAGATCCGGTGACATTTGGGACATTGCTTGACCCCCTTAGGAAAGTGCGATCATCTTGAAACGTTCAGATCACTTACAACTCAATAGATTCTACCTTCTTCTAACGTTTCAGCCTGATTGGACCTTGTTTTCACACAAATGGACCCAGAATGATGTGAAATTGTGCTTCGTGCAACATAATTCTGGGTGCCATTTACAAACCATAAGTGCTAATGACTCCATTCCTTTTTGTGGTTGTAGGGGCTGTTGATTGGAGTGCACTAAAACAAACCTGACCTCTCTAGGACATTCAGAAGCCAAGTTATAAGCCCACAAAGGTGTAACTGGACTACTTCTTTAAAGTGACACCAGGCCCGGTGACCTTTGGGACATGGTTTGACCCCCTATAGGAATGTGCCATCATCTTGAAACGTTCAGATCACTTACAACTCAATAGATTCTACCTTCCTGTAACGTTTCAGCCTGATTGGACCTTGTTGTCACACAAATGAACCCAGAATGATGTGAAATTGTGCTTCGTGCAACATAATTCTGGGTGCCATTTAAAAACCATAAGTGCTAATGACTCCATTCCTTTTTGAGGCTGTAGGGGCTGTTGATTGGAGTACATTAAAACAAACCTGATCTCTCTAGGACATTCAGAAGCCAAGTTATAAGCCTACAAATGTGTAACTGGACTACTTCTTTAAATTGACACCAGATCCGGTGACATTTGGGACATTGTTTGACCCCCTTAGGAAAGTGCGATCATCTTGAAACATTCAGATCACTTACAACTCAATAGATTCTACCTTCTTCTAACGTTTCAGCCTGATTGGACCTTGTTTTCACACAAATGAACCCAGAATGATGTGAAATTGTGCTTCGTGCAACATAATTCTGGGTGCCATTTACAAACCATAAGTGCTAATGACTCCATTCCTTTTTGTGGTTGTAGGGGCTGTTGATTGGAGAACACTAAAACAAACCTGACCTCTCTAGGACATTCAGAAGCCAAGTTATAAGCCCACAAAGGTGTAACTGGACTACTTCTTTAAAGTGACACCAGGCCCGGTGACCTTTGGGACATGGTTTGACCCCCTATAGGAATGTGCCATCATCTTGAAACGTTCAGATCACTTACAACTCAATAGATTCTACCTTCTTGTAACGTTTCAGCCTGATTGGACCTTGTTTTCACACAAATGGACCGAGAATGATGTGAAATTGTGCTTCGTGCAACATAATTCTGGGTGCCCTTTACAAACCTTAAGTGCTAATGACTCCATTCCTTTTAGTGGTTGTAGGGGCTGTTGATTGGAGTACACTAAAACAAACCTGATCTCTCTAGGACATTCAGAAGCCAAGTTATAAGCCCACAAATGTGTAACTGGACTACATCTTTAAATTGACACCAGATCCGGTGACCTTTGGGACATGGTTTGACCCCCTTAGGAAAGTGCTATTATCATGAAACGTTCAGATCACTTACAACTCAATAGATTCTACCTTCCTGTAACGTTTCAGCCTGATTGGACCTTGTTTTCACACAAATGAACCCAGAATGATGTGAAATTGTGCTTCGTGCAACATAATTCTGGGTGCCATTTACAAACCATAAGTGCTAATGACTCCATTCCTTTTTGTGGTTGTAGGGGCTGTTGGTTGGAGTACATTAAAACAAACCTGATCTCTCTAGGACATTCAGAAGCCAAGTTATAAGCCCACAAAGGTGTAACTGGACTACTTCTTTAAATTGACACCAGATCCGGTGACCTTTGGGACATGGTTTGACCCCCTTAGGAAAGTGCTATCATCATGAAACGTTCAGATCACTTACAACTCAATAGATTCTACCTTCCTGTAATGTTTCAGCCTGATTGGACCTTGTTTTCACACAAATGAACCCAGAATGATGTGAAATCGTGCTTCGTGCAACATAATTCTGGGTTCCATTTACAAACCATAAGTGCTAATGACTCCATTCCTTTTAGTGGTAATGGGGGCTGTTAATTGGAGTACTCTAAAACAAACCTGACCTCTCTAGGGTATTCAGAAGCCAAGTTATAAGCCAACAAAGGTGTAACTGGACTACTTCTTTAAAGTGACACCAGGCCCGGTGACCTTTGGGACATGGTTTGACCCCCTTAGGAAAGTGCGATCATCTTGAAACGTTCAGATCACTTACAACTCAATAGATTCTACCTTCTTGTAACGTTTCAGCCTGATTGGACCTTGTTTTCACACAAATGGACCCAGAATGATGTGAAATTGTGCTTCGTGCAACATAATTCTGGGTGCCATTTACAAACCATAAGTGCTAATGACTCCATTCCTTTTGTGGTTGTAGGGGCTGTTGATTGGAGTACACTAAAACAAACCTGACCTCTCTAGGACATTCAGAAGCCAAGTTATAAGCCCACAAAGGTGTAACTGGACTACTTCTTTAAAGTGACACCAGGCCCGGTGACCTTTGGGACATGGTTTGACCCCCTATAGGAATGTGCGATCATCTTGAAACGTTCAGATCACTTACAACTCAATAGATTCTACCTTCTTGTAACGTTTCAGCCTGATTGGACCTTGTTTTCACACAAATGGAACCAGAATGATGTGAAATTGTGCTTCGTGCAACATAATTCTGGGTGCCATTTAAAAACCATAAGTGCTAATGACTCCATTCCTTTTTGTGGATGTAGGGGCTGTTGGTTGGAGTACAATAAAACAAACCTGATCTCTCTAGGACATTCAGAAGCCAAGTTATAAGCCCACAAATATGTAACTGGACTACTTCTTTAAATTGACACCAGATCCGGTGACCTTTGGGACATGGTTTCACCCCCTTAGGAAAGTGCTATCATCTTGAAACGTTCAGATCACTTACAACTCAATAGATACTACCTTCCTGTAACGTTTCAGCCTGATTGGACCTTGTTTTCACACAAATGGACCCAGAATGATGAGAAATTGTGCTTCGTGCAACATAATTCTGGGTGCCCTTTACAAACCTTAAGTGCTAATGACTCCATTCCTTTTTGTGGTTGTAGGGGCTGTTGATTGGAATACACTAAAACAAACCTGATCTCTCTAGGACATTCAGAAGCCAAGTTATAAGCCCACAAATGTGTAACTGGACTACTTCTTTAAATTGACACCAGATCCGGTGACCTTTGGGACATGGTTTGACCCCCTTAGGAAAGTGCTATCATCATGAAACGTTCAGATCACTTACAACTCAATAGATTCTACCTTCCTGTAACGTTTCAGCCTGATTGGACCTTGTTTTCACACAAATGAACCCAGAATGATGTGAAATTGTGCTTCGTGCAACGTAATTCTGGGTGCCATTTAGAAACCATAAGTGCTAATGACTCCATTCCTTTTTGGGTTGTAGGGGCTGTTGATTGGAGTACACTAAAACAAACCTGATCTCTCTAGGACATTCAGAAGCCAAGTTATAAGCCCACAAATGTGTAACTGGACTACTTCTTTAAAGTGACACCAGGCCCGGTGACCGTTGGGACATGGTTTTACCCCCTACACAAATGTGCGATCATCACGAAACGTTCAGATCACTTACAACTCAATAGATTCTACCTTCTTGTAAAGTTTCAGCCTGATTGGACCTTGTTTTCACTCAAATGAACCCAGAATGATGTGAAATTGTGCTTCGTGCAACATAATTCTGGGTGCCATTTAAAAACCATAAGTGCTAATGACTCCATTCCTTTTAGTGGTAATGGGGGCTTTTAACTGGAGTACTCTAAAACAAACCTGACCTCTCTAGGATATTCAGAAGCCAAGTTATAAGCCCACAAAGGTGTAACTGGACTACTTCTTTAAAGTGACACCAGGCCCGGTGACATTTGGGACATGGTTTGACCCCCTATAGGAATGTGCGATCATCATGAAACGTTCAGATCACTTACAACTCAATAGATTCTACCTTCTTGTAACGTTTCAGCCTGATTGGACCTTGTTTTCACACAAATGGACCCAGAATGATGTGAAATTGTGCTTCGTGCAACATAATTCTGGGTGCCATTTACAAACCATAAGTGCTAATGACTCCATTCCTTTTTGTGGTTGTAGGGGCTGTTGGTTGGAGTACATTAAAACAAACCTGATCTCTCTAGGACATTCAGAAGCCAAGTTATAAGCCCACAAAGGTGTAACTGGACTACTTCTTTAAATTGACACCAGATCCGGTGACCTTTGGGACATGGTTTGACCCCCTTAGGAAAGTGCTATCATCATGAAACGTTCAGATCACTTACAACTCAATAGATTCTACCTTCCTGTAATGGTTCAGCCTGATTGGACCTTGTTTTCACACAAATGAACCCAGAATGATGTGAAATCGTGCTTCGTGCAACATAATTCTGGGTTCCATTTACAAACCATAAGTGCTAATGACTCCATTCCTTTTTGTGGTTGTAGGGGCTGTTGGTTGGAGTACATTAAAACAAACCTGATCTCTCTAGGACATTCAGAAGCCAAGTTATAAGCCCACAAATGTGTAACTGGACTACTTCTTTAAATTGACACCAGATCCGGTGACCTTTGGGACATGGTTTGACCCCCTTAGGAAAGTGCTATCATCATGAAACGTTCAGATCACTTACAACTCAATAGATTCTACCTTGTTGTAACGTTTCAGCCTGATTGGACCTTGTTTTCACACAAATGAACCCAGAATGATGTGAAATTGTGCTTCGTGCAACATAATTCTGGGTGCCATTTAAAAACCATAAGTGCTAATGACTCCATTCCTTTTAGTGGTAATGGGGGCTGTTAATTGGAGTACTCTAAAACAAACCTGATCTCTCTAGGACATTCAGAAGCCAAGTTATAAGCCCACAAATGTGTAACTGGACTACTTCTTTAAAGTGACACCAGGCCCGGTGACCTTTGGGACATGGTTTTACCCCCTATAGGAATGTGCGATCATCATGAAACGTTCAGATCACTTACAACTCAATAGATTCTACCTTCTTGTAACGTTTCAGCCTGATTGGACCTTGTTTTCACACAAATGAACCCAGAATGATGTGAAATTGTGCTTCGTGCAACATAATTCTGGGTGCCATTTAAAAACCATAAGTGATAATTACTCCATTCCTTTTTGTGGTTGTAGGGGCTGTTGATTGGAGTACACTAAAATAAACCTGATCTCTCTAGGACATTCAGAAGCCAAGTTATAAGCCCACAAATGTGTAACTGGACTACTTCTTTAAATTGACACCAGATCCGGTGACATTTGGGACATTGTTTGACCCCCTTAGGAAAGTGCAATCATCTTGAAACGTTCAGATCACTTACAACTCAATAGATTCTACCTTCTTCTAACGTTTCAGCCTGATTGGACCTTGTTTTCACACAAATGGACCCAGAATGATGTGAAATTGTGCTTCGTGCAACATAATTCTGGGTGCCATTTACAAACCATAAGTGCTAATGACTCCATTCCTTTTTGTGGTTGTAGGGGCTGTTGATTGGAGTGCACTAAAACAAACCTGACCTCTCTAGGACATTCAGAAGCCAAGTTATAAGCCCACAAAGGTGTAACTGGACTACTTCTTTAAAGTGACACCAGGCCCGGTGACCTTTGGGACATGGTTTGACCCCCTATAGGAATGTGCCATCATCTTGAAACGTTCAGATCACTTACAACTCAATAGATTCTACCTTCTTGTAACGTTTCAGCCTGATTGGACCTTGTTTTCACACAAATGGACCGAGAATGATGTGAAATTGTGCTTCGTGCAACATAATTCTGGGTGCCCTTTACAAACCTTAAGTGCTAATGACTCCATTCCTTTTAGTGGTTGTAGGGGCTGTTGATTGGAGTACACTAAAACAAACCTGATCTCTCTAGGACATTCAGAAGCCAAGTTATAAGCCCACAAATGTGTAACTGGACTACATCTTTAAATTGACACCAGATCCGGTGACCTTTGGGACATGGTTTGACCCCCTTAGGAAAGTGCTATCATCATGAAACGTTCAGATCACTTACAACTCAATAGATTCTACCTTCCTGTAACGTTTCAGCCTGATTGGACCTTGTTTTCACACAAATGAACCCAGAATGATGTGAAATTGTGCTTCGTGCAACATAATTCTGGGTGCCATTTAAAAACCATAAGTGCTAATGACTCCATTCCTTTTTGAGGCTGTAGGGGCTGTTGATTGGAGTACATTAAAACAAACCTGATCTCTCTAGGACATTCAGAAGCCAAGTTATAAGCCTACAAATGTGTAACTGGACTACTTCTTTAAATTGACACCAGATCCGGTGACATTTGGGACATTGTTTGACCCCCTTAGGAAAGTGCGATCATCTTGAAACGTTCAGATCACTTACAACTCAATAGATTCTACCTTCTTCTAACGTTTCAGCCTGATTGGTCCTTGTTTTCACACAAATGGACCCAGAATGATGTGAAATTGTGCTTCGTGCAACATAATTCTGGGTGCCCTTTACAAACCTTAAGTGCTAATGACTCCATTCCTTTTTGTGGTTGTAGGGGCTGTTGATTGGAATACACTAAAACAAACCTGATCTCTCTAGGACATTCAGAAGCCAAGTTATAAGCCCACAAATGTGTAACTGGACTACTTCTTTAAATTGACACCAGATCCGGTGACCTTTGGGACATGGTTTGACCCCCTTAGGAAAGTGCTATCATCATGAAACGTTCAGATCACTTACAACTCAATAGATTCTACCTTCCTGTAACGTTTCAGCCTGATTGGACCTTGTTTTCACACAAATGAACCCAGAATGATGTGAAATTGTGCTTCGTGCAACGTAATTCTGGGTGCCATTTAGAAACCATAAGTGCTAATGACTCCATTCCTTTTTGGGTTGTAGGGGCTGTTGATTGGAGTACACTAAAACAAACCTGATCTCTCTAGGACATTCAGAAGCCAAGTTATAAGCCCACAAATGTGTAACTGGACTACTTCTTTAAAGTGACACCAGGCCCGGTGACCGTTGGGACATGGTTTTACCCCCTACACAAATGTGCGATCATCACGAAACGTTCAGATCACTTACAACTCAATAGATTCTACCTTCTTGTAAAGTTTCAGCCTGATTGGACCTTGTTTTCACTCAAATGAACCCAGAATGATGTGAAATTGTGCTTCGTGCAACATAATTCTGGGTGCCATTTAAAAACCATAAGTGCTAATGACTCCATTCCTTTTAGTGGTAATGGGGGCTTTTAACTGGAGTACTCTAAAACAAACCTGACCTCTCTAGGATATTCAGAAGCCAAGTTATAAGCCCACAAAGGTGTAACTGGACTACTTCTTTAAAGTGACACCAGGCCCGGTGACATTTGGGACATGGTTTGACCCCCTATAGGAATGTGCGATCATCATGAAACGTTCAGATCACTTACAACTCAATAGATTCTACCTTCTTGTAACGTTTCAGCCTGATTGGACCTTGTTTTCACACAAATGGACCCAGAATGATGTGAAATTGTGCTTCGTGCAACATAATTCTGGGTGCCATTTACAAACCATAAGTGCTAATGACTCCATTCCTTTTTGTGGTTGTAGGGGCTGTTGGTTGGAGTACATTAAAACAAACCTGATCTCTCTAGGACATTCAGAAGCCAAGTTATAAGCCCACAAAGGTGTAACTGGACTACTTCTTTAAATTGACACCAGATCCGGTGACCTTTGGGACATGGTTTGACCCCCTTAGGAAAGTGCTATCATCATGAAACGTTCAGATCACTTACAACTCAATAGATTCTACCTTCCTGTAATGGTTCAGCCTGATTGGACCTTGTTTTCACACAAATGAACCCAGAATGATGTGAAATCGTGCTTCGTGCAACATAATTCTGGGTTCCATTTACAAACCATAAGTGCTAATGACTCCATTCCTTTTTGTGGTTGTAGGGGCTGTTGGTTGGAGTACATTAAAACAAACCTGATCTCTCTAGGACATTCAGAAGCCAAGTTATAAGCCCACAAATGTGTAACTGGACTACTTCTTTAAATTGACACCAGATCCGGTGACCTTTGGGACATGGTTTGACCCCCTTAGGAAAGTGCTATCATCATGAAACGTTCAGATCACTTACAACTCAATAGATTCTACCTTGTTGTAACGTTTCAGCCTGATTGGACCTTGTTTTCACACAAATGAACCCAGAATGATGTGAAATTGTGCTTCGTGCAACATAATTCTGGGTGCCATTTAAAAACCATAAGTGCTAATGACTCCATTCCTTTTAGTGGTAATGGGGGCTGTTAATTGGAGTACTCTAAAACAAACCTGATCTCTCTAGGACATTCAGAAGCCAAGTTATAAGCCCACAAATGTGTAACTGGACTACTTCTTTAAAGTGACACCAGGCCCGGTGACCTTTGGGACATGGTTTTACCCCCTATAGGAATGTGCGATCATCATGAAACGTTCAGATCACTTACAACTCAATAGATTCTACCTTCTTGTAACGTTTCAGCCTGATTGGACCTTGTTTTCACACAAATGAACCCAGAATGATGTGAAATTGTGCTTCGTGCAACATAATTCTGGGTGCCATTTAAAAACCATAAGTGATAATTACTCCATTCCTTTTTGTGGTTGTAGGGGCTGTTGATTGGAGTACACTAAAATAAACCTGATCTCTCTAGGACATTCAGAAGCCAAGTTATAAGCCCACAAATGTGTAACTGGACTACTTCTTTAAATTGACACCAGATCCGGTGACATTTGGGACATTGTTTGACCCCCTTAGGAAAGTGCAATCATCTTGAAACGTTCAGATCACTTACAACTCAATAGATTCTACCTTCTTCTAACGTTTCAGCCTGATTGGACCTTGTTTTCACACAAATGGACCCAGAATGATGTGAAATTGTGCTTCGTGCAACATAATTCTGGGTGCCATTTACAAACCATAAGTGCTAATGACTCCATTCCTTTTTGTGGTTGTAGGGGCTGTTGATTGGAGTGCACTAAAACAAACCTGACCTCTCTAGGACATTCAGAAGCCAAGTTATAAGCCCACAAAGGTGTAACTGGACTACTTCTTTAAAGTGACACCAGGCCCGGTGACCTTTGGGACATGGTTTGACCCCCTATAGGAATGTGCCATCATCTTGAAACGTTCAGATCACTTACAACTCAATAGATTCTACCTTCTTGTAACGTTTCAGCCTGATTGGACCTTGTTTTCACACAAATGGACCGAGAATGATGTGAAATTGTGCTTCGTGCAACATAATTCTGGGTGCCCTTTACAAACCTTAAGTGCTAATGACTCCATTCCTTTTAGTGGTTGTAGGGGCTGTTGATTGGAGTACACTAAAACAAACCTGATCTCTCTAGGACATTCAGAAGCCAAGTTATAAGCCCACAAATGTGTAACTGGACTACATCTTTAAATTGACACCAGATCCGGTGACCTTTGGGACATGGTTTGACCCCCTTAGGAAAGTGCTATCATCATGAAACGTTCAGATCACTTACAACTCAATAGATTCTACCTTCCTGTAACGTTTCAGCCTGATTGGACCTTGTTTTCACACAAATGAACCCAGAATGATGTGAAATTGTGCTTCGTGCAACATAATTCTGGGTGCCATTTAAAAACCATAAGTGCTAATGACTCCATTCCTTTTTGAGGCTGTAGGGGCTGTTGATTGGAGTACATTAAAACAAACCTGATCTCTCTAGGACATTCAGAAGCCAAGTTATAAGCCTACAAATGTGTAACTGGACTACTTCTTTAAATTGACACCAGATCCGGTGACATTTGGGACATTGTTTGACCCCCTTAGGAAAGTGCGATCATCTTGAAACGTTCAGATCACTTACAACTCAATAGATTCTACCTTCTTCTAACGTTTCAGCCTGATTGGTCCTTGTTTTCACACAAATGGACCCAGAATGATGTGAAATTGTGCTTCGTGCAACATAATTCTGGGTGCCATTTACAAACCATAAGAGCTAATGACTCCATTCCTTTTTGTGGTTGTAGGGGCTGTTGATTGGAGTGCACTAAAACAAACCTGACCTCTCTAGGACATTCAGAAGCCAAGTTATAAGCCCACAAATGTGTAACTGGACTACTTCTTTAAAGTGACACCAGGCCCGGTGACCTTTGGGACATGGTTTGACCCCCTATAGGAATGTGCCATCATCTTGAAACGTTCAGATCACTTACAACTCAATAGATTCTACCTTCCTGTAACGTTTCAGCCTGATTGGACCTTGTTTTCACACAAATGGACCCAGAATGATGTGAAATTGTGCTTCGTGCAACATAATTCTGGGTGCCCTTTACAAACCTTAAGTGCTAATGACTCCATTCCTTTTAGTGGTTGTAGGGGCTGTTGATTGGAATACACTAAAACAAACCTGATCTCTCTAGGACATTCAGAAGCCAAGTTATAAGCCCACAAATGTGTAACTGGACTACTTCTTTAAATTGACACCAGATCCGGTGACCTTTGGGACATGGTTTCACCCCCTTAGGAAAGTGCTATCATCATGAAACGTTCAGATCACTTACAACTCAATAGATTCTACCTTCCTGTAACGTTTCAGCCTGATTGGACCTTGTTTTCACACAAATGAACCCAGAATGATGTGAAATTGTGCTTCGTGCAACATAATTCTGGGTGCCATTTAAAAACCATAAGTGCTAATGACTCCATTCCTTTTTGGGTTGTAGGGGCTGTTGATTGGAGTACACTAAAACAAACCTGATCTCTCTAGGACATTCAGAAGCCAAGTTATAAGCCCACAAAGGTGTAAATGGACTACTTCTTTAAAGTGACACCAGGCCCGGTGACATTTGGGACATGGTTTGACCCCCTTAGGAAAGTGCTATCATCATGAAACGTTCAGATCACTTACAACTCAATAGATTCTACCTTCCTGTAACGTTTCAGCCTGATTGGACCTTGTTTTCACACAAATGAACCCAGAATGATGTGAAATTGTGCTTCGTGCAACATAATTCTGGGTGCCATTTAAAAACCATAAGTGCTAATGACTCCATTCCTTTTTGAGGCTGTAGGGGCTGTTGATTGGAGTACACTAAAACAAACCTGATCTCTCTAGGACATTCAGAAGCCAAGTTATAAGCCCACAAAGGTGTAAATGGACTACTTCTTTAAAGTGACACCAGGCCCGGTGACCTTTGGGACATGGTTTGACCCCCGATAGGAATGTGCGATCATCATGAAACGTTCAGATCACTTACAACTCAATAGATTCTACCTTCCTGTAACGTTTCAGCCTGATTGGACCTTGTTTTCACACAAATGAACCCAGAATGATGTGAAATTGTGCTTCGTGCAACATAATTCTGGGTGCCATTTAAAAACCATAAGTGCTAATGACTCCATTCCTTTTTGAGGCTGTAGGGGCTGTTGATTGGAGTACACTAAAACAAACCTGATCTCTCTAGGACATTCAGAAGCCAAGTTATAAGCCCACAAAGGTGTAAATGGACTACTTCTTTAAAGTGACACCAGGCCCGGTGACCTTTGGGACATGGTTTGACCCCCGATAGGAATGTGCGATCATCATGAAACGTTCAGATCACTTACAACTCAATAGATTCTACCTTCCTGTAACGTTTCAGCCTGATTGGACCTTGTTTTCACACAAATGAACCCAGAATGATGTGAAATTGTGCTTCGTGCAACATAATTCTGGGTGCCATTTAAAAACCATAAGTGCTAATGACTCCATTCCTTTTTGAGGCTGTAGGGGCTGTTGATTGGAGTACACTAAAATAAACCTGATCTCTCTAGGACATTCAGAAGCCAAGTTATAAGCCCACAAATGTGTAACTGGACTACTTCTTTAAATTGACACCAGATCCGGTGACATTTGGGACATTGCTTGACCCCCTTAGGAAAGTGCGATCATCTTGAAACGTTCAGATCACTTACAACTCAATAGATTCTACCTTCTTCTAACGTTTCAGCCTGATTGGACCTTGTTTTCACACAAATGGACCCAGAATGATGTGAAATTGTGCTTCGTGCAACATAATTCTGGGTGCCATTTACAAACCATAAGTGCTAATGACTCCATTCCTTTTTGTGGTTGTAGGGGCTGTTGATTGGAGTGCACTAAAACAAACCTGACCTCTCTAGGACATTCAGAAGCCAAGTTATAAGCCCACAAATGTGTAACTGGACTACTTCTTTAAAGTGACACCAGGCCCGGTGACCTTTGGGACATGGTTTGACCCCCTATAGGAATGTGCCATCATCTTGAAACGTTCAGATCACTTACAACTCAATAGATTCTACCTTCTTGTAACGTTTCAGCCTGATTGGACCTTGTTTTCACACAAATGGACCGAGAATGATGTGAAATTGTGCTTCGTGCAACATAATTCTGGGTGCCCTTTACAAACCTTAAGTGCTAATGACTCCATTCCTTTTTGTGGTTGTAGGGGCTGTTGATTGGAGTGCACTAAAACAAACCTGACCTCTCTAGGACATTCAGAAGCCAAGTTATAAGCCCACAAAGGTGTAACTGGACTACTTCTTTAAAGTGACACCAGGCCCGGTGACCTTTGGGACATGGTTTGACCCCCTATAGGAATGTGCCATCATCTTGAAACGTTCAGATCACTTACAACTCAATAGATTCTACCTTCTTGTAACGATTCAGCCTGATTGGACCTTGTTTTCACACAAATGGACCCAGAATGATGTGAAATTGTGCTTCGTGCAACATAATTCTGGGTGCCCTTTACAAACCTTAAGTGCTAATGACTCCATTCCTTTTAGTGGTTGTAGGGGCTGTTGATTGGAATACACTAAAACAAACCTGATCTCTCTAGGACATTCAGAAGCCAAGTTATAAGCCCACAAATGTGTAACTGGACTACTTCTTTAAATTGACACCAGATCCGGTGACCTTTGGGACATGGTTTCACCCCCTTAGGAAAGTGCTATCATCATGAAACGTTCAGATCACTTACAACTCAATAGATTCTACCTTCCTGTAACGTTTCAGCCTGATTGGACCTTGTTTTCACACAAATGAACCCAGAATGATGTGAAATTGTGCTTCGTGCAACATAATTCTGGGTGCCATTTAAAAACCATAAGTGCTAATTACTCCATTCCTTTATGGGTTGTAGGGGCTGTTGATTGGAATACACTAAAACAAACCTGATCTCTCTAGGACATTCAGAAGCCAAGTTATAAGCCCACAAAGGTGTAAATGGACTACTTCTTTAAAGTGACACCAGGCCCGGTGACCTTTGGGACATGGTTTGACCCCCTTAGGAAAGTGCTATCATCATGAAACGTTCAGATCACTTACAACTCAATAGATTCTACCTTCCTGTAACGTTTCAGCCTGATTGGACCTTGTTTTCACACAAATGAACCCAGAATGATGTGAAATTGTGCTTCGTGCAACATAATTCTGGGTGCCATTTAAAAACCATAAGTGCTAATGACTCCATTCCTTTTTGAGGCTGTAGGGGCTGTTGATTGGAGTACACTAAAACAAACCTGATCTCTCTAGGACATTCAGAAGCCAAGTTATAAGCCCACAAAGGTGTAAATGGACTACTTCTTTAAAGTGACACCAGGCCCGGTGACCTTTGGGACATGGTTTGACCCCCGATAGGAATGTGCGATCATCATGAAACGTTCAGATCACTTACAACTCAATAGATTCTACCTTCCTGTAACGTTTCAGCCTGATTGGACCTTGTTTTCACACAAATGAACCCAGAATGATGTGAAATTGTGCTTCGTGCAACATAATTCTGGGTGCCATTTAAAAACCATAAGTGCTAATGACTCCATTCCTTTTTGAGGCTGTAGGGGCTGTTGATTGGAGTACACTAAAACAAACCTGATCTCTCTAGGACATTCAGAAGCCAAGTTATAAGCCCACAAAGGTGTAAATGGACTACTTCTTTAAAGTGACACCAGGCCCGGTGACCTTTGGGACATGGTTTGACCCCCGATAGGAATGTGCGATCATCATGAAACGTTCAGATCACTTACAACTCAATAGATTCTACCTTCCTGTAACGTTTCAGCCTGATTGGACCTTGTTTTCACACAAATGGACCCAGAATGATGTGAAATTGTGCTTCGTGCAACATAATTCTGGGTGCCATTTACAAACCATAAGTGCTAATGACTCCATTCCTTTTGTGGTTGTAGGGGCTGTTGATTGGAGTACACTAAAACAAACCTGACCTCTCTAGGACATTCAGAAGCCAAGTTATAAGCCCACAAAGGTGTAACTGGACTACTTCTTTAAAGTGACACCAGGCCCGGTGACCTTTGGGACATGGTTTGACCCCCTATAGGAATGTGCGATCATCTTGAAACGTTCAGATCACTTACAACTCAATAGATTCTACCTTCTTGTAACGTTTCAGCCTGATTGGACCTTGTTTTCACACAAATGGAACCAGAATGATGTGAAATTGTGCTTCGTGCAACATAATTCTGGGTGCCATTTAAAAACCATAAGTGCTAATGACTCCATTCCTTTTTGTGGATGTAGGGGCTGTTGGTTGGAGTACAATAAAACAAACCTGATCTCTCTAGGACATTCAGAAGCCAAGTTATAAGCCCACAAATATGTAACTTGACTACTTCTTTAAATTGACACCAGATCCGGTGACCTTTGGGACATGGTTTGACCCCCTTAGGAAAGTGCTATCATCTTGAAACGTTCAGATCACTTACAACTCAATAGATACTACCTTCCTGTAACGTTTCAGCCTGATTGGACCTTGTTTTCACACAAATGGACCCAGAATGATGAGAAATTGTGCTTCGTGCAACATAATTCTGGGTGCCCTTTACAAACCTTAAGTGCTAATGACTCCATTCCTTTTTGTGGTTGTAGGGGCTGTTGATTGGAATACACTAAAACAAACCTGATCTCTCTAGGACATTCAGAAGCCAAGTTATAAGCCCACAAAGGTGTAACTGGACTACTTCTTTAAATTGACACCAGATCCGGTGACCTTTGGGACATGGTTTGACCCCCTTAGGAAAGTGCTATCATCATGAAACGTTCAGATCACTTACAACTCAATAGATTCTACCTTCCTGTAACGTTTCAGCCTGATTGGACCTTGTTTTCACACAAATGAACCCAGAATGATGTGAAATTGTGCTTCGTGCAACGTAATTCTGGGTGCCATTTAGAAACCATAAGTGCTAATGACTCCATTCCTTTTAGGGTTGTAGGGGCTGTTGATTGGAGTACACTAAAACAAACCTGATCTCTCTAGGACATTCAGAAGCCAAGTTATAAGCCCACAAATGTGTAACTGGACTACTTCTTTAAAGTGACACCAGGCCCGGTGACCGTTGGGACATGGTTTTACCCCCTACAGAAATGTGCGATCATCACGAAACGTTCAGATCACTTACAACTCAATTAGATTCTACCTTCTTGTAAAGTTTCAGCCTGATTGGACCTTGTTTTCATTCAAATGAACCCAGAATGATGTGAAATTGTGCTTCGTGCAACATAATTCTGGGTGCCATTTAAAAACCATAAGTGCTAATGACTCCATTCCTTTTAGTGGTAATGGGGGCTTTTAACTGGAGTACTCTAAAACAAACCTGACCTCTCTAGGATATTCAGAAGCCAAGTTATAAGCCCACAAAGGTGTAACTGGACTACTTCTTTAAAGTGACACCAGGCCCGGTGACATTTGGGACATGGTTTGACCCCCTATAGGAATGTGCGATCATCATGAAACGTTCAGATCACTTACAACTCAATAGATTCTACCTTCTTGTAACGTTTCAGCCTGATTGGACCTTGTTTTCACACAAATGGACCCAGAATGATGTGAAATTGTGCTTCGTGCAACATAATTCTGGGTGCCATTTACAAACCATAAGTGCTAATGACTCCATTCCTTTTTGTGGTTGTAGGGGCTGTTGGTTGGAGTACATTAAAACAAACCTGATCTCTCTAGGACATTCAGAAGCCAAGTTATAAGCCCACAAAGGTGTAACTGGACTACTTCTTTAAATTGACACCAGATCCGGTAACCTTTGGGACATGGTTTGACCCCCTTAGGAAAGTGCTATCATCATGAAACGTTCAGATCACTTACAACTCAATAGATTCTACCTTCCTGTAATGTTTCAGCCTGATTGGACCTTGTTTTCACACAAATGAACCCAGAATGATGTGAAATCGTGCTTCGTGCAACATAATTCTGGGTTCCATTTACAAACCATAAGTGCTAATGACTCCATTCCTTTTTGTGGTTGTAGGGGCTGTTGGTTGGAGTACATTAAAATAAACCTGATCTCTCTAGGACATTCAGAAGCCAAGTTATAAGCCCACAAATGTGTAACTGGACTACTTCTTTAAATTGACACCAGATCCGGTGACCTTTGGGACATGGTTTGACCCCCTTAGGAAAGTGCTATCATCATGAAACGTTCAGATCACTTACAACTCAATAGATTCTACCTTGTTGTAACGTTTCAGCCTGATTGGACCTTGTTTTCACACAAATGAACCCCGAATGATGTGAAATTGTGCTTCGTGCAACATAATTCTGGGTGCCATTTAAAAACCATAAGTGCTAATGACTCCATTCCTTTTAGTGGTAATGGGGGCTGTTAATTGGAGTACTCTAAAACAAACCTGATCTCTCTAGGACATTCAGAAGCCAAGTTATAAGCCCACAAATGTGTAACTGGACTACTTCTTTAAAGTGACACCAGGCCCGGTGACCTTTGGGACATGGTTTTACCCCCTATAGGAATGTGCGATCATCATGAAACGTTCAGATCACTTACAACTCAATAGATTCTACCTTCTTGTAACGTTTCAGCCTGATTGGACCTTGTTTTCACACAAATGAACCCAGAATGATGTGAAATTGTGCTTCGTGCAACATAATTCTGGGTGCCATTTAAAAACCATAAGTGATAATTACTCCATTCCTTTTTGTGGTTGTAGGGGCTGTTGATTGGAGTACACTAAAATAAACCTGATCTCTCTAGGACATTCAGAAGCCAAGTTATAAGCCCACAAATGTGTAACTGGACTACTTCTTTAAATTGACACCAGATCCGGTGACATTTGGGACATTGTTTGACCCCCTTAGGAAAGTGCGATCATCTTGAAACGTTCAGATCACTTACAACTCAATAGATTCTACCTTCTTCTAACGTTTCAGCCTGATTGGACCTTGTTTTCACACAAATGGACCCAGAATGATGTGAAATTGTGCTTCGTGCAACATAATTCTGGGTGCCATTTACAAACCATAAGTGCTAATGACTCCATTCCTTTTTGTGGTTGTAGGGGCTGTTGATTGGAGTGCACTAAAACAAACCTGACCTCTCTAGGACATTCAGAAGCCAAGTTATAAGCCCACAAAGGTGTAACTGGACTACTTCTTTAAAGTGACACCAGGCCCGGTGACCTTTGGGACATGGTTTGACCCCCTATAGGAATGTGCCATCATCTTGAAACGTTCAGATCACTTACAACTCAATAGATTCTACCTTCTTGTAACGTTTCAGCCTGATTGGACCTTGTTTTCACACAAATGGACCGAGAATGATGTGAAATTGTGCTTCGTGCAACATAATTCTGGGTGCCCTTTACAAACCTTAAGTGCTAATGACTCCATTCCTTTCAGTGGTTGTAGGGGCTGTTGATTGGAGTACACTAAAACAAACCTGATCTCTCTAGGACATTCAGAAGCCAAGTTATAAGCCCACAAATGTGTAACTGAACTACATCTTTAAATTGACACCAGATACGGTGACCTTTGGGACATGGTTTGACCCCCTTAGGAAAGTGCTATCATCATGAAACGTTCAGATCACTTACAACTCAATAGATTCTACCTTCCTGTAACGTTTCAGCCTGATTGGACCTTGTTTTCACACAAATGAACCCAGAATGATATGAAATTGTGCTTCGTGCAACATAATTCTGGGTGCCATTTAAAAACCATAAGTGCTAATGACTCCATTCCTTTTTGAGGCTGTAGGGGCTGTTGATTGGAGTACATTAAAACAAACCTGATCTCTCTAGGACATTCAGAAGCCAAGTTATAAGCCTACAAATGTGTAACTGGACTACTTCTTTAAATTGACACCAGATCCGGTGACATTTGGGACATTGTTTGACCCCCTTAGGAAAGTGCGATCATCTTGAAACGATCAGATCACTTACAACTCAATAGATTCTACCTTCTTGTAACGTTTCAGCCTGATTGGACCTTGTTTTCACACAAATGGACCGAGAATGATGTGAAATTGTGCTTCGTGCAACATAATTCTGGGTGCCCTTTACAAACCTTAAGTGCTAATGACTCCATTCCTTTTAGTGGTTGTAGGGGCTGTTGATTGGAGTACACTAAAACAAACCTGATCTCTCTAGGACATTCAGAAGCCAAGTTATAAGCCCACAAATGTGTAACTGAACTACATCTTTAAATTGACACCAGATACGGTGACCTTTGGGACATGGTTTGACCCCCTTAGGAAAGTGCTATCATCATGAAACGTTCAGATCACTTACAACTCAATAGATTCTACCTTCCTGTAACGTTTCAGCCTGATTGGACCTTGTTTTCACACAAATGAACCCAGAATGATGTGAAATTGTGCTTCGTGCAACATAATTCTGGGTGCCATTTAAAAACCATAAGTGCTAATGACTCCATTCCTTTTTGAGGCTGTAGGGGCATTTGATTGGAGTACATTAAAACAAACCTGATCTCTCTAGGACATTCAGAAGCCAAGTTATAAGCCTACAAATGTGTAACTGGACTACTTCTTTAAATTGACACCAGATCCGGTGACATTTGGGACATTGTTTGACCCCCTTAGGAAAGTGCGATCATCTTGAAACGATCAGATCACTTACAACTCAATAGATTCTACCTTCTTCTAACGTTTCAGCCTGATTGGTCCTTGTTATCACACAAATGGACCCAGAATGATGTGAAATTGTGCTTCGTGCAACATAATTCTGGGTGCCATTTACAAACCATAAGTGCTAATGACTCCATTCCTTTTTGTGGTTGTAGGGGCTGTTGATTGGAGTGCACTAAAACAAACCTGACCTCTCTAGGACATTCAGAAGCAAAGTTATAAGCCCACAAAGGTGTAAATGGACTACTTCTTTAAAGTGACACCAGGCCCGGTGACCTTTGGGACATGGTTTGACCCCCTATAGGAATGTGCCATCATCTTGAAACGTTCAGATCACTTACAACTCAATAGATTCTACCTTCTTGTAACGTTTCAGCCTGATTGGACCTTGTTTTCACACAAATGGACCCAGAATGATGTGAAATTGTGCTTCGTGCAACATAATTCTGGGTGCCCTTTACAAACCTTAAGTGCTAATGACTCCATTCCTTTTAGTGGTTGTAGGGGCTGTTGATTGGAATACACTAAAACAAACCTGATCTCTCTAGGACATTCAGAAGCCAAGTTATAAGCCCACAAATGTGTAACTGGACTACTTCTTTAAATTGACACCAGATCCGGTGACCTTTGGGACATGGTTTCACCCCCTTAGGAAAGTGCTATCATCATGAAACGTTCAGATCACTTACAACTCAATAGATTCTACCTTCCTGTAACGTTTCAGCCTGATTGGACCTTGTTTTCACACAAATGAACCCAGAATGATGTGAAATTGTGCTTCGTGCAACATAATTCTGGGTGCCATTTAAAAACCATAAGTGCTAATGACTCCATTCCTTTTTGGGTTGAAGGGGCTGTTGATTGGAGTACACTAAAACAAACCTGATCTCTCTAGGACATTCAGAAGCCAAGTTATAAGCCCACAAAGGTGTAAATGGACTACTTCTTTAAAGTGACACCAGGCCCGGTGACATTTGGGACATGGTTTGACCCCCTATAGGAATGTGCGATCATCATGAAACGTTCAGATCACTTACAACTCAATAGATTCTACCTTCTTGTAACGTTTCAGCCTGATTGGACCTTGTTTTCACACAAATGGACCCAGAATGATGTGAAATTGTGCTTCGTGCAACATAATTCTGGGTGCCATTTACAAACCATAAGTGCTAATGACTCCATTCCTTTTTGTGGTTGTAGGGGCTGTTGGTTGGAGTACATTAAAACAAACCTGATCTCTCTAGGACATTCAGAAGCCAAGTTATAAGCCCACAAAGGTGTAACTGGACTACTTCTTTAAATTGACACCAGATCCGGTAACCTTTGGGACATGGTTTGACCCCCTTAGGAAAGTGCTATCATCATGAAACGTTCAGATCACTTACAACTCAATAGATTCTACCTTCCTGTAATGTTTCAGCCTGATTGGACCTTGTTTTCACACAAATGAACCCAGAATGATGTGAAATCGTGCTTCGTGCAACATAATTCTGGGTTCCATTTACAAACCATAAGTGCTAATGACTCCATTCCTTTTTGTGGTTGTAGGGGCTGTTGGTTGGAGTACATTAAAATAAACCTGATCTCTCTAGGACATTCAGAAGCCAAGTTATAAGCCCACAAATGTGTAACTGGACTACTTCTTTAAATTGACACCAGATCCGGTGACCTTTGGGACATGGTTTGACCCCCTTAGGAAAGTGCTATCATCATGAAACGTTCAGATCACTTACAACTCAATAGATTCTACCTTGTTGTAACGTTTCAGCCTGATTGGACCTTGTTTTCACACAAATGAACCCAGAATGATGTGAAATTGTGCTTCGTGCAACATAATTCTGGGTGCCATTTAAAAACCATAAGTGCTAATGACTCCATTCCTTTTAGTGGTAATGGGGGCTGTTAATTGGAGTACTCTAAAACAAACCTGATCTCTCTAGGACATTCAGAAGCCAAGTTATAAGCCCACAAATGTGTAACTGGACTACTTCTTTAAATTGACACCAGGCCCGGTGACCTTTGGGACATGGTTTTACCCCCCTATAGGAATGTGCGATCATCATGAAACGTTCAGATCACTTACAACTCAATAGATTCTACCTTCTTGTAACGTTTCAGCCTGATTGGACCTTGTTTTCACACAAATGAACCCAGAATGATGTGAAATTGTGCTTCGTGCAACATAATTCTGGGTGCCATTTAAAAACCATAAGTGATAATTACTCCATTCCTTTTTGTGGTTGTAGGGGCTGTTGATTGGAGTACACTAAAATAAACCTGATCTCTCTAGGACATTCAGAAGCCAAGTTATAAGCCCACAAATGTGTAACTGGACTACTTCTTTAAATTGACACCAGATCCGGTGACATTTGGGACATTGTTTGACCCCCTTAGGAAAGTGCGATCATCTTGAAACGTTCAGATCACTTACAACTCAATAGATTCTACCTTCTTCTAACGTTTCAGCCTGATTGGACCTTGTTTTCACACAAATGGACCCAGAATGATGTGAAATTGTGCTTCGTGCAACATAATTCTGGGTGCCATTTACAAACCATAAGTGCTAATGACTCCATTCCTTTTTGTGGTTGTAGGGGCTGTTGATTGGAGTGCACTAAAACAAACCTGATCTCTCTAGGACATTCAGAAGCCAAGTTATAAGCCCACAAAGGTGTAACTGGACTACTTCTTTAAAGTGACACCAGGCCCGGTGACCTTTGGGACATGGTTTGACCCCCTAAAGGAATGTGCCATCATCTTGAAACGTTCAGATCACTTACAACTCAATAGATTCTACCTTCTTGTAACGTTTCAGCCTGATTGGACCTTGTTTTCACACAAATGGACCGAGAATGATGTGAAATTGTGCTTCGTGCAACATAATTCTGGGTGCCCTTTACAAACCTTAAGTGCTAATGACTCCATTCCTTTTAGTGGTTGTAGGGGCTGTTGATTGGAGTACACTAAAACAAACCTGATCTCTCTAGGACATTCAGAAGCCAAGTTATAAGCCCACACATGTGTAACTGAACTACATCTTTAAATTGACACCAGATACGGTGACCTTTGGGACATGGTTTGACCCCCTTAGGAAAGTGCTATCATCATGAAACGTTCAGATCACTTACAACTCAATAGTTTCTACCTTCCTGTAACGTTTCAGCCTGATTGGACCTTGTTTTCACACAAATGAACCCAGAATGATGTGAAATTGTGCTTCGTGCAACATAATTCTGGGTGCCATTTAAAAACCATAAGTGCTAATGACTCCATTCCTTTTTGAGGCTGTAGGGGCTGTTGATTGGAGTACATTAAAACAAACCTGATCTCTCTAGGACATTCAGAAGCCAAGTTATAAGCCTACAAATGTGTAACTGGACTACTTCTTTAAATTGACACCAGATCCGGTGACATTTGGGACATTGTTTGACCCCCTTAGGAAAGTGCGATCATCTTGAAACGATCAGATCACTTACAACTCAATAGATTCTACCTTCTTCTAACGTTTCAGCCTGATTGGTCCTTGTTATCACACAAATGGACCCAGAATGATGTGAAATTGTGCTTCGTGCAACATAATTCTGGGTGCCATTTACAAACCATAAGTGCTAATGACTCCATTCCTTTTTGTGGTTGTAGGGGCTGTTGATTGGAGTGCACTAAAACAAACCTGACCTCTCTAGGACATTCAGAAGCAAAGTTATAAGCCCACAAAGGTGTAACTGGACTACTTCTTTAAATTGACACCAGGCCCGGTGACCTTTGGGACATGGTTTGACCCCCTATAGGAATGTGCCATCATCTTGAAACGTTCAGATCACTTACAACTCAATAGATTCTACCTTCTTGTAACGTTTCAGCCTGATTGGACCTGGTTTTCACACAAATGGACCCAGAATGATGTGAAATTGTGCTTCGTGCAACATAATTCTGGGTGCCCTTTACAAACCTTAAGTGCTAATGACTCCATTCCTTTTAGTGGTTGTAGGGGCTGTTGATTGGAATACACTAAAACAAACCTGATCTCTCTAGGACATTCAGAAGCCAAGTTATAAGCCCACAAATGTGTAACTGGACTACTTCTTTAAATTGACACCAGATCCGGTGACCTTTGGGACATGGTTTCACCCCCTTAGGAAAGTGCTATCATCATGAAACGTTCAGATCACTTACAACTCAATAGATTCTACCTTCCTGTAACGTTTCAGCCTGATTGGACCTTGTTTTCACACAAATGAACCCAGAATGATGTGAAATTGTGCTTCGTGCAACATAATTCTGGGTGCCATTTAAAAACCATAAGTGCTAATGACTCCATTCCTTTTTGGGTTGTAGGGGCTGTTGATTGGAGTACACTAAAACAAACCTGATCTCTCTAGGACATTCAGAAGCCAAGTTATAAGCCCACAAAGGTGTAAATGGACTACTTCTTTAAAGTGACACCAGGCCCGGTGACCTTTGGGACATGGTTTGACCCCCTTAGGAAAGTGCTATCATCATGAAACGTTCAGATCACTTACAACTCAATAGATTCTACCTTCCTGTAACGTTTCAGCCTGATTGGACCTTGTTTTCACACAAATGAACCCAGAATGATGTGAAAATGTGCTTCGTGCAACATAATTCTGGGTGCCATTTAAAAACCAAAAGTGCTAATGACTCCATTCCTTTTTGAGGCTGTAGGGGCTGTTGATTGGAGTACACTAAAACAAACCTGATCTCTCTAGGACATTCAGAAGCCAAGTTATAAGCCCACAAAGGTGTAAATGGACTACTTCTTTAAAGTGACACCAGGCCCGGTGACCTTTGGGACATGGTTTGACCCCCGATAGGAATGTGCGATCATCATGAAACGTTCAGATCACTTACAACTCAATAGATTCTACCTTCCTGTAACATTTCAGCCTGATTGGACCTTGTTTTCACACAAATGAACCCAGAATGATGTGAAATTGTGCTTCGTGCAACATAATTCTGGGTGCCATTTAAAAACCATAAGTGCTAATGACTCCATTCCTTTTTGAGGCTGTAGGGGCTGTTGATTGGAGTACAGTAAAACAAACCTGATCTCTCTAGGACATTCAGAAGCCAAGTTATAAGCCCACAAATGTGTAACTGGACTACTTCTTTAAAGTGACACCAGGCCCGGTGACTTTTGGGACATGGTTTTACCCCCTATAGGAATGTGCGATCATCATGAAACGTTCAGATCACTTACAACTCAATAGATTCTACCTTCTTGTAACGTTTCAGCCTGATTGGACCTTGTTTTCACACAAATGAACCCAGAATGATGTGAAATTGTGCTTCGTGCAACATAACTCTGGGTGCCATTTAAAAACCATAAGTGCTAATTACTCCATTCCTTTTTGTGGTTGTAGGGGCTGTTGATTGGAGTGCACTAAAATAAACCTGATCTCTCTAGGACATTCAGAAGCCAAGTTATAAGCCCACAAAGGTGTAACTGGACTACTTCTTTAAAGTGACACCAGGCCCGGTGACCTTTGGGACATGGTTTGACCCCCTATAGGAATGTGCCATCATCTTGAAACGTTCAGATCACTTACAACTCAATAGATTCTACCTTCTTGTAACGTTTCAGCCTGATTGGACCTTGTTTTCACACAAATGGACCGAGAATGATGTGAAATTGAGCTTCGTGCAACATAATTCTGGGTGCCCTTTACAAACCTTAAGTGCTAATGACTCCATTCCTTTTAGTGGTTGTAGGGGCTGTTGATTGGAGTACACTAAAACAAACCTAATCTCTCTAGGACATTCAGAAGCCAAGTTATAAGCCCACAAATGTGTAACTGGACTACATCTTTAAATTGACACCAGATACGGTGACCTTTGGGACATGGTTTGACCCCCTTAGGAAAGTGCTATCATCATGAAACGTTCAGATCACTTACAACTCAATAGATTCTACCTTCCTGTAACGTTTCAGCCTGATTGGACCTTGTTTTCACACAAATGAACCCAGAATGATGTGAAATTGTGCTTCGTGCAACATAATTCTGGGTGCCATTTAAAAACCATAAGTGCTAATGACTCCATTCCTTTTTGAGGCTGTAGGGGCTGTTGATTGGAGTACATTAAAACAAACCTGATCTCTCTAGGACATTCAGAAGCCAAGTTATAAGCCTACAAATGTGTAACTGGACTACTTCTTTAAATTGACACCAGATCCGGTGACATTTGGGACATTGTTTGACCCCCTTAGGAAAGTGCGATCATCTTGAAACGTTCAGATCACTTACAACTCAATAGATTCTACCTTCTTCTAACCTTTCAGCCTGATTGGTCCTTGTTTTCACACAAATGGACCCAGAATGATGTGAAATTGTGCTTCGTGCAACATAATTCTGGGTGCCATTTACAAACCATAAGTGCTAATGACTCCATTCCTTTTTGTGGTTGTAGGGGCTGTTGATTGGAGTGCACTAAAACAAACCTGACCTCTCTAGGACATTCAGAAGCCAAGTTATAAGCCCACAAAGGTGTAACTGGACTACTTCTTTAAAGTGACACCAGGCCCGGTGACCTTTGGGACATGGTTTGACCCCCTATAGGAATGTGCCATCATCTTGAAACGTTCAGATCACTTACAACTCAATAGATTCTACCTTCTTGTAACGTTTCAGCCTGATTGGACCTTGTTTTCACACAAATGGACCCAGAATGATGTGAAATTGTGCTTCGTGCAACATAATTCTGGGTGCCCTTTACAAACCTTAAGTGCTAATGACTCCATTCCTTTTAGTGGTTGTAGGGGCTGTTGATTGGAATACACTAAAACAAACCTGATCTCTCTAGAACATTCAGAAGCCAAGTTATAAGCCCACAAATGTGTAACTGGACTACTTCTTTAAATTGACACCAGATCCGGTGACCTTTGGGACATGGTTTCACCCCCTTAGGAAAGTGCTATCATCATGAAACGTTCAGATCACTTACAACTCAATAGATTCTACCTTCCTGTAACGTTTCAGCCTGATTGGACCTTGTTTTCACACAAATGAACCCAGAATGATGTGAAATTGTGCTTCGTGCAACATAATTCTGGGTGCCATTTAAAAACCATAAGTGCTAATGACTCCATTCCTTTTTGAGGCTGTAGGGGCTGTTGATTGGAGTACACTAAAACAAACCTGATCTCTCTAGGACATTCAGAAGCCAAGTTATAAGCCCACAAAGGTGTAAATGGACTACTTCTTTAAAGTGACACCAGGCCCGGTGACCTTTGGGACATGGTTTGACCCCCGATAGGAATGTGCGATCATCATGAAACGTTCAGATCACTTACAACTCAATAGATTCTACCTTCCTGTAACGTTTCAGCCTGATTGGACCTTGTTTTCACACAAATGAACCCAGAATGATGTGAAATTGTGCTTCGTGCAACATAATTCTGGGTGCCATTTAAAAACCATAAGTGCTAATGACTGCATTCCTTTTTGAGGCTGTAGGGGCTGTTGATTGGAGTACACTAAAACAAACCTGATCTCTCTAGGACATTCAGAAGCCAAGTTATAAGCCCACAAAGGTGTAAATGGACTACTTCTTTAAAGTGACACCAGGCCCGGTGACCTTTGGGACATGGTTTGACCCCCGATAGGAATGTGCGATCATCATGAAACGTTCAGATCACTTACAACTCAATAGATTCTACCTTCCTGTAACGTTTCAGCCTGATTGGACCTTGTTTTCACACAAATGAACCCAGAATGATGTGAAATTGTGCTTCGTGCAACATAATTCTGGGTGCCATTTAAAAACCATAAGTGCTAATGACTCCATTCCTTTTTGAGGCTGTAGGGGCTGTTGATTGGAGTACACTAAAACAAACCTGATCTCTCTAGGACATTCAGAAGCCAAGTTATAAGCCCACAAATGTGTAACTGGACTACTTCTTTAAAGTGACACCAGGCCCGGTGACTTTTGGGACATGGTTTTACCCCCTATAGGAATGTGCGATCATCATGAAACGTTCAGATCACTTACAACTCAATAGATTCTACCTTCTTGTAACGTTTCAGCCTGATTGGACCTTGTTTTCACACAAATGAACCCAGAATGATGTGAAATTGTGCTTCGTGCAACATAATTCTGGGTGCCATTTAAAAACCATAAGTGCTAATTACTCCATTCCTTTTTGTGGTTGTAGGGGCTGTTGATTGGAGTACACTAAAATAAACCTGATCTCTCTAGGACATTCAGAAGCCAAGTTATAAGCCCACAAATGTGTAACTGGACTACTTCTTTAAATTGACACCAGATCCGGTGACATTTGGGACATTGCTTGACCCCCTTAGGAAAGTGCGATCATCTTGAAACGTTCAGATCACTTACAACTCAATAGATTCTACCTTCTTCTAACGTTTCAGCCTGATTGGACCTTGTTTTCACACAAATGGACCCAGAATGATGTGAAATTGTGCTTCGTGCAACATAATTCTGGGTGCCATTTACAAACCATAAGTGCTAATGACTCCATTCCTTTTTGTGGTTGTAGGGGCTGTTGATTGGAGTGCACTAAAACAAACCTGACCTCTCTAGGACATTCAGAAGCCAAGTTATAAGCCCACAAAGGTGTAACTGGACTACTTCTTTAAAGTGACACCAGGCCCGGTGACCTTTGGGACATGGTTTGACCCCCTATAGGAATGTGCCATCATCTTGAAACGTTCAGATCACTTACAACTCAATAGATTCTACCTTCTTGTAACGTTTCAGCCTGATTGGACCTTGTTTTCACACAAATGGACCGAGAATGATGTGAAATTGTGCTTCGTGCAACATAATTCTGGGTGCCCTTTACAAACCTTAAGTGCTAATGACTCCATTCCTTTTTGTGGTTGTAGGGGCTGTTGATTGGAGTGCACTAAAACAAACCTGACCTCTCTAGGACATTCAGAAGCCAAGTTATAAGCCCACAAAGGTGTAACTGGACTACTTCTTTAAAGTGACACCAGGCCCGGTGACCTTTGGGACATGGTTTGACCCCCTATAGGAATGTGCCATCATCTTGAAACGTTCAGATCACTTACAACTCAATAGATTCTACCTTCTTGTAACGTTTCAGCCTGATTGGACCTTGTTTTCACACAAATGGACCCAGAATGATGTGAAATTGTGCTTCGTGCAACATAATTCTGGGTGCCCTTTACAAACCTTAAGTGCTAATGACTCCATTCCTTTTAGTGGTTGTAGGGGCTGTTGATTGGAATACACTAAAACAAACCTGATCCCTCTAGGACATTCAGAAGCCAAGTTATAAGCCCACAAATGTGTAACTGGACTACTTCTTTAAATTGACACCAGATCCGGTGACCTTTGGGACATGGTTTCACCCCCTTAGGAAAGTGCTATCATCATGAAACGTTCAGATCACTTACAACTCAATAGATTCTACCTTCCTGTAACGTTTCAGCCTGATTGGACCTTGTTTTCACACAAATGAACCCAGAATGATGTGAAATTGTGCTTCGTGCAACATAATTCTGGGTGCCATTTAAAAACCATAAGTGCTAATGACTCCATTCCTTTTTGGGTTGTAGGGGCTGTTGATTGGAGTACACTAAAACAAACCTGATCTCTCTAGGACATTCAGAAGCCAAGTTATAAGCCCACAAAGGTGTAAATGGACTACTTCTTTAAAGTGACACCAGGCCCGGTGACCTTTGGGACATGGTTTGACCCCCTTAGGAAAGTGCTCTCATCATGAAACGTTCAGATCACTTACAACTCAATAGATTCTACCTTCCTGTAACGTTTCAGCCTGATTGGACCTTGTTTTCACACAAATGAACCCAGAATGATGTGAAATTGTGCTTCTTGCAACATAATTCTGGGTGCCATTTAAAAACCATAAGTGCTAATGACTCCATTCCTTTTTGAGGCTGTAGGGGCTGTTGATTGGAGTACACTAAAACAAACCTGATCTCTCTAGGACATTCAGAAGCCAAGTTATAAGCCCACAAAGGTGTAAATGGACTACTTCTTTAAAGTGACACCAGGCCCGGTGACCTTTGGGACATGGTTTGACCCCCGATAGGAATGTGCGATCATCATGAAACGTTCAGATCACTTACAACTCAATAGATTCTACCTTCCTGTAACGTTTCAGCCTGATTGGACCTTGTTTTCACACAAATGAACCCATAATGATGTGAAATTGTGCTTCGTGCAACATAATTCTGGGTGCCATTTAAAAACCATAAGTGCTAATGACTCCATTCCTTTTTGAGGCTGTAGGGGCTGTTGATTGGAGTACACTAAAACAAACCTGATCTCTCTAGGACATTCAGAAGCCAAGTTATAAGCCCACAAAGGTGTAAATGAACTACTTCTTTAAAGTGACACCAGGCCCGGTGACCTTTGGGACATGGTTTGACCCCCGATAGGAATGTGCGATCATCATGAAACGTTCAGATCACTTACAACTCAATAGATTCTACCTTCCTGTAACGTTTCAGCCTGATTGGACCTTGTTTTCACACAAATGAACCCAGAATGATGTGAAATTGTGCTTCGTGCAACATAATTCTGGGTGCCATTTAAAAACCATAAGTGCTAATGACTCCATTCCTTTTTGAGGCTGTAGGGGCTGTTGATTGGAGTACACTAAAACAAACCTGATCTCTCTAGGACATTCAGAAGCCAAGTTATAAGCCCACAAATGTGTAACTGGACTACTTCTTTAAAGTGACACCAGGCCCGGTGACCTTTGGGACATGGTTTTACCCCCTATAGGAATGTGCGATCATCATGAAACGTTCAGATCACTTACAACTCAATAGATTCTACCTTCTTGTAACGTTTCAGCCTGATTGGACCTTGTTTTCACACAAATGAACCCAGAATGATGTGAAATTGTGCTTCGTGCAACATAATTCTGGGTGCCATTTAAAAACCATAAGCGCTAATTACTCCATTCCTTTTTGTGGTTGTAGGGGCTGTTGATTGGAGTACACTAAAATAAACCTGATCTCTCTTGGACATTCAGAAGCCAAGTTATAAGCCCACAAATGTGTAACTGGACTACTTCTTTAAATTGACACCAGATCCGGTGACATTTGGGACATTGCTTGACCCCCTTAGGAAAGTGCGATCATCTTGAAACGTTCAGATCACTTACAACTCAATAGATTCTACCTTCTTCTAACGTTTCAGCCTGATTGGACCTTGTTTTCACACAAATGGACCCAGAATGATGTGAAATTGTGCTTCGTGCAACATAATTCTGGGTGCCATTTACAAACCATAAGTGCTAATGACTCCATTCCTTTTTGTGGTTGTAGGGGCTGTTGATTGGAGTGCACTAAAACAAACCTGACCTCTCTAGGACATTCAGAAGCCAAGTTATAAGCCCACAAAGGTGTAACTGGACTACTTCTTTAAAGTGACACCAGGCCCGGTGACCTTTGGGACATGGTTTGACCCCCTATAGGAATGTGCCATCATCTTGAAACGTTCAGATCACTTACAACTCAATAGATTCTACCTTCCTGTAACGTTTCAGCCTGATTGGACCTTGTTGTCACACAAATGAACCCAGAATGATGTGAAATTGTGCTTCGTGCAACATAATTCTGGGTGCCATTTAAAAACCATAAGTGATAATGACTCCATTCCTTTTTGAGGCTGTAGGGGCTGTTGATTGGAGTACATTAAAACAAACCTGATCTCTCTAGGACATTCAGAAGCCAAGTTATAAGCCTACAAATGTGTAACTGGACTACTTCTTTAAATTGACACCAGATCCGGTGACATTTGGGACATTGTTTGACCCCCTTAGGAAAGTGCGATCATCTTGAAACATTCAGATCACTTACAACTCAATAGATTCTACCTTCTTCTAACGTTTCAGCCTGATTGGACCTTGTTTTCACACAAATGAACCCAGAATGATGTGAAATTGTGCTTCGTGCAACATAATTCTGGGTGCCATTTACAAACCATAAGTGCTAATGACTCCATTCCTTTTTGTGGTTGTAGGGGCTGTTGATTGGAGAACACTAAAACAAACCTGACCTCTCTAGGACATTCAGAAGCCAAGTTATAAGCCCACAAAGGTGTAACTGGACTACTTCTTTAAAGTGACACCAGGCCCGGTGACCTTTGGGACATGGTTTGACCCCCTATAGGAATGTGCCATCATCTTGAAACGTTCAGATCACTTACAACTCAATAGATTCTACCTTCTTGTAACGTTTCAGCCTGATTGGACCTTGTTTTCACACAAATGGACCGAGAATGATGTGAAATTGTGCTTCGTGCAACATAATTCTGGGTGCCCTTTACAAACCTTAAGTCCTAATGACTCCATTCCTTTTAGTGGTTGTAGGGGCTGTTGATTGGAGTACACTAAAACAAACCTGATCTCTCTAGGACATTCAGAAGCCAAGTTATAAGCCCACAAATGTGTAACTGGACTACATCTTTAAATTGACACCAGATCCGGTGACCTTTGGGACATGGTTTGACCCCCTTAGGAAAGTGCTATTATCATGAAACGTTCAGATCACTTACAACTCAATAGATTCTACCTTCCTGTAACGTTTCAGCCTGATTGGACCTTGTTTTCACACAAATGAACCCAGAATGATGTGAAATTGTGCTTCGTGCAACATAATTCTGGGTGCCATTTAAAAACCATAAGTGCTAATGACTCCATTCCTTTTTGAGGCTGTAGGGGCTGTTGATTGTAGTACATTAAAACAAACCTGATCTCTCTAGGACATTCAGAAGCCAAGTTATAAGCCTACAAATGTGTAACTGGACTACTTCTTTAAATTGACACCAGATCCGGTGACATTTGGGACATTGTTTGACCCCCTTAGGAAAGTGCGATCATCTTGAAACGTTCAGATCACTTACAACTCAATAGATTCTACCTTCTTCTAACGTTTCAGCCTGATTGGTCCTTGTTTTCACACAAATGGACCCAGAATGATGTGAAATTGTGCTTCGTGCAACATAATTCTGGGTGCCATTTACAAACCATAAGTGCTAATGACTCCATTCCTTTTTGTGGTTGTAGGGGCTGTTGATTGGAGTGCACTAAAACAAACCTGACCTCTCTAGGACATTCAGAAGCCAAGTTATAAGCCCACAAAGGTGTAACTGGACTACTTCTTTAAAGTGACACCAGGCCCGGTGACCTTTGGGACATGGTTTGACCCCCTATAGGAATGTGCCATCATCTTGAAACGTTCAGATCACTTACAACTCAATAGATTCTACCTTCTTGTAACGTTTCAGCCTGATTGGACCTTGTTTTCACACAAATGGACCCAGAATGATGTGAAATTGTGCTTCGTGCAACATAATTCTGGGTGCCCTTTACAAACCTTAAGTGCTAATGACTCCATTCCTTTTAGTGGTTTTAGGGGCTGTTGATTGGAATACACTAAAACAAACCTGATCTCTCTAGGACATTCAGAAGCCAAGTTATAAGCCCACAAATGTGTAACTGGACTACTTCTTTAAATTGACACCAGATCCGGTGACCTTTGGGACATGGTTTCACCCCCTTAGGAAAGTGCTATCATCATGAAACGTTCAGATCACTTACAACTCAATATATTCTACCTTCCTGTAACGTTTCAGCCTGATTGGACCTTGTTTTCACACAAATGAACCCAGAATGATGTGAAATTGTGCTTCGTGCAACATAATTCTGGGTGCCATTTAAAAACCATAAGTGCTAATGACTCCATTCCTTTTTGGGTTGTAGGGGCTGTTGATTGGAGTACACTAAAACAAACCTGATCTCTCTAGGACATTCAGAAGCCAAGTTATAAGCCCACAAAGGTGTAAATGGACTACTTCTTTAAAGTGACACCAGGCCCGGTGACCTTTGGGACATGGTTTGACCCCCTTAGGAAAGTGCTATCATCATGAAACGTTCAGATCACTTACAACTCAATAGATTCTACCTTCCTGTAACGTTTCAGCCTGATTGGACCTTGTTTTCACACAAATGAACCCAGAATGATGTGAAATTGTGCTTCGTGCAACATAATTCTGGGTGCCATTTAAAAACCATAAGTGCTAATGACTCCATTCCTTTTTGAGGCTGTAGGGGCTGTTGATTGGAGTACACTAAAACAAACCTGATCTCTCTAGGACATTCAGAAGCCAAGTTATAAGCCCACAAAGGTGTAAATGGACTACTTCTTTAAAGTGACACCAGGCCCGGTGACCTTTGGGACATGGTTTGACCCCCGATAGGAATGTGCGATCATCATGAAACGTTCAGATCACTTACAACTCAATAGATTCTACCTTCCTGTAACGTTTCAGCCTGATTGGACCTTGTTTTCACACAAATGAACCCAGAATGATGTGAAATTGTGCTTCGTGCAACATAATTCTGGGTGCCATTTACAAACCATAAGTGCTAATGACTCCATTCCTTTTTGTGGTTGTAGGGGCTGTTGATTGGAGTGCACTAAAACAAACCTGACCTCTCTAGGACATTGAGAAGCCAAGTTATAAGCCCACAAAGGTGTAACTGGACTACTTCTTTAAAGTGACACCAGGCCCGGTGACCTTTGGGACATGGTTTGACCCCCTATAGGAATGTGCCATCATCTTGAAACGTTCAGATCACTTACAACTCAATAGATTCTACCTTCTTGTAACGTTTCAGCCTGATTGGACCTTGTTTTCACACAAATGGACCGATAATGATGTGAAATTGTGCTTCGTGCAACATAATTCTGGGTGCCCTTTACAAACCTTAAGTGCTAATGACTCCATTCCTTTTTGTGGTTGTAGGGGCTGTTGATTGGAGTGCACTAAAACAAACCTGACCTCTCTAGGACATTCAGAAGCCAAGTTATAAGCCCACAAAGGTGTAACTGGACTACTTCTTTAAAGTGACACCAGGCCCGGTGACCTTTGGGACATGGTTTGACCCCCTATAGGAATGTGCCATCATCTTGAAACGTTCAGATCACTTACAACTCAATAGATTCTACCTTCTTGTAACGTTTCAGCCTGATTGGACCTTGTTTTCACACAAATGGACCCAGAATGATGTGAAATTGTGCTTCGTGCAACATAATTCTGGGTGCCCTTTACAAACCTTAAGTGCTAATGACTCCATTCCTTTTAGTGGTTGTAGGGGCTGTTGATTGGAATACACTAAAACAAACCTGATCCCTCTAGGACATTCAGAAGCCAAGTTATAAGCCCACAAATGTGTAACTGGACTACTTCTTTAAATTGACACCAGATCCGGTGACCTTTGGGACATGGTTTCACCCCCTTAGGAAAGTGCTATCATCATGAAACGTTCAGATCACTTACAACTCAATAGATTCTACCTTCCTGTAACGTTTCAGCCTGATTGGACCTTGTTTTCACACAAATGAACCCAGAATGATGTGAAATTGTGCTTCGTGCAACATAATTCTGGGTGCCATTTAAAAACCATAAGTGCTAATGACTCCATTCCTTTTTGGGTTGTAGGGGCTGTTGATTGGAGTACACTAAAACAAACCTGATCTCTCTAGGACATTCAGAAGCCAAGTTATAAGCCCACAAAGGTGTAAATGGACTACTTCTTTAAAGTGACACCAGGCCCGGTGACCTTTGGGACATGGTTTGACCCCCTTAGGAAAGTGCTCTCATCATGAAACGTTCAGATCACTTACAACTCAATAGATTCTACCTTCCTGTAACGTTTCAGCCTGATTGGACCTTGTTTTCACACAAATGAACCCAGAATGATGTGAAATTGTGCTTCTTGCAACATAATTCTGGGTGCCATTTAAAAACCATAAGTGCTAATGACTCCATTCCTTTTTGAGGCTGTAGGGGCTGTTGATTGGAATACACTAAAACAAACCTGATCCCTCTAGGACATTCAGAAGCCAAGTTATAAGCCCACAAATGTGTAACTGGACTACTTCTTTAAATTGACACCAGATCCGGTGACCTTTGGGACATGGTTTCACCCCCTTAGGAAAGTGCTATCATCATGAAACGTTCAGATCACTTACAACTCAATAGATTCTACCTTCCTGTAACGTTTCAGCCTGATTGGACCTTGTTTTCACACAAATGAACCCAGAATGATGTGAAATTGTGCTTCTTGCAACATAATTCTGGGTGCCATTTAAAAACCATAAGTGCTAATGACTCCATTCCTTTTTGAGGCTGTAGGGGCTGTTGATTGGAGTACACTAAAACAAACCTGATCTCTCTAGGACATTCAGAAGCCAAGTTATAAGCCCACAAAGGTGTAAATGGACTACTTCTTTAAAGTGACACCAGGCCCGGTGACCTTTGGGACATGGTTTGACCCCCGATAGGAATGTGCGATCATCATGAAACGTTCAGATCACTTACAACTCAATAGATTCTACCTTCCTGTAACGTTTCAGCCTGATTGGACCTTGTTTTCACACAAATGAACCCAGAATGATGTGAAATTGTGCTTCGTGCAACATAATTCTGGGTGCCATTTACAAACCATAAGTGCTAATGACTCCATTCCTTTTTGTGGTTGTAGGGGCTGTTGATTGGAGAACACTAAAACAAACCTGACCTCTCTAGGACATTCAGAAGCCAAGTTATAAGCCCACAAAGGTGTAACTGGACTACTTCTTTAAAGTGACACCAGGCCCGGTGACCTTTGGGACATGGTTTGACCCCCTATAGGAATGTGCCATCATCTTGAAACGTTCAGATCACTTACAACTCAATAGATTCTACCTTCTTGTAACGTTTCAGCCTGATTGGACCTTGTTTTCACACAAATGGACCGAGAATGATGTGAAATTGTGCTTCGTGCAACATAATTCTGGGTGCCCTTTACAAACCTTAAGTCCTAATGACTCCATTCCTTTTAGTGGTTGTAGGGGCTGTTGATTGGAGTACACTAAAACAAACCTGATCTCTCTAGGACATTCAGAAGCCAAGTTATAAGCCCACAAATGTGTAACTGGACTACATCTTTAAATTGACACCAGATCCGGTGACCTTTGGGACATGGTTTGACCCCCTTAGGAAAGTGCTATTATCATGAAACGTTCAGATCACTTACAACTCAATAGATTCTACCTTCCTGTAACGTTTCAGCCTGATTGGACCTTGTTTTCACACAAATGAACCCAGAATGATGTGAAATTGTGCTTCGTGCAACATAATTCTGGGTGCCATTTAAAAACCATAAGTGCTAATGACTCCATTCCTTTTTGAGGCTGTAGGGGCTGTTGATTGTAGTACATTAAAACAAACCTGATCTCTCTAGGACATTCAGAAGCCAAGTTATAAGCCTACAAATGTGTAACTGGACTACTTCTTTAAATTGACACCAGATCCGGTGACATTTGGGACATTGTTTGACCCCCTTAGGAAAGTGCGATCATCTTGAAACGTTCAGATCACTTACAACTCAATAGATTCTACCTTCTTCTAACGTTTCAGCCTGATTGGTCCTTGTTTTCACACAAATGGACCCAGAATGATGTGAAATTGTGCTTCGTGCAACATAATTCTGGGTGCCATTTACAAACCATAAGTGCTAATGACTCCATTCCTTTTTGTGGTTGTAGGGGCTGTTGATTGGAGTGCACTAAAACAAACCTGACCTCTCTAGGACATTCAGAAGCCAAGTTATAAGCCCACAAATGTGTAACTGGACTACTTCTTTAAATTGACACCAGATCCGGTGACCTTTGGGACATGGTTTCACCCCCTTAGGAAAGTGCTATCATCATGAAACGTTCAGATCACTTACAACTCAATAGATTCTACCTTCCTGTAACGTTTCAGCCTGATTGGACCTTGTTTTCACACAAATGAACCCAGAATGATGTGAAATTGTGCTTCGTGCAACATAATTCTGGGTGCCATTTAAAAACCATAAGTGCTAATGACTCCATTCCTTTTTGGGTTGTAGGGGCTGTTGATTGGAGTACACTAAAACAAACCTGATCTCTCTAGGACATTCAGAAGCCAAGTTATAAGCCCACAAAGGTGTAAATGGACTACTTCTTTAAAGTGACACCAGGCCCGGTGACCTTTGGGACATGGTTTGACCCCCGATAGGAATGTGCGATCATCATGAAACGTTCAGATCACTTACAACTCAATAGATTCTACCTTCCTGTAACGTTTCAGCCTGATTGGACCTTGTTTTCACACAAATGAACCCAGAATGATGTGAAATTGTGCTTCGTGCAACATAATTCTGGGTGCCATTTACAAACCATAAGTGCTAATGACTCCATTCCTTTTTGTGGTTGTAGGGGCTGTTGATTGGAGTGCACTAAAACAAACCTGACCTCTCTAGGACATTGAGAAGCCAAGTTATAAGCCCACAAAGGTGTAACTGGACTACTTCTTTAAAGTGACACCAGGCCCGGTGACCTTTGGGACATGGTTTGACCCCCTATAGGAATGTGCCATCATCTTGAAACGTTCAGATCACTTACAACTCAATAGATTCTACCTTCTTGTAACGTTTCAGCCTGATTGGACCTTGTTTTCACACAAATGGACCGAGAATGATGTGAAATTGTGCTTCGTGCAACATAATTCTGGGTGCCCTTTACAAACCTTAAGTGCTAATGACTCCATTCCTTTTTGTGGTTGTAGGGGCTGTTGATTGGAGTGCACTAAAACAAACCTGACCTCTCTAGGACATTCAGAAGCCAAGTTATAAGCCCACAAAGGTGTAACTGGACTACTTCTTTAAAGTGACACCAGGCCCGGTGACCTTTGGGACATGGTTTGACCCCCTATAGGAATGTGCCATCATCTTGAAACGTTCAGATCACTTACAACTCAATAGATTCTACCTTCTTGTAACGTTTCAGCCTGATTGGACCTTGTTTTCACACAAATGGACCCAGAATGATGTGAAATTGTGCTTCGTGCAACATAATTCTGGGTGCCCTTTACAAACCTTAAGTGCTAATGACTCCATTCCTTTTAGTGGTTGTAGGGGCTGTTGATTGGAATACACTAAAACAAACCTGATCCCTCTAGGACATTCAGAAGCCAAGTTATAAGCCCACAAATGTGTAACTGGACTACTTCTTTAAATTGACACCAGATCCGGTGACCTTTGGGACATGGTTTCACCCCCTTAGGAAAGTGCTATCATCATGAAACGTTCAGATCACTTACAACTCAATAGATTCTACCTTCCTGTAACGTTTCAGCCTGATTGGACCTTGTTTTCACACAAATGAACCCAGAATGATGTGAAATTGTGCTTCGTGCAACATAATTCTGGGTGCCATTTAAAAACCATAAGTGCTAATGACTCCATTCCTTTTTGGGTTGTAGGGGCTGTTGATTGGAGTACACTAAAACAAACCTGATCTCTCTAGGACATTCAGAAGCCAAGTTATAAGCCCACAAAGGTGTAAATGGACTACTTCTTTAAAGTGACACCAGGCCCGGTGACCTTTGGGACATGGTTTGACCCCCTTAGGAAAGTGCTCTCATCATGAAACGTTCAGATCACTTACAACTCAATAGATTCTACCTTCCTGTAACGTTTCAGCCTGATTGGACCTTGTTTTCACACAAATGAACCCAGAATGATGTGAAATTGTGCTTCTTGCAACATAATTCTGGGTGCCATTTAAAAACCATAAGTGCTAATGACTCCATTCCTTTTTGAGGCTGTAGGGGCTGTTGATTGGAATACACTAAAACAAACCTGATCCCTCTAGGACATTCAGAAGCCAAGTTATAAGCCCACAAATGTGTAACTGGACTACTTCTTTAAATTGACACCAGATCCGGTGACCTTTGGGACATGGTTTCACCCCCTTAGGAAAGTGCTATCATCATGAAACGTTCAGATCACTTACAACTCAATAGATTCTACCTTCCTGTAACGTTTCAGCCTGATTGGACCTTGTTTTCACACAAATGAACCCAGAATGATGTGAAATTGTGCTTCGTGCAACAAAATTCTGGGTGCCATTTAAAAACCATAAGTGCTAATGACTCCATTCCTTTTTGGGTTGTAGGGGCTGTTGATTGGAGTACACTAAAACAAACCTGATCTCTCTAGGACATTCAGAAGCCAAGTTATAAGCCCACAAAGGTGTAAATGGACTACTTCTTTAAAGTGACACCAGGCCCGGTGACCTTTGGGACATGGTTTGACCCTCTTAGGAAAGTGCTCTCATCATGAAACGTTCAGATCACTTACAACTCAATAGATTCTACCTTCCTGTAACGTTTCAGCCTGATTGGACCTTGTTTTCACACAAATGAACCCAGAATGATGTGAAATTGTGCTTCTTGCAACATAATTCTGGGTGCCATTTAAAAACCATAAGTGCTAATGACTCCATTCCTTTTTGAGGCTGTAGGGGCTGTTGATTGGAGTACACTAAAACAAACCTGATCTCTCTAGGACATTCAGAAGCCAAGTTATAAGCCCACAAAGGTGTAAATGGACTACTTCTTTAAAGTGACACCAGGCCCGGTGACCTTTGGGACATGGTTTGACCCCCGATAGGAATGTGCTCTCATCATGAAACGTTCAGATCACTTACAACTCAATAGATTCTACCTTCCTGTAACGTTTCAGCCTGATTGGACCTTGTTTTCACACAAATGAACCCAGAATGATGTGAAATTGTGCTTCTTGCAACATAATTCTGGGTGCCATTTAAAAACCATAAGTGCTAATGACTCCATTCCTTTTTGAGGCTGTAGGGGCTGTTGATTGGAGTACACTAAAACAAACCTGATCTCTCTAGGACATTCAGAAGCCAAGTTATAAGCCCACAAAGGTGTAAATGGACTACTTCTTTAAAGTGACACCAGGCCCGGTGACCTTTGGGACATGGTTTGACCCCCGATAGGAATGTGCGATCATCATGAAACGTTCAGATCACTTACAACTCAATAGATTCTACCTTCCTGTAACGTTTCAGCCTGATTGGACCTTGTTTTCACACAAATTGACCCAGAATGATGTGAAATTGTGCTTCGTGCAACATAATTCTGGGTGCCATTTAAAAACCATAAGTGCTAATGACTCCATTCCTTTTTGAGGCTGTAGGGGCTGTTGATTGGAGTACACTAAAACAAACCTGATCTCTCTAGGACATTCAGAAGCCAAGTTATAAGCCCACAAAGGTGTAAATGGACTACTTCTTTAAAGTGACACCAGGCCCGGTGACCTTTGGGACATGGTTTGACCCCCGATAGGAATGTGCGATCATCATGAAACGTTCAGATCACTTACAACTCAATAGATTCTACCTTCCTGTAACGTTTCAGCCTGATTGGACCTTGTTTTCACACAAATGAACCCAGAATGATGTGAAATTGTGCTTCGTGCAACATAATTCTGGGTGCCATTTAAAAACCATAAGTGCTAATGACTCCATTCCTTTTTGAGGCTGTAGGGGCTGTTGATTGGAGTACACTAAAACAAACCTGATCTCTCTAGGACATTCAGAAGCCAAGTTATAAGCCCACAAATGTGTAACTGGACTACTTCTTTAAAGTGACACCAGGCCCGGTGACCTTTGGGACATGGTTTTACCCCCTATAGGAATGTGCGATCATCATGAAACGTTCAGATCACTTACAACTCAATAGATTCTACCTTCTTGTAACGTTTCAGCCTGATTGGACCTTGTTTTCACACAAATGAACCCAGAATGATGTGAAATTGTGCTTCGTGCAACATAATTCTGGGTGCCATTTAAAAACCATAAGCGCTAATTACTCCATTCCTTTTTGTGGTTGTAGGGGCTGTTGATTGGAGTACACTAAAATAAACCTGATCTCTCTTGGACATTCAGAAGCCAAGCTATAAGCCCACAAATGTGTAACTGGACTACTTCTTTAAATTGACACCAGATCCGGTGACATTTGGGACATTGCTTGACCCCCTTAGGAAAGTGCGATCATCTTGAAATGTTCAGATCACTTACAACTCAATAGATTCTACCTTCTTCTAACGTTTCAGCCTGATTGGACCTTGTTTTCACACAAATGGACCCAGAATGATGTGAAATTGTGCTTCGTGCAACATAATTCTGGGTGCCATTTACAAACCATAAGTGCTAATGACTCCATTCCTTTTTGTGGTTGTAGGGGCTGTTGATTGGAGTGCACTAAAACAAACCTCACCTCTCTAGGACATTCAGAAGCCAAGTTATAAGCCCACAAAGGTGTAACTGGACTACTTCTTTAAAGTGACACCAGGCCCGGTGACCTTTGGGACATGGTTTGACCCCCTATAGGAATGTGCCATCATCTTGAAACGTTCAGATCACTTACAACTCAATAGATTCTACCTTCCTGTAACGTTTCAGCCTGATTGGACCTTGTTGTCACACAAATGAACCCAGAATGATGTGAAATTGTGCTTCGTGCAACATAATTCTGGGTGCCATTTAAAAACCATAAGTGCTAATGACTCCATTCCTTTTTGAGGCTGTAGGGGCTGTTGATTGGAGTACATTAAAACAAACCTGATCTCTCTAGGACATTCAGAAGCCAAGTTATAAGCCTACAAATGTGTAACTGGACTACTTCTTTAAATTGACACCAGATCCGGTGACATTTGGGACATGGTTTGACCCCCTTAGGAAAGTGCTATTATCATGAAACGTTCAGATCACTTACAACTCAATAGATTCTACCTTCCTGTAACGTTTCAGCCTGATTGGACCTTGTTTTCACACAAATGAACCCAGAATGATGTGAAATTGTGCTTCGTGCAACATAATTCTGGGTGCCATTTAAAAACCATAAGTGCTAATGACTCCATTCCTTTTTGAGGCTGTAGGGGCTGTTGATTGGAGTACATTAAAACAAACCTGATCTCTCTAGGACATTCAGAAGCCAAGTTATAAGCCTACAAATGTGTAACTGGACTACTTCTTTAAATTGACACCAGATCCGGTGACATTTGGGACATTGTTTGACCCCCTTAGGAAAGTGCGATCATCTTGAAACGTTCAGATCACTTACAACTCAATAGATTCTACCTTCATCTAACGTTTCAGCCTGATTGGTCCTTGTTTTCACACAAATGGACCCAGAATGATGTGAAATTGTGCTTCGTGCAACATAATTCTGGGTGCCATTTACAAACCATAAGTGCTAATGACTCCATTCCTTTTTGTGGTTGTAGGGGCTGTTGATTGGAGTGCACTAAAACAAACCTGACCTCTCTAGGACATTCAGAAGCCAAGTTATAAGCCCACAAAGGTGTAACTGGACTACTTCTTTAAAGTGACAACAGGCCCGGTGACCTTTGGGACATGGTTTGCCCCCCTATAGGAATGTGCCATCATCTTGAAACGTTCAGATCACTTACAACTCAATAGATTCTACCTTCTTGTAACGTTTCAGCCTGATTGGACCTTGTTTTCACACAAATGGACCCAGAATGATGTGAAATTGTGCTTCGTGCAACATAATTCTGGGTGCCCTTTACAAACCTTAAGTGCTAATGACTCCATTCCTTTTAGTGGTTTTAGGGGCTGTTGATTGGAATACACTAAAACAAACCTGATCTCTCTAGGACATTCAGAAGCCAGGTTATAAGCCCACTAATGTGTAACTGGACTACTTCTTTAAATTGACACCAGATCCGGTGACCTTTGGGACATGGTTTCACCCCCTTAGGAAAGTGCTATCATCATGAAACGTTCAGATCACTTACAACTCAATAGATTCTACCTTCCTGTAACGTTTCAGCCTGATTGGACCTTGTTTTCACACAAATGAACCCAGAATGATGTGAAATTGTGCTTCGTGCAACATAATTCTGGGTGCCATTTAAAAACCATAAGTGCTAATGACTCCATTCCTTTTTGGGTTGTAGGGGCTGTTGATTGGAGTACACTAAAACAAACCTGATCTCTCTAGGACATTCAGAAGCCAAGTTATAAGCCCACAAAGGTGTAAATGGACTACTTCTTTAAAGTGACACCAGGCCCGGTGACCTTTGGGACATGGTTTGACCCCCTTAGGAAAGTGCTATCATCATGAAACGTTCAGATCACTTACAACTCAATAGATTCTACCTTCCTGTAACGTTTCAGCCTGATTGGACCTTGTTTTCACACAAATGAACCCAGAATGATGTGAAATTGTGCTTCGTGCAACATAATTCTGGGTGCCATTTAAAAACCATAAGTGCTAATGACTCCATTCCTTTTTGAGGCTGTAGGGGCTGTTGATTGGAGTACACTAAAACAAACCTGATCTCTCTAGGACATTCAGAAGCCAAGTTATAAGCCCACAAAGGTGTAAATGGACTACTTCTTTAAAGTGACACCAGGCCCGGTGACCTTTGGGACATGGTTTGACCCCCGATAGGAATGTGCGATCATCATGAAACGTTCAGATCACTTACAACTCAATAGATTCTACCTTCCTGTAACGTTTCAGCCTGATTGGACCTTGTTTTCACACAAATGAACCCAGAATGATGTGAAATTGTGCTTCGTGCAACATAATTCTGGGTGCCATTTACAAACCATAAGTGCTAATGACTCCATTCCTTTTTGTGGTTGTAGGGGCTGTTGATTGGAGTGCACTAAAACAAACCTGACCTCTCTAGGACATTGAGAAGCCAAGTTATAAGCCCACAAAGGTGTAACTGGACTACTTCTTTAAAGTGACACCAGGCCCGGTGACCTTTGGGACATGGTTTGACCCCCTATAGGAATGTGCCATCATCTTGAAACGTTCAGATCACTTACAACTCAATAGATTCTACCTTCTTGTAACGTTTCAGCCTGATTGGACCTTGTTTTCACACAAATGGACCGAGAATGATGTGAAATTGTGCTTCGTGCAACATAATTCTGGGTGCCCTTTACAAACCTTAAGTGCTAATGACTCCATTCCTTTTTGTGGTTGTAGGGGCTGTTGATTGGAGTGCACTAAAACAAACCTGACCTCTCTAGGACATTCAGAAGCCAGGTTATAAGCCCACAAAGGTGTAACTGGACTACTTCTTTAAAGTGACACCAGGCCCGGTGACCTTTGGGACATGGTTTGACCCCCTATAGGAATGTGCCATCATCTTGAAACGTTCAGATCACTTACAACTCAATAGATTCTACCTTCTTGTAACGTTTCAGCCTGATTGGACCTTGTTTTCACACAAATGGACCCAGAATGATGTGAAATTGTGCTTCGTGCAACATAATTCTGGGTGCCCTTTACAAACCTTAAGTGCTAATGACTCCATTCCTTTTAGTGGTTGTAGGGGCTGTTGATTGGAATACACTAAAACAAACCTGATCTCTCTAGGACATTCAGAAGCCAAGTTATAAGCCCACAAATGTGTAACTGGACTACTTCTTTAAATTGACACCAGATCCGGTGACCTTTGGGACATGGTTTCACCCCCTTAGGAAAGTGCTATCATCATGAAACGTTCAGATCACTTACAACTCAATAGATTCTACCTTCCTGTAACGTTTCAGCCTGATTGGACCTTGTTTTCACACAAATGAACCCAGAATGATGTGAAATTGTGCTTCGTGCAACATAATTCTGGGTGCCATTTAAAAACCATAAGTGCTAATGACTCCATTCCTTTTTGGGTTGTAGGGGCTGTTGATTGGAGTACACTAAAACAAACCTGATCCCTCTAGGACATTCAGAAGCCAAGTTATAAGCCCACAAAGGTGTAAATGGACTACTTCTTTAAAGTGACACCAGGCCCGGTGACCTTTGGGACATGGTTTGACCCCCTTAGGAAAGTGCTATCATCATGAAACGTTCAGATCACTTAGAACTCATTAGATTCTACCTTCCTGTAACGTTTCAGCCTGATTGGACCTTGTTTTCACACAAATGAACCCAGAATGATGTGAAATTGTGCTTCGTGCAACATAATTCTGGGTGCCATTTAAAAACCATAAGTGCTAATGACTCCATTCCTTTTTGAGGCTGTAGGGGCTGTTGATTGGAGTACACTAAAACAAACCTGATCTCTCTAGGACATTCAGAAGCCAAGTTATAAGCCCACAAATGTGTAACTGGACTACTTCTTTAAAGTGACACCAGGCCCGGTGACCTTTGGGACATGGTTTTACCCCCTATAGGAATGTGCGATCATCATGAAACGTTCAGATCACTTACAACTCAATAGATTCTACCTTCTTGTAACGTTTCAGCCTGATTGGACCTTGTTTTCACACAAATGAACCCAGAATGATGTGAAATTGTGCTTCGTGCAACATAATTCTGGGTGCCATTTAAAAACCATAAGTGCTAATTACTCCATTCCTTTTTGTGGTTGTAGGGGCTGTTGATTGGAGTACACTAAAATAAACCTGATCTCTCTAGGACATTCAGAAGCCAAGTTATAAGCCCACAAATGTGTAACTGGACTACTTCTTTAAATTGACACCAGATCCGGTGACATTTGGGACATTGCTTGACCCCCTTAGGAAAGTGCGATCATCTTGAAACGTTCAGATCACTTACAACTCAATAGATTCTACCTTCTTCTAACGTTTCAGCCTGATTGGACCTTGTTTTCACACAAATGGACCCAGAATGATGTGAAATTGTGCTTCGTGCAACATAATTCTGGGTGCCATTTACAAACCATAAGTGCTAATGACTCCATTCCTTTTTGTGGTTGTAGGGGCTGTTGATTGGAGTGCACTAAAACAAACCTGACCTCTCTAGGACATTCAGAAGCCAAGTTATAAGCCCACAAAGGTGTAACTGGACTACTTCTTTAAAGTGACATCAGGCCCGGTGACCTTTGGGACATGGTTTGACCCCCTATAGGAATGTGCCATCATCTTGAAACGTTCAGATCACTTACAACTCAATAGATTCTACCTTCTTGTAACGTTTCAGCCTGATTGGACCTTGTTTTCACACAAATGGACCGAGAATGATGTGAAATTGTGCTTCGTGCAACATAATTCTGGGTGCCCTTTACAAACCTTAAGTGCTAATGACTCCATTCCTTTTATTGGTTGTAGGGGCTGTTGATTGGAATACACTAAAACAAACCTGATCTCTCTAGGACATTCAGAAGCCAAGTTATAAGCCCACAAATGTGTAACTGGACTACTTCTTTAAATTGACACCAGATCCGGTGACCTTTGGGACATGGTTTCACCCCCTTAGGAAAGTGCTATCATCATGAAACGTTCAGATCACTTACAACTCAATAGATTCTACCTTCCTGTAACGTTTCAGCCTGGTTGGACCTTGTTTTCACACAAATGAACCCAGAATGATGTGAAATTGTGCTTCGTGCAACATAATTCTGGGTGCCATTTAAAAACCTTAAGTGCTAATGACTCCATTCCTTTTAGTGGTTGTAGGGGCTGTTGATTGGAGTACACTAAAACAAACCTGATCTCTCTAGGACATTCAGAAGCCAAGTTATAAGCCCACAAATGTGTAACTGGACTACATCTTTAAATTGACACCAGATCCGGTGACCTTTGGGACATGGTTTGACCCCCTTAGGAAAGTGCTATTATCATGAAACGTTCAGATCACTTACAACTCAATAGATTCTACCTTCCTGTAACGTTTCAGCCTGATTGGACCTTGTTTTCACACAAATGAACCCAGAATGATGTGAAATTGTGCTTCGTGCAACATAATTCTGGGTGCCATTTAAAAACCATAAGTGCTAATGACTCCATTCCTTTTTGAGGCTGTAGGGGCTGTTGATTGGAGTACATTAAAACAAACCTGATCTCTCTAGGACATTCAGAAGCCAAGTTATAAGCCTACAAATGTGTAACTGGACTACTTCTTTAAATTGACACCAGATCCGGTGACATTTGGGACATTGTTTGACCCCCTTAGGAAAGTGCGATCATCTTGAAACGTTCAGATCACTTACAACTCAATAGATTCTACCTTCTTCTAACGTTTCAGCCTGATTGGTCCTTGTTTTCACACAAATGGACCCAGAATGATGTGAAATTGTGCTTCGTGCAACATAATTCTGGGTGCCATTTACAAACCATAAGTGCTAATGACTCCATTACTTTTTGTGGTTGTAGGGGCTGTTGATTGGAGTGCACTAAAACAAACCTGACCTCTCTAGGACATTCAGAAGCCAAGTTATAAGCCCACAAAGGTGTAACTGGACTACTTCTTTAAAGTGACACCAGGCCCGGTGACCTTTGGGACATGGTTTGACCCCCTATAGGAATGTGCCATCATCTTGAAACGTTCAGATCACTTACAACTCAATAGATTCTACCTTCTTGTAACGTTTCAGCCTGATTGGACCTTGTTTTCACACAAATGGACCCAGAATGATGTGAAATTGTGCTTCGTGCAACATAATTCTGGGTGCCCTTTACAAACCTTAAGTGCTAATGACTCCATTCCTTTTAGTGGTTTTAGGGGCTGTTGATTGGAATACACTAAAACAAACCTGATCTCTCTAGGACATTCAGAAGCCAAGTTATAAGCCCACAAATGTGTAACTGGACTACTTCTTTAAATTGACACCAGATCCGGTGACCTTTGGGACATGGTTTCACCCCCTTAGGAAAGTGCTATCATCATGAAACGTTCAGATCACTTACAACTCAATAGATTCTACCTTCCTGTAACGTTTCAGCCTGATTGGACCTTGTTTTCACACAAATGAACCCAGAATGATGTGAAATTGTGCTTCGTGCAACATAATTCTGGGTGCCATTTAAAAACCATAAGTGCTAATGACTCCATTCCTTTTTGGGTTGTAGGGGCTGTTGATTGGAGTACACTAAAACAAACCTGATCTCTCTAGGACATTCAGAAGCCAAGTTATAAGCCCACAAAGGTGTAACTGGACTACTTCTTTAAAGTGACACCAGGCCCGGTGACCTTTGGGACATGGTTCGACCCCCTATAGGAATGTGCCATCATCTTGAAACGTTCAGATCACTTACAACTCAATAGATTCTACCTTCTTGTAACGTTTCAGCCTGATTGGACCTTGTTTTCACACAAATGGACCGAGAATGATGTGAAATTGTGCTTCGTGCAACATAATTCTGGGTGCCCTTTACAAACCTTAAGTGCTAATGACTCCATTCCTTTTATTGGTTGTAGGGGCTGTTGATTGGAATACACTAAAACAAACCTGATCTCTCTAGGACATTCAGAAGCCAAGTTATAAGCCTACAAATGTGTAACTGGACTACTTCTTTAAATTGACACCAGATCCGGTGACATTTGGGACATTGCTTGACCCCCTTAGGAAAGTGCGATCATCTTGAAACGTTCAGATCACTTACAACTCAATAGATTCTACCTTCTTCTAACGTTTCAGCCTGATTGGACCTTGTTTTCACACAAATGGACCCAGAATGATGTGAAATTGTGCTTCGTGCAACATAATTCTGGGTGCCATTTACAAACCATAAGTGCTAATGACTCCATTCCTTTTTGTGGTTGTAGGGGCTGTTGATTGGAGTGCACTAAAACAAACCTGACCTCTCTAGGACATTCAGAAGCCAAGTTATAAGCCCACAAAGGTGTAACTGGACTACTTCTTTAAAGTGACATCAGGCCCGGTGACCTTTGGGACATGGTTTGACCCCCTATAGGAATGTGCCATCATCTTGAAACGTTCAGATCACTTACAACTCAATAGATTCTACCTTCTTGTAACGTTTCAGCCTGATTGGACCTTGTTTTCACACAAATGGACCGAGAATGATGTGAAATTGTGCTTCGTGCAACATAATTCTGGGTGCCCTTTACAAACCTTAAGTGCTAATGACTCCATTCCTTTTATTGGTTGTAGGGGCTGTTGATTGGAATACACTAAAACAAACCTGATCTCTCTAGGACATTCAGAAGCCAAGTTATAAGCCCACAAATGTGTAACTGGACTACTTCTTTAAATTGACACCAGATCCGGTGACCTTTGGGACATGGTTTCACCCCCTTAGGAAAGTGCTATCATCATGAAACGTTCAGATCACTTACAACTCAATAGATTCTACCTTCCTGTAACGTTTCAGCCTGGTTGGACCTTGTTTTCACACAAATGAACCCAGAATGATGTGAAATTGTGCTTCGTGCAACATAATTCTGGGTGCCATTTAAAAACCTTAAGTGCTAATGACTCCATTCCTTTTAGTGGTTGTAGGGGCTGTTGATTGGAGTACACTAAAACAAACCTGATCTCTCTAGGACATTCAGAAGCCAAGTTATAAGCCCACAAATGTGTAACTGGACTACATCTTTAAATTGACACCAGATCCGGTGACCTTTGGGACATGGTTTGACCCCCTTAGGAAAGTGCTATTATCATGAAACGTTCAGATCACTTACAACTCAATAGATTCTACCTTCCTGTAACGTTTCAGCCTGATTGGACCTTGTTTTCACACAAATGAACCCAGAATGATGTGAAATTGTGCTTCGTGCAACATAATTCTGGGTGCCATTTAAAAACCATAAGTGCTAATGACTCCATTCCTTTTTGAGGCTGTAGGGGCTGTTGATTGGAGTACATTAAAACAAACCTGATCTCTCTAGGACATTCAGAAGCCAAGTTATAAGCCTACAAATGTGTAACTGGACTACTTCTTTAAATTGACACCAGATCCGGTGACATTTGGGACATTGTTTGACCCCCTTAGGAAAGTGCGATCATCTTGAAACGTTCAGATCACTTACAACTCAATAGATTCTACCTTCTTCTAACGTTTCAGCCTGATTGGTCCTTGTTTTCACACAAATGGACCCAGAATGATGTGAAATTGTGCTTCGTGCAACATAATTCTGGGTGCCATTTACAAACCATAAGTGCTAATGACTCCATTCCTTTTTGTGGTTGTAGGGGCTGTTGATTGGAGTGCACTAAAACAAACCTGACCTCTCTAGGACATTCAGAAGCCAAGTTATAAGCCCACAAAGGTGTAACTGGACTACTTCTTTAAAGTGACACCAGGCCCGGTGACCTTTGGGACATGGTTTGACCCCCTATAGGAATGTGCCATCATCTTGAAACGTTCAGATCACTTACAACTCAATAGATTCTACCTTCTTGTAACGTTTCAGCCTGATTGGACCTTGTTTTCACACAAATGGACCCAGAATGATGTGAAATTGTGCTTCGTGCAACATAATTCTGGGTGCCCTTTACAAACCTTAAGTGCTAATGACTCCATTCCTTTTAGTGGTTTTAGGGGCTGTTGATTGGAATACACTAAAACAAACCTGATCTCTCTAGGACATTCAGAAGCCAAGTTATAAGCCCACAAATGTGTAACTGGACTACTTCTTTAAATTGACACCAGATCCGGTGACCTTTGGGACATGGTTTCACCCCCTTAGGAAAGTGCTATCATCATGAAACGTTCAGATCACTTACAACTCAATAGATTCTACCTTCCTGTAACGTTTCAGCCTGATTGGACCTTGTTTTCACACAAATGAACCCAGAATGATGTGAAATTGTGCTTCGTGCAACATAATTCTGGGTGCCATTTAAAAACCATAAGTGCTAATGACTCCATTCCTTTTTGGGTTGTAGGGGCTGTTGATTGGAGTACACTAAAATAAACCTGATCTCTCTAGGACATTCAGAAGCCAAGTTATAAGCCCACAAAGGTGTAACTGGACTACTTCTTTAAAGTGACACCAGGCCCGGTGACCTTTGGGACATGGTTTGACCCCCTATAGGAATGTGCCATCATCTTGAAACGTTCAGATCACTTACAACTCAATAGATTCTACCTTCTTGTAACGTTTCAGCCTGATTGGACCTTGTTTTCACACAAATGGACCGAGAATGATGTGAAATTGTGCTTCGTGCAACATAATTCTGGGTGCCCTTTACAAACCTTAAGTGCTAATGACTCCATTCCTTTTATTGGTTGTAGGGGCTGTTGATTGGAATACACTAAAACAAACCTGATCCCTCTAGGACATTCAGAAGCCAAGTTATAAGCCCACAAATGTGTAACTGGACTACTTCTTTAAATTGACACCAGATCCGGTGACCTTTGGGACATGGTTTCACCCCCTTAGGAAAGTGCTATCATCATGAAACGTTCAGATCACTTACAACTCAATAGATTCTACCTTCCTGTAACGTTTCAGCCTGGTTGGACCTTGTTTTCACACAAATGAACCCAGAATGATGTGAAATTGTGCTTCGTGCAACATAATTCTGGGTGCCATTTAAAAACCTTAAGTGCTAATGACTCCATTCCTTTTAGTGGTTGTAGGGGCTGTTGATTGGAGTACACTAAAACAAACCTGATCTCTCTAGGACATTCAGAAGCCAAGTTATAAGCCCACAAATGTGTAACTGGACTACATCTTTAAATTGACACCAGATCCGGTGACCTTTGGGACATGGTTTGACCCCCTTAGGAAAGTGCTATTATCATGAAACGTTCAGATCACTTACAACTCAATAGATTCTACCTTCCTGTAACGTTTCAGCCTGATTGGACCTTGTTTTCACACAAATGAACCCAGAATGATGTGAAATTGTGCTTCGTGCAACATAATTCTGGGTGCCATTTAAAAACCATAAGTGCTAATGACTCCATTCCTTTTTGAGGCTGTAGGGGCTGTTGATTGGAGTACATTAAAACAAACCTGATCTCTCTAGGACATTCAGAAGCCAAGTTATAAGCCTACAAATGTGTAACTGGACTACTTCTTTAAATTGACACCAGATCCGGTGACATTTGGGACATTGTTTGACCCCCTTAGGAAAGTGCGATCATCTTGAAACGTTCAGATCACTTACAACTCAATAGATTCTACCTTCTTCTAACGTTTCAGCCTGATTGGTCCTTGTTTTCACACAAATGGACCCAGAATGATGTGAAATTGTGCTTCGTGCAACATAATTCTGGGTGCCATTTACAAACCATAAGTGCTAATGACTCCATTCCTTTTTGTGGTTGTAGGGGCTGTTGATTGGAGTGCACTAAAACAAACCTGACCTCTCTAGGACATTCAGAAGCCAAGTTATAAGCCCACAAAGGTGTAACTGGACTACTTCTTTAAAGTGACACCAGGCCCGGTGACCTTTGGGACATGGTTTGACCCCCTATAGGAATGTGCCATCATCTTGAAACGTTCAGATCACTTACAACTCAATAGATTCTACCTTCTTGTAACGTTTCAGCCTGATTGGACCTTGTTTTCACACAAATGGACCCAGAATGATGTGAAATTGTGCTTCGTGCAACATAATTCTGGGTGCCCTTTACAAACCTTAAGTGCTAATGACTCCATTCCTTTTAGTGGTTTTAGGGGCTGTTGATTGGAATACACTAAAACAAACCTGATCTCTCTAGGACATTCAGAAGCCAAGTTATAAGCCCACAAATGTGTAACTGGACTACTTCTTTAAATTGACACCAGATCCGGTGACCTTTGGGACATGGTTTCACCCCCTTAGGAAAGTGCTATCATCATGAAACGTTCAGATCACTTACAACTCAATAGATTCTACCTTCCTGTAACGTTTCAGCCTGATTGGACCTTGTTTTCACACAAATGAACCCAGAATGATGTGAAATTGTGCTTCGTGCAACATAATTCTGGGTGCCATTTAAAAACCATAAGTGCTAATGACTCCATTCCTTTTTGGGTTGTAGGGGCTGTTGATTGGAGTACACTAAAACAAACCTGATCTCTCTAGGACATTCAGAAGCCAAGTTATAAGCCCACAAAGGTGTAAATGGACTACTTCTTTAAAGTGACACCAGGCCCGGTGACCTTTGGGACATGGTTTGACCCCCTTAGGAAAGTGCTATCATCATGAAACGTTCAGATCACTTACAACTCAATAGATTCTACCTTCCTGTAACGTTTCAGCCTGATTGGACCTTGTTTTCACACAAATGAACCCAGAATGATGTGAAATTGTGCTTCGTGCAACATAATTCTGGGTGCCATTTAAAAACCATAAGTGCTAATGACTCCATTCCTTTTTGAGGCTGTAGGGGCTGTTGATTGGAGTACACTAAAACAAACCTGATCTCTCTAGGACATTCAGAAGCCAAGTTATAAGCCCACAAAGGTGTAAATGGACTACTTCTTTAAAGTGACACCAGGCCCGGTGACCTTTGGGACATGGTTTGACCCCCGATAGGAATGTGCGATCATCATGAAACGTTCAGATCACTTACAACTCAATAGATTCTACCTTCCTGTAACGTTTCAGCCTGATTGGACCTTGTTTTCACACAAATGAACCCAGAATGATGTGAAATTGTGCTTCGTGCAACATAATTCTGGGTGCCATTTACAAACCATAAGTGCTAATGACTCCATTCCTTTTTGTGGTTGTAGGGGCTGTTGATTGGAGTGCACTAAAACAAACCTGACCTCTCTAGGACATTGAGAAGCCAAGTTATAAGCCCACAAAGGTGTAACTGGACTACTTCTTTAGAGTGACACCAGGCCCGGTGACCTTTGGGACATGGTTTGACCCCCTATAGGAATGTGCCATCATCTTGAAACGTTCAGATCACTTACAACTCAATAGATTCTACCTTCTTGTAACGTTTCAGCCTGATTGGACCTTGTTTTCACACAAATGGACCGAGAATGATGTGAAATTGTGCTTCGTGCAACATAATTCTGGGTGCCCTTTACAAACCTTAAGTGCTAATGACTCCATTCCTTTTTGTGGTTGTAGGGGCTGTTGATTGGAGTGCACTAAAACAAACCTGACCTCTCTAGGACATTCAGAAGCCAGGTTATAAGCCCACAAAGGTGTAACTGGACTACTTCTTTAAAGTGACACCAGGCCCGGTGACCTTTGGGACATGGTTTGACCCCCTATAGGAATGTGCCATCATCTTGAAACGTTCAGATCACTTACAACTCAATTGATTCTACCTTCTTGTAACGTTTCAGCCTGATTGGACCTTGTTTTCACACAAATGGACCCAGAATGATGTGAAATTGTGCTTCGTGCAACATAATTCTGGGTGCCCTTTACAAACCTTAAGTGCTAATGACTCCATTCCTTTTAGTGGTTGTAGGGGCTGTTGATTGGAATACACTAAAACAAACCTGATCTCTCTAGGACATTCAGAAGCCAAGTTATAAGCCCACAAATGTGTAACTGGACTACTTCTTTAAATTGACACCAGATCCGGTGACCTTTGGGACATGGTTTCACCCCCTTAGGAAAGTGCTATCATCATAAAACGTTCAGATCACTTACAACTCAATAGATTCTACCTTCCTGTAACGTTTCAGCCTGATTGGACCTTGTTTTCACACAAATGAACCCAGAATGATGTGAAATTGTGCTTCGTGCAACATAATTCTGGGTGCCATTTAAAAACCATAAGTGCTAATGACTCCATTCCTTTTTGGGTTGTAGGGGCTGTTGATTGGAGTACACTAAAACAAACCTGATCCCTCTAGGACATTCAGAAGCCAAGTTATAAGCCCACAAAGGTGTAAATGGACTACTTCTTTAAAGTGACACCAGGCCCGGTGACCTTTGGGACATGGTTTGACCCCCTTAGGAAAGTGCTATCATCATGAAACGTTCAGATCACTTACAACTCATTAGATTCTACCTTCCTGTAACGTTTCAGCCTGATTGGACCTTGTTTTCACACAAATGAACCCAGAATGATGTGAAATTGTGCTTCGTGCAACATAATTCTGGGTGCCATTTAAAAACCATAAGTGCTAATGACTCCATTCCTTTTTGAGGCTGTAGGGGCTGTTGATTGGAGTACACTAAAACAAACCTGATCTCTCTAGGACATTCAGAAGCCAAGTTATAAGCCCACAAAGGTGTAAATGGACTACTTCTTTAAAGTGACACCAGGCCCGGTGACCTTTGGGACATGGTTTGACCCCCGATAGGAATGTGCGATCATCATGAAACGTTCAGATCACTTACAACTCAATAGATTCTACCTTCCTGTAACGTTTCAGCCTGATTGGACCTTGTTTTCACACAAATGAACCCAGAATGATGTGAAATTGTGCTTCGTGCAACATAATTCTGGGTGCCATTTAAAAACCATAAGTGCTAATGACTCCATTCCTTTTTGAGGCTGTAGGGGCTGTTGATTGGAGTACACTAAAACAAACCTGATCTCTCTAGGACATTCAGAAGCCAAGTTATAAGCCCACAAATGTGTAACTGGACTACTTCTTTAAAGTGACACCAGGCCCGGTGACCTTTGGGACATGGTTTTACCCCCTATAGGAATGTGCGATCATCATGAAACGTTCAGATCACTTACAACTCAATAGATTCTACCTTCTTGTAACGTTTCAGCCTGATTGGACCTTGTTTTCACACAAATGAACCCAGAATGATGTGAAATTGTGCTTCGTGCAACATAATTCTGGGTGCCATTTAAAAACCATAAGTGCTAATTACTCCATTCCTTTTTGTGGTTGTAGGGGCTGTTGATTGGAGTACACTAAAATAAACCTGATCTCTCTAGGACATTCAGAAGCCAAGTTATAAGCCCACAAATGTGTAACTGGACTACTTCTTTAAATTGACACCAGATCCGGTGACATTTGGGACATTGCTTGACCCCCTTAGGAAAGTGCGATCATCTTGAAACGTTCAGATCACTTACAACTCAATAGATTCTACCTTCTTCTAACGTTTCAGCCTGATTGGACCTTGTTTTCACACAAATGGACCCAGAATGGTGTGAAATTGTGCTTCGTGCAACATAATTCTGGGTGCCATTTACAAACCATAAGTGCTAATGACTCCATTCCTTTTTGTGGTTGTAGGGGCTGTTGATTGGAGTGCACTAAAACAAACCTGACCTCTCTAGGACATTCAGAAGCCAAGTTATAAGCCCACAAAGGTGTAACTGGACTACTTCTTTAAAGTGACACCAGGCCCGGTGACCTTTGGGACATGGTTTGACCCCCTATAGGAATGTGCCATCATCTTGAAACGTTCAGATCACTTACAACTCAATAGATTCTACCTTCTTGTAACGTTTCAGCCTGATTGGACCTTGTTTTCACACAAATGGACCGAGAATGATGTGAAATTGTGCTTCGTGCAACATAATTCTGGGTGCCCTTTACAAACCTTAAGTGCTAATGACTCCATTCCTTTTATTGGTTGTAGGGGCTGTTGATTGGAATACACTAAAACAAACCTGATCTCTCTAGGACATTCAGAAGCCAAGTTATAAGCCCACAAATGTGTAACTGGACTACTTCTTTAAATTGACACCAGATCCGGTGACCTTTGGGACATGGTTTCACCCCCTTAGGAAAGTGCTATCATCATGAAACGTTCAGATCACTTACAACTCAATAGATTCTACCTTCCTGTAACGTTTCAGCCTGGTTGGACCTTGTTTTCACACAAATGAACCCAGAATGATGTGAAATTGTGCTTCGTGCAACATAATTCTGGGTGCCATTTAAAAACCATAAGTGCTAATGACTCCATTCCTTTTTGGGTTGTAGGGGCTGTTGATTGGAGTACACTAAAACAAACCTGATCTCTCTAGGACATTCAGAAGCCAAGTTATAAGCCCACAAATGTGTAACTGGACTACATCTTTAAATTGACACCAGATCCGGTGACCTTTGGGACATGGTTTGACCCCCTTAGGAAAGTGCTATCATCATGAAACGTTCAGATCACTTACAACTCAATAGATTCTACCTTCCTGTAACGTTTCAGCCTGATTGGACCTTGTTGTCACACAAATGAACCCAGAATGATGTGAAATTGTGCTTCGTGCAACATAATTCTGGGTGCCATTTAAAAACCATAAGTGCTAATGACTCCATTCCATTTTGAGGCTGTAGGGGCTGTTGATTGGAGTACATTAAAACAAACCTGATCTCTCTAGGACATTCAGAAGCCAAGTTATAAGCCTACAAATGTGTAACTGGACTACTTCTTTAAATTGACACCAGATCCGGTGACATTTGGGACATTGTTTGACCCCCTTAGGAAAGTGCGATCATCTTGAAACGTTCAGATCACTTACAACTCAATAGATTCTACCTTCTTCTAACGTTTCAGCCTGATTGGTCCTTGTTTTCACACAAATGGACCCAGAATGATGTGAAATTGTGCTTCGTGCAACATAATTCTGGGTGCCATTTACAAACCATAAGTGCTAATGACTCCATTCCTTTTTGTGGTTGTAGGGGCTGTTGATTGGAGTGCACTAAAACAAACCTGACCTCTCTAGGACATTCAGAAGCCAAGTTATAAGCCCACAAAGGTGTAACTGGACTACTTCTTTAAAGTGACACCAGGCCCGGTGACCTTTGGGACATGGTTTGACCCCCTATAGGAATGTGCCATCATCTTGAAACGTTCAGATCACTTACAACTCAATAGATTCTACCTTCTTGTAACGTTTCAGCCTGATTGGACCTTGTTTTCACACAAATGGACCCAGAATGATGTGAAATTGTGCTTCGTGCAACATAATTCTGGGTGCCCTTTACAAACCTTAAGTGCTAATGACTCCATTCCTTTTAGTGGTTGTAGGGGCTGTTGATTGGAATACACTAAAACAAACCTGATCTCTCTAGGACATTCAGAAGCCAAGTTATAAGCCCACAAATGTGTAACTGGACTACTTCTTTAAATTGACACCAGATCCGGTGACCTTTGGGACATGGTTTCACCCCCTTAGGAAAGTGCTATCATCATGAAACGTTCAGATCACTTACAACTCAATAGATTCTACCTTCCTGTAACGTTTCAGCCTGATTGGACCTTGTTTTCACACAAATGAACCCAGAATGATGTGAAATTGTGCTTCGTGCAACATAATTCTGGGTGCCATTTAAAAACCATAAGTGCTAATGACTCCATTCCTTTTTGGGTTGTAGGGGCTGTTGATTGGAGTACACTAAAACAAACCTGATCTCTCTAGGACATTCAGAAGCCAAGTTATAAGCCCACAAAGGTGTAAATGGACTACTTCTTTAAAGTGACACCAGGCCCGGTGACCTTTGGGACATGGTTTGACCCCCTTAGGAAAGTGCTATCATCATGAAACGTTCAGATCACTTACAACTCATTAGATTCTACCTTCCTGTAACGTTTCAGCCTGATTGGACCTTGTTTTCACACAAATGAACCCAGAATGATGTGAAATTGTGCTTCGTGCAACATAATTCTGGGTGCCATTTAAAAACCATAAGTGCTAATGACTCCATTCCTTTTTGAGGCTGTAGGGGCTGTTGATTGGAGTACACTAAAACAAACCTGATCTCTCTAGGACATTCAGAAGCCAAGTTATAAGCCCACAAAGGTGTAAATGGACTACTTCTTTAAAGTGACACCAGGCCCGGTGACCTTTGGGACATGGTTTGACCCCCGATAGGAATGTGCGATCATCATGAAACGTTCAGATCACTTACAACTCAATAGATTCTACCTTCCTGTAACGTTTCAGCCTGATTGGACCTTGTTTTCACACAAATGAACCCAGAATGATGTGAAATTGTGCTTCGTGCAACATAATTCTGGGTGCCATTTAAAAACCATAAGTGCTAATGACTCCATTCCTTTTTGAGGCTGTAGGGGCTGTTGATTGGAGTGCACTAAAACAAACCTGATCTCTCTAGGACATTCAGAAGCCAAGTTATAAGCCCACAAAGGTGTAAATGGACTACTTCTTTAAAGTGACACCAGGCCCGGTGACCTTTGGGACATGGTTTGACCCCCGATAGGAATGTGCGATCATCATGAAACGTTCAGTTCACTTACAACTCAATAGATTCTACCTTCCTGTAACGTTTCAGCCTGATTGGACCTTGTTTTCACACAAATGAACCCAGAATGATGTGAAATTGTGCTTCGTGCAACATAATTCTGGGTGCCATTTAAAAACCATAAGTGCTAATGACTCCATTCCTTTTTGAGGCTGTAGGGGCTGTTGATTGGAGTACACTAAAACAAACCTGATCTCTCTAGGACATTCAGAAGCCAAGTTATAAGCCCACAAATGTGTAACTGGACTACTTCTTTAAAGTGACACCAGGCCCGGTGACCTTTGGGACATGGTTTTACCCCCTATAGGAATGTGCGATCATCATGAAACGTTCAGATCACTTACAACTCAATAGATTCTACCTTCTTGTAACGTTTCAGCCTGATTGGACCTTGTTTTCACACAAATGAACCCAGAATGATGTGAAATTGTGCTTCGTGCAACATAATTCTGGGTGCCATTTAAAAACCATAAGTGCTAATTACTCCATTCCTTTTTGTGGTTGTAGGGGCTGTTGATTGGAGTACACTAAAATAAACCTGATCTCTCTAGGACATTCAGAAGCCAAGTTATAAGCCCACAAATGTGTAACTGGACTACTTCTTTAAATTGACACCAGATCCGGTGACATTTGGGACATTGCTTGACCCCCTTAGGAAAGTGCGATCATCTTGAAACGTTCAGATCACTTACAACTCAATAGATTCTACCTTCTTCTAACGTTTCAGCCTGATTGGACCTTGTTTTCACACAAATGGACCCAGAATGATGTGAAATTGTGCTTCGTGCAACATAATTCTGGGTGCCATTTACAAACCATAAGTGCTAATGACTCCATTCCTTTTTGTGGTTGTAGGGGCTGTTGATTGGAGTGCACTAAAACAAACCTGACCTCTCTAGGACATTCAGAAGCCAAGTTATAAGCCCACAAAGGTGCAACTGGACTACTTCTTTAAAGTGACACCAGGCCCGGTGACCTTTGGGACATGGTTTGACCCCCTATAGGAATGTGCCATCATCTTGAAACGTTCAGATCACTTACAACTCAATAGATTCTACCTTCTTGTAACGTTTCAGCCTGATTGGACCTTGTTTTCACACAAATGGACCGAGAATGATGTGAAATTGTGCTTCGTGCAACATAATTCTGGGTGCCCTTTACAAACCTTAAGTGCTAATGACTCCATTCCTTTTATTGGTTGTAGGGGCTGTTGATTGGAATACACTAAAACAAACCTGATCTCTCTAGGACATTCAGAAGCCAAGTTATAAGCCCACAAATGTGTAACTTGACTACTTCTTTAAATTGACACCAGATCCGGTGACCTTTGGGACATGGTTTCACCCCCTTAGGAAAGTGCTATCATCATGAAACGTTCAGATCACTTACAACTCAATAGATTCTACCTTCCTGTAACGTTTCAGCCTGGTTGGACCTTGTTTTCACACAAATGAACCCAGAATGATGTGAAATTGTGCTTCGTGCAACATAATTCTGGGTGCCATTTAAAAACCATAAGTGCTAATGACTCCATTCCTTTTTGGGTTGTAGGGGCTGTTGATTGGAGTACACTAAAACAAACCTGATCTCTCTAGGACATTCAGAAGCCAAGTTATAAGCCCACAAATGTGTAACTGGACTACATCTTTAAATTGACACCAGATCCGGTGACCTTTGGGACATGGTTTGACCCCCTTAGGAAAGTGCTATCATCATGAAACGTTCAGATCACTTACAACTCAATAGATTCTACCTTCCTGTAACGTTTCAGCCTGATTGGACCTTGTTGTCACACAAATGAACCCAGAATGATGTGAAATTGTGCTTCGTGCAACATAATTCTGGGTGCCATTTAAAAACCATAAGTGCTAATGACTCCATTCCATTTTGAGGCTGTAGGGGCTGTTGATTGGAGTACATTAAAACAAACCTGATCTCTCTAGGACATTCAGAAGCCAAGTTATAAGCCTACAAATGTGTAACTGGACTACTTCTTTAAATTGACACCAGATCCGGTGACATTTGGGACATTGTTTGACCCCCTTAGGAAAGTGCGATCATCTTGAAACGTTCAGATCACTTACAACTCAATAGATTCTACCTTCTTCTAACGTTTCAGCCTGATTGGTCCTTGTTTTCACACAAATGGACCCAGAATGATGTGAAAGTGTGCTTCGTGCAACATAATTCTGGGTGCCATTTACAAACCATAAGTGCTAATGACTCCATTCCTTTTTGTGGTTGTAGGGGCTGTTGATTGGAGTGCACTAAAACAAACCTGACCTCTCTAGGACATTCAGAAGCCAAGTTATAAGCCCACAAAGGTGTAACTGGACTACTTCTTTAAAGTGACACCAGGCCCGGTGACCTTTGGGACATGGTTTGACCCCCTATAGGAATGTGCCATCATCTTGAAACGTTCAGATCACTTACAACTCAATAGATTCTACCTTCTTGTAACGTTTCAGCCTGATTGGACCTTGTTTTCACACAAATGGACCCAGAATGATGTGAAATTGTGCTTCGTGCAACATAATTCTGGGTGCCCTTTACAAACCTTAAGTGCTAATGACTCCATTCCTTTTAGTGGTTGTAGGGGCTGTTGATTGGAATACACTAAAACAAACCTGATCTCTCTAGGACATTCAGAAGCCAAGTTATAAGCCCACAAATGTGTAACTGGACTACTTCTTTAAATTGACACCAGATCCGGTGACCTTTGGGACATGGTTTCACCCCCTTAGGAAAGTGCTATCATCATGAAACGTTCAGATCACTTACAACTCAATAGATTCTACCTTCCTGTAACGTTTCAGCCTGATTGGACCTTGTTTTCACACAAATGAACCCAGAATGATGTGAAATTGTGCTTCGTGCAACATAATTCTGGGTGCCATTTAAAAACCATAAGTGCTAATGACTCCATTCCTTTTTGGGTTGTAGGGGCTGTTGATTGGAGTACACTAAAACAAACCTGATCTCTCTAGGACATTCAGAAGCCAAGTTATAAGCCCACAAAGGTGTAAATGGACTACTTCTTTAAAGTGACACCAGGCCCGGTGACCTTTGGGACATGGTTTGACCCCCTTAGGAAAGTGCTATCATCATGAAACGTTCAGATCACTTACAACTCAATAGATTCTACCTTCCTGTAACGTTTCAGCCTGATTGGACCTTGTTTTCACACAAATGAACCCAGAATGATGTGAAATTGTGCTTCGTGCAACATAATTCTGGGTGCCATTTAAAAACCATAAGTGCTAATGACTCCATTCCTTTTTGAGGCTGTAGGGGCTGTTGATTGGAGTACACTAAAACAAACCTGATCTCTCTAGGACATTCAGAAGCCAAGTTATAAGCCCACAAAGGTGTAAATGGACTACTTCTTTAAAGTGACACCAGGCCCGGTGACCTTTGGGACATGGTTTGACCCCCGATAGGAATGTGCGATCATCATGAAACGTTCAGATCACTTACAACTCAATAGATTCTACCTTCCTGTAACGATTCAGCCTGATTGGACCTTGTTTTCACACAAATGAACCCAGAATGATGTGAAATTGTGCTTCGTGCAACATAATTCTGGGTGCCATTTACAAACCATAAGTGCTAATGACTCCATTCCTTTTTGTGGTTGTAGGGGCTATTGATTAGAGTGCACTAAAACAAACCTGACCTCTCTAGGACATTGAGAAGCCAAGTTATAAGCCCACAAAGGTGTAACTGGACTACTTCTTTAAAGTGACACCAGGCCCGGTGACCTTTGGGACATGGTTTGACCCCCTATAGGAATGTGCCATCATCTTGAAACGTTCAGATCACTTACAACTCAATAGATTCTACCTTCTTGTAACGTTTCAGCCTTATTGGACCTTGTTTTCACACAAATGGACCGAGAATGATGTGAAATTGTGCTTCGTGCAACATAATTCTGGGTGCCCTTTACAAACCTTAAGTGCTAATGACTCCATTCCTTTTTGTGGTTGTAGGGGCTGTTGATTGGAGTGCACTAAAACAAACCTGACCTCTCTAGGACATTCAGAAGCCAGGTTATAAGCCCACAAAGGTGTAACTGGACTACTTCTTTAAAGTGACACCAGGCCCGGTGACCTTTGGGACATGGTTTGACCCCCTATAGGAATGTGCCATCATCTTGAAACGTTCAGATCACTTACAACTCAATAGATTCTACCTTCTTGTAACGTTTCAGCCTGATTGGACCTTGTTTTCACACAAATGGACCCAGAATGATGTGAAATTGTGCTTCGTGCAACATAATTCTGGGTGCCCTTTACAAACCTTAAGTGCTAATGACTCCATTCCTTTTAGTGGTTGTAGGGGCTGTTGATTGGAATACACTAAAACAAACCTGATCTCTCTAGGACATTCAGAAGCCAAGTTATAAGCCCACAAATGTGTAACTGGACTACTTCTTTAAATTGACACCAGATCCGGTGACCTTTGGGACATGGTTTCACCCCCTTAGGAAAGTGCTATCATCATGAAACGTTCAGATCACTTACAACTCAATAGATTCTACCTTCCTGTAACGTTTCAGCCTGATTGGACCTTGTTTTCACACAAATGAACCCAGAATGATGTGAAATTGTGCTTCGTGCAACATAATTCTGGGTGCCATTTAAAAACCATAAGTGCTATTGACTCCATTCCTTTTTGGGTTGTAGGGGCTGTTGATTGGAGTACACTAAAACAAACCTGATCTCTCTAGGACATTCAGAAGCCAAGTTATAAGCCCACAAAGGTGTAAATGGACTACTTCTTTAAAGTGACACCAGGCCCGGTGACCTTTGGGACATGGTTTGACCCCCTTAGGAAAGTGCTATCATCATGAAACGTTCAGATCACTTACAACTCATTAGATTCTACCTTCCTGTAACGTTTCAGCCTGATTGGACCTTGTTTTCACACAAATGAACCCAGAATGATGTGAAATTGTGCTTCGTGCAACATAATTCTGGGTGCCATTTAAAAACCATAAGTGCTAATGACTCCATTCCTTTTTGAGGCTGTAGGGGCTGTTGATTGGAGTACACTAAAACAAACCTGATCTCTCTAGGACATTCAGAAGCCAAGTTATAAGCCCACAAAGGTGTAAATGGACTACTTCTTTAAAGTGACACCAGGCCCGGTGACCTTTGGGACATGGTTTGACCCCCGATAGGAATGTGCGATCATCATGAAACGTTCAGATCACTTACAACTCAATAGATTCTACCTTCCTGTAACGTTTCAGCCTGATTGGACCTTGTTTTCACACAAATGAACCCAGAATGATGTGAAATTGTGCTTCGTGCAACATAATTCTGGGTGCCATTTAAAAACCATAAGTGCTAATGACTCCATTCCTTTTTGAGGCTGTAGGGGCTGTTGATTGGAGTACACTAAAACAAACCTGATCTCTCTAGGACATTCAGAAGCCAAGTTATAAGCCCACAAATGTGTAACTGGACTACTTCTTTAAAGTGACACCAGGCCCGGTGACCTTTGGGACATGGTTTTACCCCCTATAGGAATGTGCGATCATCATGAAACGTTCAGATCACTTACAACTCAATAGATTCTACCTTCTTGTAACGTTTCAGCCTGATTGGACCTTGTTTTCACACAAATGAACCCAGAATGATGTGAAATTGTGCTTCGTGCAACATAATTCTGGGTGCCATTTAAAAACCATAAGTGCTAATTACTCTATTCCTTTTTGTGGTTGTAGGGGCTGTTGATTGGAGTACACTAAAATAAACCTGATCTCTCTAGGACATTCAGAAGCCAAGTTATAAGCCCACAAATGTGTAACTGGACTACTTCTTTAAATTGACACCAGATCCGGTGACATTTGGGACATTGCTTGACCCCCTTAGGAAAGTGCGATCATCTTGAAACGTTCAGATCACTTACAACTCAATAGATTCTACCTTCTTCTAACGTTTCAGCCTGATTGGACCTTGTTTTCACACAAATGGACCCAGAATGATGTGAAATTGTGCTTCGTGCAACATAATTCTGGGTGCCATTTACAAACCATAAGTGCTAATGACTCCATTCCTTTTTGTGGTTGTAGGGGCTGTTGATTGGAGTGCACTAAAACAAACCTGACCTCTCTAGGACATTCAGAAGCCAAGTTATAAGCCCACAAAGGTGTAACTGGACTACTTCTTTAAAGTGACACCAGGCCCGGTGACCTTTGGGACATGGTTTGACCCCCGATAGGAATGTGCATCATCATGAAACGTTCAGATCACTTACAACTCAATAGATTCTACCTTCCTGTAACGTTTCAGCCTGATTGGACCTTGTTTTCACACAAATGAACCCAGAATGATGTGAAATTGTGCTTCGTGCAACATAATTCTGGGTGCCATTTACAAACCATAAGTGCTAATGACTCCATTCCTTTTTGTGGTTGTAGGGGCTATTGATTGGAGTGCACTAAAACAAACCTGACCTCTCTAGGACATTGAGAAGCCAAGTTATAAGCCCACAAAGGTGTAACTGGACTACTTCTTTAAAGTGACACCAGGCCCGGTGACCTTTGGGACATGGTTTGACCCCCTATAGGAATGTGCCATCATCTTGAAACGTTCAGATCACTTACAACTCAATAGATTCTACCTTCTTGTAACGTTTCAGCCTGATTGGACCTTGTTTTCACACAAATGGACCGAGAATGATGTGAAATTGTGCTTCGTGCAACATAATTCTGGGTGCCCTTTACAAACCTTAAGTGCTAATGACTCCATTCCTTTTTGTGGTTGTAGGGGCTGTTGATTGGAGTGCACTAAAACAAACCTGACCTCTCTAGGACATTCAGAAGCCAGGTTATAAGCCCACAAAGGTGTAACTGGACTACTTCTTTAAAGTGACACCAGGCCCGGTGACCTTTGGGACATGGTTTGACCCCCTATAGGAATGTGCCATCATCTTGAAACGTTCAGATCACTTACAACTCAATAGATTCTACCTTCTTGTAACGTTTCAGCCTGATTGGACCTTGTTTTCACACAAATGGACCCAGAATGATGTGAAATTGTGCTTCGTGCAACATAATTCTGGGTGCCCTTTACAAACCTTAAGTGCTAATGACTCCATTCCTTTTAGTGGTTGTAGGGGCTGTTGATTGGAATACACTAAAACAAACCTGATCTCTCTAGGACATTCAGAAGCCAAGTTATAAGCCCACAAATGTGTAACTGGACTACTTCTTTAAATTGACACCAGATCCGGTGACCTTTGGGACATGGTTTCACCCCCTTAGGAAAGTGCTATCATCATGAAACGTTCAGATCACTTACAACTCAATAGATTCTACCTTCCTGTAACGTTTCAGCCTGATTGGACCTTGTTTTCACACAAATGAACCCAGAATGATGTGAAATTGTGCTTCGTGCAACATAATTCTGGGTGCCATTTAAAAACCATAAGTGCTAATGACTCCATTCCTTTTTGGGTTGTAGGGGCTGTTGATTGGAGTACACTAAAACAAACCTGATCTCTCTAGGACATTCAGAAGCCAAGTTATAAGCCCACAAAGGTGTAAATGGACTACTTCTTTAAAGTGACACCAGGCCCGGTGACCTTTGGGACATGGTTTGACCCCCTTAGGAAAGTGCTATCATCATGAAACGTTCAGATCACTTACAACTCATTAGATTCTACCTTCCTGTAACGTTTCAGCCTGATTGGACCTTGTTTTCACACAAATGAACCCAGAATGATGTGAAATTGTGCTTCGTGCAACATAATTCTGGGTGCCATTTAAAAACCATAAGTGCTAATGACTCCATTCCTTTTTGAGGCTGTAGGGGCTGTTGATTGGAGTACACTAAAACAAACCTGATCTCTCTAGGACATTCAGAAGCCAAGTTATAAGCCCACAAAGGTGTAAATGGACTACTTCTTTAAAGTGACACCAGGCCCGGTGACCTTTGGGACATGGTTTGACCCCCGATAGGAATGTGCGATCATCATGAAACGTTCAGATCACTTACAACTCAATAGATTCTACCTTCCTGTAACGTTTCAGCCTGATTGGACCTTGTTTTCACACAAATGAACCCAGAATGATGTGAAATTGTGCTTCGTGCAACATAATTCTGGGTGCCATTTAAAAACCATAAGTGCTAATGACTCCATTCCTTTTTGAGGCTGTAGGGGCTGTTGATTGGAGTACACTAAAACAAACCTGATCTCTCTAGGACATTCAGAAGCCAAGTTATAAGCCCACAAATGTGTAACTGGACTACTTCTTTAAAGTGACACCAGGCCCGGTGACCTTTGGGACATGGTTTTACCCCCTATAGGAATGTGCGATCATCATGAAACGTTCAGATCACTTACAACTCAATAGATTCTACCTTCTTGTAACGTTTCAGCCTGATTGGACCTTGTTTTCACACAAATGAACCCAGAATGATGTGAAATTGTGCTTCGTGCAACATAATTCTGGGTGCCATTTAAAAACCATAAGTGCTAATTACTCCATTCCTTTTTGTGGTTGTAGGGGCTGTTGATTGGAGTACACTAAAATAAACCTGATCTCTCTAGGACATTCAGAAGCCAAGTTATAAGCCCACAAATGTGTAACTGGACTACTTCTTTAAATTGACACCAGATCCGGTGACATTTGGGACATTGCTTGACCCCCTTAGGAAAGTGCGATCATCTTGAAACGTTCAGATCACTTACAACTCAATAGATTCTACCTTCTTCTAACGTTTCAGCCTGATTGGACCTTGTTTTCACACAAATGGACCCAGAATGATGTGAAATTGTGCTTCGTGCAACATAATTCTGGGTGCCATTTACAAACCATAAGTGCTAATGACTCCATTCCTTTTTGTGGTTGTAGGGGCTGTTGATTGGAGTGCACTAAAACAAACCTGACCTCTCTAGGACATTCAGAAGCCAAGTTATAAGCCCACAAAGGTGTAACTGGACTACTTCTTTAAAGTGACACCAGGCCCGGTGACCTTTGGGACATGGTTTGACCCCCTATAGGAATGTGCCATCATCTTGAAACGTTCAGATCACTTACAACTCAATAGATTCTACCTTCTTGTAACGTTTCAGCCTGATTGGACCTTGTTTTCACACAAATGGACCGAGAATGATGTGAAATTGTGCTTCGTGCAACATAATTCTGGGTGCCCTTTACAAACCTTAAGTGCTAATGACTCCATTCCTTTTATTGGTTGTAGGGGCTGTTGATTGGAATACACTAAAACAAACCTGATCTCTCTAGGACATTCAGAAGCCAAGTTATAAGCCCACAAATGTGTAACTGGACTACTTCTTTAAATTGACACCAGATCCGGTGACCTTTGGGACATGGTTTCACCCCCTTAGGAAAGTGCTATCATCATGAAACGTTCAGATCACTTACAACTCAATAGATTCTACCTTCCTGTAACGTTTCAGCCTGGTTGGACCTTGTTTTCACACAAATGAACCCAGAATGATGTGAAATTGTGCTTCGTGCAACATAATTCTGGGTGCCATTTAAAAACCATAAGTGCTAATGACTCCATTCCTTTTTGGGTTGTAGGGGCTGTTGATTGGAGTACACTAAAACAAACCTGATCTCTCTAGGACATTCAGAAGCCAAGTTATAAGCCCACAAATGTGTAACTGGACTACATCTTTAAATTGACACCAGATCCGGTGACCTTTGGGACATGGTTTGACCCCCTTAGGAAAGTGCTATCATCATGAAACGTTCAGATCACTTACAACTCAATAGATTCTACCTTCCTGTAACGTTTCAGCCTGATTGGACCTTGTTGTCACACAAATGAACCCAGAATGATGTGAAATTGTGCTTCGTGCAACATAATTCTGGGTGCCATTTAAAAACCATAAGTGCTAATGACTCCATTCCTTTTTGAGGCTGTAGGGGCTGTTGATTGGAGTACATTAAAACAAACCTGATCTCTCTAGGACATTCAGAAGCCAAGTTATAAGCCTACAAATGTGTAACTGGACTACTTCTTTAAATTGACACCAGATCCGGTGACATTTGGGACATTGTTTGACCCCCTTAGGAAAGTGCGATCATCTTGAAACGTTCAGATCACTTACAACTCAATAGATTCTACCTTCTTCTAACGTTTCAGCCTGATTGGTCCTTGTTTTCACACAAATTGACCCAGAATGATGTGAAATTGTGCTTCGTGCAACATAATTCTGGGTGCCATTTACAAACCATAAGTGCTAATGACTCCATTCCTTTTTGTGGTTGTAGGGGCTGTTGATTGGAGTGCACTAAAACAAACCTGACCTCTCTAGGACATTCAGAAGCCAAGTTATAAGCCCACAAAGGTGTAACTGGACTACTTCTTTAAAGTGACACCAGGCCCGGTGACCTTTGGGACATGGTTTGACCCCCTATAGGAATGTGCCATCATCTTGAAACGTTCAGATCACTTACAACTCAATAGATTCTACCTTCTTGTAACGTTTCAGCCTGATTGGACCTTGTTTTCACACAAATGGACCCAGAATGATGTGAAATTGTGCTTCGTGCAACATAATTCTGGGTGCCCTTTACAAACCTTAAGTGCTAATGACTCCATTCCTTTTAGTGGTTGTAGGGGCTGTTGATTGGAATACACTAAAACAAACCTGATCTCTCTAGGACATTCAGAAGCCAAGTTATAAGCCCACAAATGTGTAACTGGACTACTTCTTTAAATTGACACCAGATCCGGTGACCTTTGGGACATGGTTTCACCCCCTTAGGAAAGTGCTATCATCATGAAACGTTCAGATCACTTACAACTCAATAGATTCTACCTTGCTATAACGTTTCAGCCTGATTGGACCTTGTTTTCACACAAATGAACCCAGAATGATGTGAAATTGTGCTTCGTGCAACATAATTCTGGGTGCCATTTAAAAACCATAAGTGCTAATGACTCCATTCCTTTTTGGGTTGTAGGGGCTGTTGATTGGAGTACACTAAAACAAACCTGATCTCTCTAGGACATTCAGAAGCCAAGTTAAAAGCCCACAAAGGTGTAAATGGACTACTTCTTTAAAGTGACACCAGGCCCGGTGACCTTTGGGACATGTTTTGACCCCCTTAGGAAAGTGCTATCATCATGAAACGTTCAGATCACTTACAACTCAATAGATTCTACCTTCCTGTAACGTTTCAGCCTGATTGGACCTTGTTTTCACACAAATGAACACGACCCAGCCGTTGAATTCACTAAGAGCACGGGTTGTTTGTGCACCAAATCAGTACGTGATCATAGGTGGTATAAGGTGCAGGGCATCACTAGGGCGTTGAATTCGATGAGGAGGGTGAAATCGCGCGGTCATCACAACATGATTGTCATGGACTTGTTTATCAAAATTGTGACCGACTTGCACGGTAACTCCGGCAGGAAGTTGGACTGGGTGGTCGATTACATGAAACTCTTGAACGTGCCCTACACAAAAGCCAACCGGTTTCACGGCGAGCTTCTAGCGTTACGCGATTGCAATAAAGTTCGTAGTACCATTTTGAAGGAACCACTCGATACAGAGCGCCCGTCTGCGTGCCCTTCACGTGGAATTCGTTGTATCCTTGACTGACTCTACCGACCCAGTCTAAATGCGTTGGGTCCTTAGCTGCGGTTTCTGGCTCATCCGTTACAGTGACACGGCCGCTTTTAACTGTAGCCAGTTCCACTCTGAGAGTCTCGCTTTCTACGCACGCTTCCTCTAACGCGAGCCTCGTTGCTTCTAGTTCTGTCTAATAAAAGTCGAGATCGGCTAGCGATCGTTTATTCTCGCGTAAACGTTCATCGGAATGATCCCCAGACGCACAGTCCCGTGTAGACAAACACGTACACAGTGGACGCGCGGACAGCGCTCGCGTCCGATCGCGCTCCACTTGTAGTTCTCACACGAGCCTGTTCATTTCTCGCTTTAGTTGTTCTACGGCAGACGCCGTTGAAGACTGGCGGCGAGTCTTGCGACCGACCTCGTTCTGCATAACTTGCGCAATCTCACGGCAGACATTGTGCCGTGGGTCCACTCACAGAATATGACCTCAAGTATAATTGACGACAGCATATGGACAGGATGGTCTAGTTTGGTTAACACAGAAACATTACAGACACACAAGTTGTTTTCATGGCGAGTATCTTTATTTGCACACAAACCAAAACACCAGTAAAGAGACAAACATTTGACAGGGTCCATGTGAATTCTGCGACCGCATGCAAAGTGGCCAGCTTGCATTCGATGTTACATGACTATTTGACCTCGTGTGTTCATTCAAACCCGTCTGCGACATTCAAACCTTAACGGCCCACAAAGCACTTTACAATAACCTCACGTCTCCTGCGACACAAAGGGCGTGTTTCACATCCAAGTGGACAACCACGTGCGCATCAGAGGCTGAAAGGTGACCATAGCCCATCACCCAGAAGATACCCAGGGACACTTAGTAAACGCTGTGATGTCTCCCTGATGTACTTTTGTTCACGCGTGCTGCATATGTATCTGTGGATACTCGATGTTGGATGGGCACGTTGGATCGACATAAGTTGCCATCAGTGCCATTATTGAATTTGTGTGATGGTGCAAACGCATGGGATTTTGCGGGCTCATTTCACTTAACGTCAGCGCCACCCCCTTATCAGTCGATGTAATAACAACGTGTTTAAGAGACTGTTTTTCATGATCGGTGAAAGTTCTGTCCATCACATGGATTGCATCGTAAGACGCCGAAGACATGAAGATCAAGGGGTTTAAATTACGTACACCCCCCGCCCCCCCCCAAAAAAATGTGTAGGGCGCATTATCCACTGTAGACATATAAACTGGGATTCATTAATAAGTGGCTCGAGGGTTATGCTTTTAATGTCTACTGTTGATACGGGGACAAGTTCAGGTCACCCAAATGTGCTTTGTATTTATATAGCCTTTTGACCACAGGGATTGAATGTTCACCGCAGACATTCTGTTGCGATTCATCATCGTTGCGCACGTCTACTAAAACCCACCAAACCTCGAGACTTGAATCTACTGATTGTCTATTAGGAGTATACGGCTTTACACGCAATGCCATGGTCTCGTGACGAAACTCTTGGTCATGGCGAGTCAGGTGAAAACGTTAGGCGACCCAGCCGTTGAATTCACTAAGAGCACGGGTTGTTTGTGCACCAAATCAGTACGTGATCATAGGTGGTATAAGGTGCAGGGCATCACTAGGGCGTTGGATTCGATGAGGAGGGTGAAATCGTGCGGTCATCACAACATGATTGTCATGGACTTGTTTATCAAAATTGTGACCAGGTGGGTCCTTAGCTGCGGTTTCTGGCTCATCCGTTACAGTGACACAGCCATTTTTAACTGTAGCCAGTTCCACTCTGAGAGTCTCGCGTTCTACGCGCGCTTCCTCTAACGCGAGTCTCGTTGCTTCTAGTTCTGTGTAATAAAAGTCGAGATCGGCTAGCGATCGTTTATTCTCGCGTAAACGTTCATCGGAACGATCCCCAGACGCACCGTCTCGTGGAGACGAACACGTACACAGTGGATGCGCGGACAGCGCTCGCGTCCGATCGCGCTCCACTTGTAGTTCTCGTACGAGCCTGTTCATTTCTCGCTTTAGTTGTTCTACGGCAGACGCCGTTGAAGACTGGCGGCGAGTCTTGCGACCGACCTCGTTCTGCATAACTTGCGCGATCTCACGGCATACATTGTGCCGTGGGTCCACTCACAGAATATGACCTCAAGTATAATTGACGACAGCATATGGACGGGATGGTCTAGTTTGGTTAACACAGAAACATTACAGACACACAAGTTGTTTTCATGGCGAGTATCTTTATTTGCACACAAACCAAAACACCAGTAAAGAGACAAACATTTGACAGGGTCCTTGTGAATTCTGCAACCGCATGCAAAGTGGCCAGCTTGCATTCGATGTTACATGACTATTTGACCTCGTGTGTTCATTCAAACGCGTCTGCGACATTCAGACCTTAACCGCCCACAAAGCACTTTACAATAACCTCACGTCTCCTGCGACACAAAGGGCGTGTTTCACATCCAAGTGGACAATCACGTGCGCATCAGAGGCTGAAAGGTGACCATAGCCCATCACCCAGAAGATACCCAGGGACACTTAGTAAACGCTGTGATGTCTCCCTGATGTACTTTTGTTCATGCGTGCTGCATATGTATCTGTGGATACTCGATGTTGGATGGGCACGTTGGATCGACATAAGTTGCCATCAGTGCCAATATTGCATTTGTGTGATGGTGCAAACGCATGGGATTTTGAGGGCTCATTTCACTTAACGTCAGCGCCACCTCCTTATCAGTCGATGTAATAACAACGTGTTTAAGAGACTGTTTTTCACGATCGGTGAAAGTTCTGTCCATCACATGGATTGCATGGTAAAACGCCGAAGACATACTGCACAGGAAGATCAAGGGGTTTAAATTACGTACCCCCCCCCCACACACACACACACACACACACACAAAAATTTGTAGGGCGCATTATCCACTGTAGACATATAAACTGGGATTCATTAATAAGTGGCTCGAGGGTAATGCTTTTAATGTCTACTGTTGAGACGGGGACACGTTCAGGTCACCCAAACGTGCTTCGTATTTATATAGCCTTTTGACACCAGGGATTGTATGTTCACCGCAGACATTCTGTTGCGATTCATCATCGTTGCGCACGTCTACTAAAACCCACCAAACCTCGAGACTTGAATCCACTGATTGTCTATTAGTAGTATACGGCTTTACACGCAAAGCCATGGTCTCGTGACGAAACTCGTGGTCATGGCGAGTCAGGTGAAAACGTTAGGCGACCCAGCCGTTGAATTCACTAAGAGCATGGGTTGTTTGTGCTCCAAATCAGTACGTGATCATAGGTGGTATAAGGTGCAGGGCATCACTAGGGCGTTGGATTCGATGAGGAGGGTGAAATCGCGCGGTCATCACAACATGATTGTCATGGACTTGTTTATCAAAATTGTGACCGACTTGCACGGTAACTCCGGCAGTAAGTTGGACTGGGTGGTCGATTACATGAAACTCTTGAATGTGCCCTAAACAAAAGCCAACCGGTTTCATGGCGAGCTTCTAGCGTTACGCAAATGCAATAAAGTTCGTAGTACCATTTAGAAGGAACCACTCGATACAGAGCGCCCGTCTGCGTGCCCTTCACGTTGAATTCGTTGTATCCTTGACTGGCTCTACCGACCCAGTCTAAATGCGTTGGGTCCTTAGCTGCGGTTTCTGGCTCATCCGTACCAGTGACATGGCCACTTTTAACTGTAGCCAGTTCCACTCTGAGAGCCTCGCGTTCTACGCGCGCTTCTTCTAACGCGAGCCTCGTTGCTTCTAGTTCTGTGTAATAAAAGTCAAGATCGGCTAGCGATCGTTTATTCTCGCGTAAACGTTCATCGGAACGATCCCCAGATGCACCGTCTCGTGGAGGCGAACACGTACACAGTGGACGAGCGGACAGCGCTCGCGTCCGATCGCGCTCCACTTGTAGTTCTCGCACGAGCCTGTTCATTTCTCGCTTTAGTTGTTCTACGGCAGACGCCGTTGAAGACTGGCGGCGAGTCTTGCGACTGACCTCATTCTGCATAACTTGCGCAATCTCACGGAAGACATTGTGCCGTGGGTCCACTCACAGAATTTGACCTCAAGTATAATTGACGACAGCATATGGACGGGACGGTCTAGTTTGGTTAACACAGAAACATTACAGACACACAAGTTGTTTTCATGGCGAGTATCTTTATTTGCACACAAACCAAAACACCAGTAAAGAGACAAACATTTGACAGGGTCCATGTGAATTCTGCGACCGCATGCAAAGTGGCCAGCTTGCATTCGATGTTACATGACTATTTGACCTCGTGTGTTCATTCAAACCCTTCTGCGACATTCAAACCTTAACGGCCCACAAAGCACTTTACAATAACCTCACGTCTCCTGCGACACAAAGGGCGTGTTTCACATCCAAGTGGACAACCACGTGCGCATCAGAGGCTGAAAGGTGACCATAGCCCATCACCCAGAAGATACCCAGGGACACTTAGTAAACGCTGTGATGTCTCCCTGATGTACTTTTGTTCACGCGTGCTGCATATGTATCTGTGGATACTCGATGTTGGATGGGCACGTTGGATCGACATAAGTTGCCATCAGTGCCATTATTGAATTTGTGTGATGGTGCAAACGCATGGGATTTTGCGGGCTCATTTCACTTAACGTCAGCGCCACCCCCTTATCAGTCGATGTAATAACAACGTGTTTAAGAGACTGTTTTTCATGATCGGTGAAAGTTCTGTCCATCACATGGATTGCATCGTAAGACGCCGAAGACAGGAAGATCAAGGGGTTTAAATTACGTACACCCCCCGCCCCCCCCAAAAAAAATGTGTAGGGCGCATTATCCACTGTAGACATATAAACTGGGATTCATTAATAAGTGGCTCGAGGGTAATGCTTTTAATGTCTACTGTTGATACGGGGACACGTTCAGGTCACCCAAACGTGCTTTGTATTTATATAGCCTTTTGACACCAGGGATTGTATGTTCACCGCAGACATTCTGTTGCGATTCATCATCGTTGCGCACGTCTACTAAAACCTACCAAACCTCGAGACTTGAATCTACTGATTGTCTATTAGTAGAATACCGCTTTACACGCAAAGCCATGGTCTCGTGACGAAACTCGTGGTCATGGCGAGTCAGGTGAAAACGTTAGGCGACCCAGCCGTTGAATTCACTAAGAGCACAGGTTGTTTGTGCACCAAATCAGTACGTGATCATAGGTGGTATAAGGTGCAGGGCATCACTAGGGCGTTGGATTCGATGAGGAGGGTGAAATCGCGCGGTCATCACATGATTGTCATGGACTTGTTTATCAAAATTGTGACCGACTTGCACGGTAACTCCGGCAGTAAGTTGGTCTGGGTGGTCGATTACATGAAACTCTTGAACGTGCCCTACACAAAAGCTAACCGGTTTGACGGCGAGCTTCTAGCGTTACGCGATTACATTAAAGTTCGTAGTACCATTTTGAAGGAACCACTCGATACAGAGCGCCCGTCTGCGTGCCCTTCACGTGGAATTCGTTGTATCCTTGACTGGCTCTACCGACCCAGTCTAAATGCGTTGGGTCCTTAGCTGCGGTTTCTGGCTCATCCGTTACAGAGACACGGCCGCTTTTAACTGTAGCCAGTTCCACTCTGAGAGTCTCGCATTCTACGCGCGCTTCCTCTAATGCCAGCCTTGTTGCTTCTAGTTCTGTCTAATAAAAGTCGAGATCGGCTAGCGATCGTTTATTCTCGCGTAAACGTTCATCGGAACGATCCCCAGACGCACCGTCTCGTGGAGACGAACACGTACACAGTGGACGCGCGGACAGCGCTCATGTCCGATCGCACTCCACTTGTAGTTCTCATACGAGCCTGTTCATTTCTCGCTTTAGTTGTTCTACGGCAGACGCCGTTGAAGACTGGCGGCGAGTCTTGCGACCGACCTCGTTCTGCATAACTTGCGCGATCTCACGGCAGACATTGTGCCGTGGGTCCACTCACAGAATATGACCTCAAGTATAATTGACGACAGCATATGTACAGGATGGTCTAGTTTGGTTAACACAGAAACATTACAGACACACAAGTTGTTTTCATGGCGAGTATCTTTATTTGCACACAAACCAAAACACCAGTAAAGAGACAAACATTTGACAGGGTCCTTGTGAATTCTGCGACCGCATGCAAAGTGGCCAGCTTGCATTCGATGTTACATGACTATTTGACCTCGTGTGTTCATTCAAACCCGTCTGCGACATTCAGACCTTAGCCGCCCACAAAGCACTTTACAATAACCTCACGTCTCCTGCGACACAAAGGGCGTGTTTCACATCCAAGTGGACAACCACGTGCGCATCAGAGGCTGAAAGGTGACCGTAGCCCATCACCCAGAAGATACCCAGGGACACTTAGTAAACGCTGTGATGTCTCCCCGATGTACTTTTGTTCACGCGTGCTGCATATGTATCTGTGGATACTCGATGTTGGATGGGCACGTTGGATCGACATAAGTTGCCATCAGTGCCAATATTGCATTTGTGTGATGGTGATGACTCAAATGCAGACGCATGGGATTTTGCGGGCTCATTTCACTTAACGTCAGCGCCACCCCCTTATCAGTCGATGTAATAACAACGTGTTTAAGAGACTGTTTTTCATGATCGGTGAAAGTTCTGTCCATCACATGGATTGCATCGTAAGACGCCGAAGACAGGAATATCAAGGGGTTTAAATTATGTAAACCCCCCCCAAAAAATGTGTAGGGCGCATTATCCACTGTAGACATATAAACTGGGATTCATTAATAAGTGGCCTTGAGGGTAATGCTTTTAATGTCTACTGTTGATACGGGGACACGTTCAGGTCACCCAAATGTGCTTTGTATTTATATAGCCTTTTGACACCAGAGATTGTATGTTCACCGCAGACATTCTGTTGCAATCAACATCGTTGCGCACGTCTACTAAAACCCACCAAACCTCGAGACTTGAATCTACTGATTGTCTATTAGTAGTATACAGCTTTACACGCAAAGCCATGGTCTCGTGACGAAACTCGTGGTCATGGCGAGTCAGGTGAAAATGTTAGGCGACCCAGCCGTTGAATTCACTAAGAGCACGGGTTGTTTGTGCACCAAATCAGTACGTGATCATAGGTGGTATAAGGTGCAGGGCATCACTAGGGCGTTGAATTCGATGAGGAGGGTGAAATCGCGCAGTCATCACAACATGATTGTCATGGACTTGTTTATCAAAATTGTGACCGACTTGCACGGTAACTCCGGCAGGAAGTTGGACTGGGTGGTCGATTACATGAAACTCTTGAACGTGCCCTACACAAAAGCCAGCCGGTTTCACGGCGAGCTTCTAGCATTACGCGAATGCAATAAAGTTCGTAGTACCATTTTGAAGGAACCACTCGATACAGAGCGCCCGTCTGCGTGCCCTTCACGTGGAATTCGTTGTATCCTTGACTGGCTCTACCGACCCAGTCTAAATGCGTTGGGTCCTTAGCTGCGATTTCTGGCTCATCCGTTACAGTGACACGGCCGCTTTTAACTGTAGCCAGTTCCACTCTGAGAGTCTCGCGTTCTACGTGCGCTTCCTCTAATGCGAGCCTCGTTGCTTCTAGTTCTGTCTAATAAAAGTCGAGATTGGCTAGCGATCGTTTATTCTCGCGTAAACGTTCATCGGAACGATCCCCAGATGCACCGTCTCGTGGAGGCGAACACGTACACAGTGGACGCGCGGACAGCGCTCGCGTCCGATCGCGCTCCACTTGTAGTTCTCGCACGAGCCTGTTCATTTCTCGCTTTAGTTGTTCTACGGCAGACGCCGTTGAAGACTGGCGGCGAGACATGCGACTGACTTCATTCTGCATAACTTGCGCAATCTCACGGAAGACATTGTGCCGTGGGTCCACTCACAGAATATGACCTCAAGTATAATTGACGACAGCATATGGACGGGACGGTCTAGTTTGGTTAACACAGAAACTTTACAGACACACAAGTTGTTTTCATGGCGAGTATCTTTATTTGCACACAAACCAAAACACCAGTAAAGAGACAAACATTTGACAGGGTCCATGTGAATTCTGCGACCGCATGCAAAGTGGCCAGCTTGCATTCGATGTTACATGACTATTTGACCTCGTGTGTTCATTCAAACCCGTCTGCGACATTAAAACCTTAACGGCCCACAAAGCACTTTACAATAACCTCACGTCTCCTGCGACACAAAGGGCGTGTTTCACATCCAAGTGGACAACCACGTGCGCATCAGAGGCTGAAAGGTGACCATAGCCCATCACCCAGAAGATACCCAGGGACACTTAGTAAACGCTGTGATGTCTCCCTGATGTACTTTTGTTCACGCGTGCTGCATATGTATCTGTGGATACTCGATGTTGGATGGGCACGTTGGATCGACATAAGTTGCCATCAGTGCCATTATTGAATTTGTGTGATGGTGCAAACGCATGGGATTTTGCGGGCTCATTTCACTTAACGTCAGCGCCACCCCCTTATCAGTCGATGTAATAACAACGTGTTTAAGAGACTGTTTTTCATGATCGGTGAAAGTTCTGTCCATCTTATGGATTGCATCGTAAGACGCCGAAGACAGGAAGATCAAGGGGTTTAAATTACGTACACCCCCCGCCCCCCCCAAAAAAATGTGTAGGGCGCATTATCCACTGTAGACATATAAACTGGGATTCATTAATAAGTGGCTCGAGGGTTATGCTTTTAATGTCTACTGTTGATACGGGGACAAGTTCAGGTCACCCAAATGTGCTTTGTATTTATATAGCCTTTTGACCACAGGGATTGAATGTTCACCGCAGACATTCTGTTGCGATTCATCATCGTTGCGCACGTCTACTAAAACCCACCAAACCTCGAGACTTGAATCTACTGATTGTCTATTAGGAGTATACGGCTTTACACGCAATGCCATGGTCTCGTGACGAAACTCTTGGTCATGGCGAGTCAGGTGAAAACGTTAGGCGACCCAGCCGTTGAATTCACTAAGAGCACGGGTTGTTTGTGCACCAAATCAGTACGTGATCATAGGTGGTATAAGGTGCAGGGCATCACTAGGGCGTTGGATTCGATGAGGAGGGTGAAATCGTGCGGTCATCACAACATGATTGTCATGGAATTGTTTATCAAAATTGTGACCAGGTGGGTCCTTAGCTGCGGTTTCTGGCTCATCCGTTACAGTGACACAGCCATTTTTAACTGTAGCCAGTTCCACTCTGAGAGTCTCGCGTTCTACGCGCGCTTCCTCTAACGCGAGTCTCGTTGCTTCTAGTTCTGTGTAATAAAAGTCGAGATCGGCTAGCGATCGTTTATTCTCGCGTAAACGTTCATCGGAACGATCCCCAGACGCACCGTCTCGTGGAGACGAACACGTACACAGTGGATGCGCGGACAGCGCTCGCGTCCGATCGCGCTCCACTTGTAGTTCTCGTACGAGCCTGTTCATTTCTCGCTTTAGTTGTTCTACGACAGACGCCGTTGAAGACTGGCGGCGAGTCTTGCGACCGACCTCGTTCTGCATAACTTGCGCGATCTCACGGCATACATTGTGCCGTGGGTCCACTCACAGAATATGACCTCAAGTATAATTGACGACAGCATATGGACGGGATGGTCTAGTTTGGTTAACACAGAAACATTACAGACACACAAGTTGTTTTCATGGCGAGTATCTTTATTTGCACACAAACCAAAACACCAGTAAAGAGACAAACATTTGACAGGGTCCTTGTGAATTCTGCAACCGCATGCAAAGTGGCCAGCTTGCATTCGATGTTACATGACTATTTGACCTCGTGTGTTCATTCAAACGCGTCTGCGACATTCAGACCTTAACCGCCCACAAAGCACTTTACAATAACCTCACGTCTCCTGCGACACAAAGGGCGTGTTTCACATCCAAGTGGACAATCACGTGCGCATCAGAGGCTGAAAGGTGACCATAGCCCATCACCCAGAAGATACCCAGGGACACTTAGTAAACGCTGTGATGTCTCCCTGATGTACTTTTGTTCATGCGTGCTGCATATGTATCTGTGGATACTCAATGTTGGATGGGCACGTTGGATCGACATAAGTTGCCATCAGTGCCAATATTGCATTTGTGTGATGGTGCAAACGCATGGGATTTTGCGGGCTCATTTCACTTAACGTCAGCGCCACCTCCTTATCAGTCGATGTAATAACAACGTGTTTAAGAGACTGTTTTTCACGATCGGTGAAAGTTCTGTCCATCACATGGATTGCATGGTAAAACGCCGAAGACATACTGCACAGGAAGATCAAGGGGTTTAAATTACGTACCCCCCCCCCCCCCCACACACACACACACACACAAAAAATTTGTAGGGCGCATTATCCACTGTAGACATATAAACTGGGATTCATTAATAAGTGGCTCGAGGGTAATGCTTTTAATGTCTACTGTTGAGACGGGGACACGTTCAGGTCACCCAAACGTGCTTCGTATTTATATAGCCTTTTGACACCAGGGATTGTATGTTCACCGCAGACATTCTGTTGCGATTCATCATCGTTGCGCACGTTTACTAAAACCCACCAAACCTCGAGACTTGAATCCACTGATTGTCTATTAGTAGTATACGGCTTTACACGCAAAGCCATGGTCTCGTGACGAAACTCGTGGTCATGGCGAGTCAGGTGAAAACGTTAGGCGACCCAGCCGTTGAATTCACTAAGAGCATGGGTTGTTTGTGCTCCAAATCAGTACGTGATCATAGGTGGTATAAGGTGCAGGGCATCACTAGGGCGTTGGATTCGATGAGGAGGGTGAAATCGCGCGGTCATCACAACATGATTGTCATGGACTTGTTTATCAAAATTGTGACCGACTTGCACGGTAACTCCGGCAGTAAGTTGGACTGGGTGGTCGATTACATGAAACTCTTGAATGTGCCCTACACAAAAGCCAACCGGTTTCATGGCGAGCTTCTAGCGTTACGCGAATGCAATAAAGTTCGTAGTACCATTTTGAAGGAACCACTCGATACAGAGCGCCCGTCTGCGTGCCCTTCACGTTGAATTCGTTGTATCCTTGACTGGTTCTACCGACCCAGTCTAAATGCGTTGGGTCCTTAGCTGCGGTTTCTGGCTCATCCGTACCAGTGACATGGCCACTTTTAACTGTAGCCAGTTCCACTCTGAGAGCCTCGCGTTCTACGCGCGCTTCTTCTAACGCGAGCCTCGTTGCTTCTAGTTCTGTGTAATAAAAGTCAAGATCGGCTAGCGATCGTTTATTCTCGCGTAAACGTTCATCGGAACGATCCCCAGACGCACAGTCTCGTGGAGACGAACACATACACAGTGGACGCGCGGACAGCGTTCGCGTCCGATCTCGCTCCACTTGTAGTTCTCGTACGAGCCTGTTCATTTCTCACTTTAGCTGTTCTACGGCATACGCCGTTGAAGACTGGCGGCGAGTCTTGCGACCGACCTCGTTCTGCATAACTTGCGCGATCTCACGGCAGACATTGTGCCGTGGGTCCACTCACAGAATATGACCTCAAGTATAATTGACGACAGCATATGGACGGGACGGTCTAGTTTGGTTAACACAGAAACATTACAGACACACAAGTTGTTTTCATGGCGAGAATCTTTATTTGCACACAAACCAAAACACCAGTAAAGAGACAAACATTTGACAGGGTCCTTGTGAATTCTGCGACCGCATGCAAAGTGGCCAGCTTGCATTCGATGTTACATGACTATTTGACCTCGTGTGTTCATTCAAACCCGTCTGCGACATTCAGACCTTAACCGCCCACAAAGCACTTTACAATAACCTCACGTCTCCTGCAACACAAAGGGCGTGTTTCACATCCAAGTGGACAACCACGTGCGCATCAGAGGCTGAAAGGTGACCATAGCCCATCACCCAGAAGATACCCAGGGACACTTAGTAAACGCTGTGATGTCTCCCTGATGTACTTTTGTTCACGCGTGCTGCATATGTATCTGTGGATACTCGATGTTGGATGGGCACGTTGGATCGACATAAGTTGCCATCAGTGCCAATATTGCATTTGTGTGATGGTGATGACTCAAATGCAAACGCATGGGATTTTGCGGGCTCATTTCACTTAACGTCAGCGCCACCCCCTTATCAGTCGATGTAATAACAACGTGTTTAAGAGACTGTTTTTCATGATCGGTGAAAGTTCTGTCCTTCACATGGATTGCATCGTAAGACGCCGAAGGCAAACTGTACAGGAAGATCAAGGGGTTTAAATTACGTACATCCCCCCCCACCCCCCAAAATGTGTAGAGCGCATTATCCACTGTAGACATATAAACTGGGATTCATTAATAAGTGGCTCGAGGGTAATGCTTTTAATGTCTACTGTTGATACGGGGACAAGTTCAGGCCACCCAAATGTGCTTTGTATTTATATAGCCTTTTGACACCAGGGATTGTATGTTCACCGCAGACATTCTGTTGCGATTCATCATCGTTGAGCACGTCTACTAAAACCCACCAAACCTCGAGACTTGAATCTACTGATTGTCTATTAGTAGTATACGGCTTTCCACGCAAAGCCATGGTCTCGTGACGAAACTCGTGGTCATGGCGAGTCAGGTGAAAATGTTAGGTGACCCAGCCGTTGAATTCACTAAGAGCACGGGTTGTTTGTGCACCAAATCAGTACGTGATCATAGGTGGTATAAGGTGCCGGGCATCACTAGGGCGTTGGATTCGATGAGGAGGGTGAAATCACGCGGTCATCACAACATGATTGTCATGGACCTGTTTATCAAAATTGTGACCGACTTGCACGGTAACTCCGGCAGTAAGTTGGACTGGGTGGTCGATTACATGAAACTCTTGAACGTGCCCTACACAAAAGCCAACCGGTTTCACGGCGAGCTTCTAGCGTTACGCAATTGCAATAAAGTTCGTAGTACCATTTTGAAGGAACCACTCGATACAGAGCGCCCGTCTGCGTGCCCTTCACGTGGAATTCGTTGTATCCTTGACTGACTCTACCGACCCAGTCTAAATGCGTTGGGTCCTTAGCTGCGGTTTCTGGCTCATCCGTTACAGTGACACGGCCGCTTTTAACTGTAGCCAGTTCCACTCTGAGAGTCTCGCTTTCTACGCACGCTTCCTCTAACGCGAGCCTCGTTGCTTCTAGTTCTGTCTAATAAAAGTCGAGATCGGCTAGCGATCGTTTATTCTCGCGTAAACGTTCATCGGAACGATCCCCAGACGCACAGTCCCGTGTAGACAAACACGTACACAGTGGACGCGCGGACAGCGCTCGCGTCCGATCGCGCTCCACTTGTAGTTCTCGTACGAGCCTGTTCATTTCTCGCTTTAGTTGTTCTACGGCAGACGCCGTTGAAGACTGGCGGCGAGTCTTGCGACCGACCTCGTTCTGCATAACTTGCGCAATCTCACGGCAGACATTGTGCCGTGGGTCCACTCACAGAATATGACCTCAAGTATAATTGACGACAGCATATGGACAGGACGGTCTAGTTTGGTTAACACAGAAACATTACAGACACACAAGTTGTTTTCATGGCGAGTATCTTTATTTGCACACAAACCAAAACCAGTAAAGAGACAAACATTTGACAGGGTCCTTGTGAATTGTGCGACCGCATGCAAAGTGGCCAGCTTGCATTCGATGTTACATGACTATTTGACCTCGTGTGTTCATTCAAACCCGTCTGCGACATTCAGACCTTAACCGCCCACAAAGCACTTTACAATAACCTCACGTCTCCTGCGACACAAAGGGCGTGTTTCACATCCAAGTGGACAACCACGTGCGCATCAGAGGCTGAAAGGTGACCATTGCCCATGACCCAGAAGATACCCTGGGACACTTAGTAAACGCTGTGATGTCTCCCTGATGTACTTTTGTTCACGCGTGCTGCATATGTATCTGTGGATACTCGATGTTGGATGGGCACGTTGGATCGACATAAGTTGCCATCAGTGCCAATATTGCATTTGTGTGATGGTGCAAACGCATGGGATTTTGCGGGCTCATTTCACTCAACGTCAGCGCCACCCCCTTATCAGTCGATGTAATAACAACGTGTTTAAGAGACTGTTTTTCATGATCGGTGAAAGTTCTGTCCATCACATTGATTGCATCGTAAGACGCCGAAGACATACTGTACAGGAAGATCAAGGGGTTTAAATTATGTACCACCCCCTCACCCCCCACCCCCCAAAAATTTGTAGGGTGCATTATCCACTGTAGACATATAAACTGGGATTCATTAATAAGCGGCTCGAGGGTAATGCTTTTAATGTCTACTGTTGATACGGGGACACGTTCAGGTCACCCAAACGTGCTTTGTATTTATATAGCCTTTTGACACCAGGGATTGTATGTTCACCGCAGTCATTCTGTTGCAATCATCATCGCTCCTCGGGGCGCGTCTTGCTTGGGCCTCTCTCCTGGAGGCGCTCAGTCAGACCGAGTGCTGACATAAGGCAAGACGCTCCTCGGGGCGCGTCTTGCTGGGGCCTCTCTCCTGGAGGCGCTCAGTCAGACCCAGTGCTGACATGTGGCAAGACGCTCCTCGGGACGCGTCTTGCTTGGGCCTCTCTCCTGGAGGTGCTCAGTCAGACCCAGTGTTGACATGTGGCAAGACGCTCATCGGGGCGCGTCTTGCTTGGGCCTCTCTCCTGGAGGCGCTCAGTCAGACCCAGTGGTGACACGTGGAAAGACGATCCTCGGGGCACGTCTTGGTTGGGCCTCTCTCCTGGAGGCGCTCAGTCAGACCCAGTGTTGACACGTGGCAAGACTCTCCTCGTGGCGCGTCTTGCTTGGGCCTCTCTCCTGGAGGCGCTCAGTCAGACCCAGTGTTGACACGTGGCAAGACGCTCCTCGTGGCGCGTCTTGCTTGGGCCTCTCTCCTGGAGGCGCTCAGTCAGACCCAGTGTTGGCATGTGGCAAGTCACTCCTCGGGGCGCGTCTTGGTTGGGCCTCTCTCCTGGAGGTGCTCATTCAGACCCAGTGGTGACATGTGGCAAGACGCTCCTCGGGGCGCGTATTGCTTCGGCCTCTCTCCTGAATGCCCTCTGTCAGACCGAGTGTTGACATGTGGCAAGACTCTCCTCGGGGCGCGTCTTTCTTGGGCTTCTCTCATGGAGGCCCTCAGTCCGACCCAGTGTTGACATATGTCAAGACGCTCCTCGGGGCGTGTCTTGCTTGGGCCTCTCTCCTGGAGGCCCTCTGTCAGACCCAGTGTTGACATGTGGCAAGACGCTCCTCCGGGCGCATCTTGCTTGGGCCTCTCTCCTGGAGGCCCTCAGTCAGACACATTGTTGACATGTGGCAAGACGCTCCTCAGGGCGCGTCTTGCTTGGGCCTTTCTCCTGGAGGCGCTCAGTCAGACCGAGTGCTGACATAAGGCAAGACGCTCCTCGGGGCGCGTCTTGCTGGGGCCTTTCTCCTGGAGGCGCTCAGTCAGACCCAGTGCTGACATGTGGCAAGACGCTCCTCGGGGCGCGTCTTGCTTGGGCTTCTCTCCTGGAGGCCCTCAGTCAGACCCATTGTTGACATGTGGCAAGACGCTCCTCGGGGCGCGTCTTGCTTGGGCTTCTCTCCTGGAGGCGCTCAGACAGACCCAGTGTTGACATGTGACAAGAGGCTCCTCGGGGCACGTCTTGCTTGGGCCTCTCTCCTGGAGGCGCTCAGTCAGAACCAGAGGTGACATGTGGCAAGACGCTCCTCGGGGCGCGTCTTGCTTGGGCCTCTCTCCTGGAGGCGCTCAGTCAGACCCAGTGGTGACACGTGGAAAGACGCTCCTCGGGGCACGTCTTGCTTGGGCCTCTCTCCTGGAGGCGCTCAGTCAGACCCAGTGTTGACACGTGGCAAGACGCTCCTCGTGGCGCGTCTTGCTTGGGCCTCTCTCCTGGAGGCGCTCAGTCAGACCCAGTGTTGACACGTGGCAAGACGCTCCTCGTGGCGCGTCTTGCTTGGGCCTCTCTCCTGGAGGCGCTCAGTCAGACCCAGTGTTGGCATGTGGCAAGTCACTCCTCGGGGCGCGTCTTGGTTGGGCCTCTCTCCTGGAGGTGCTCATTCAGACCCAGTGGTGACATGTGGCAAGACGCTCCTCGGGGCGCGTATTGCTTCGGCCTCTCTCCTGAATGCCCTCTGTCAGACCGAGTGTTGACATGTGGCAAGACTCTCCTCGGGGCGCGTCTTGCTTGGGCTTCTCTCATGGAGGCCCTCAGTCCGACCCAGTGTTGACATATGTCAAGACGCTCCTCGGGGCGTGTCTTGCTTGGGCCTCTCTACTGGAGGCGCTCAGTCAGACCCAGTGTTGACATGTGGCAAGACGCTCCTCTGGGCGCGTCTTGCTTGGGCTTCTCTCCTGGAGACCCTCAGTCAGACCCATTGTTGACATGTGGCAAGACGCTCCTCGGGGCACATCTTGCTTGGGCCTCTCTCCTGGAGGCGCTCAGTCAGACCGAGTAGTGACATGTGGCAAGACGCTCCTCGGGGCGCGTCTTGCTTCGGCCTCTCTCCTGGAGGCGCTCAGTCAGACCGAGTGCTGACATAAGGCAAGACGCTCCTCGGGGCTCGTCTTGCTGGGGCCTCTCTCCTGGAGGTGCTCAATCAGACCCAGTGGTGACACGTGGCAAGACGCTCCTCTGGGCGCGTCTTGCTTGGGCCTCTCTCCTGGAGGAGCTCAATCAGACCCAGTGGTGACACGTGGCAAGACGCTCCTCGGGGCGCATCTTGCTTGGGCCTCTCTCCTGGAGGCTCTAAGTCAGACCCAGTGTTGACACGTGGCAAGACGCTCCTCGGAGCGCGTCTTGCTTGGGCCTCTCTCCTGGAGGCGCTCAGTCAGACACAGTGTTGACATGTGGCAAGACACTCCTCGGGGCGCGTCTTGCTTGGGCTTCTCTCATGGAGGCCCTCAGTAAGACCCATTGTTGACATGTGGAAAGAAGCTCCTCGGGGCGCGTCTTGCTTTGGCTTCTCTCCTGGAGCCCCTCAGTCAGACCCATTGTTGACATGTGGCAAGACGCTCCTCGGGGCGCGTATTGCTTGGGCCTCTCTCCTGGATGCCCTCTGTCAGACCCAGTGTTGACATGTGGCAAGACTCTCCTCGGGGCGCGTCTTGCTTGGACCTCTCTCCTGGAGGCGCTCAGTCAGACCGAGTAGTGACATGTGGCAAGACGCTCCCCGGGGCGCGTCTTGCTTGGGCCTCTCTCCTGGAGGCGCTCAATTAGACCCAGTGTTGACATGTGGCAAGGCGCTCCTCGGGGCGCGTCTTGCTTGGGCTTCTCTCCTGGAGGCCCTCAGTCAGACCCATTGTTGACATGTGGCAAGAAGCTCCTCGGGGCGCTTCTTGCTTGGGCCTCTCTCCTGGATGCGCTCAGTCAGACCGAGTGCTGACATGTGACAAGACGCTCCTCGGGGCGCGTCTTGCTGGGGCCTCTCTCCTGGAGGCACTCACACAGACCCAGTGTTGACATGTGTCAAGACACTCCTCGGGCGTTTCTTGATTGCGCCTCTCTCCTGGAGGCGCTCAGTCAGACCCAGAGGTGACATGTGGCAAGACGCTCCTCGGGCCTCTCTCCTGGAGGCGCTCAGTCAGACCCAGTGTTGACATGTGGCAAGACGCTCCTCGGGGCGCTTCTTGCTTGGGCCTCTCTCCTGGAGGTGCTCAGTCAGACCCAGTGTTCACATGTGGCAAGACGCTCCTCGGGGCGCGTCTTGCTGGGGCTTCTCTCATGGAGGCACTCAGTCAGACCCAGTGTTGACATGTGGCAAGATGCTCGTCGGGGCACGTCTTGCTTGGGCCTCTCTCCTGGAGGCGCTCAGTCAGACCCAGAGCAGACATGTGTCAAGACGCTCCTCGGGGCGCGTCTTGCCACGTGTCAACACTGGGTCTGACTTAGCGCCTCCAGGAGAGAGGCCCAAGCAAGGTGCGCCCCTAGGAGCATCTTGCCACGTGTCACCACTGGGTCTGACTGAGCTCCTCCAGGAGAGAGGCCCAAGCAAGACGCACCCAGAGGATCGTCTTGCCACGTGTCACCACTGGGTCTGATTGAGCACCTCCAGGAGAGAGGCCTCAGCAAGACGCGCCCCGAGGAGCGTCTTGCCTTATGTCAGCACTCGGTCTGACTGAGCGCCTCCATTAGAGAGGCCCAAGCAAGACGCGCCCCGAGGAGCGTCTTGCCACATGTCACTACTCGGTCAAACTGAGCGCCTCCAGGAGAGAGGTCCAATCAAGACGCGCCCCGAGGAGCGTCTTGCCAAATGTCACTACTCGGTCTGACTGAGCGCCTCCAGGAGGGAGGTCCAAGCAAGACGCGCCCCGAGGAGCGTCTTGCCACATGTCACTACTCGGTCTGACTGAGCGCCTCCAGGAGAGAGGCCCAAGCAAGACGCGCCCCGAGGAGCGTCTTGCCACATGTCAACAATGGGTCTGACTGAGGGCCTCCAGGAGAGAAGCCCAAGCAAGACGCGCCCAGAGGAGCGTCTTGCCACATGTCAACACTGGGTCGGACTGAGGAACTCCATGAGAGAAGCCCAAGCAAGATGCGCCCCGAGGAGAGTCTTGCCACATGTCAACACTCGGTCTGAAAGAGGGCATTCAGGAGAGAGGCCCAAGCAATACGCGCCCCGAGGAGCGTCTTGCCACATGTCACCACTGGGTCTGAATGAGCGCCTCCAGGAGAGAGGCCCAACCAAGATGCGCCCCGAGGAGTGTCTTACCACATGCCAACACTGGGTCTGACTGAGCGCCTCCAGGAGAGAGGCCCAAGCAAGACGCGCCCCTAGGAGCGTCTTGCCACGTGTCAACACTGGGTCTGACTGAGCGCCTCCAGGAGAGAGGCCCAAGCAAGACGCGCCCCGAGGAGCGTCTTGCCACAGTTGAACACTGGGTCTGACTGAGCGCCTCCAGGAGAGAGGCCCAAGCAAGACGCGCCCGGAGGAGCGTCTTGCAACATGTCAGCACTCGGTCTGACTGAGCGCCTCCAGGAGAGAGGCCCAAGTAAGACGCGCCCCGAGGAGCGTCTTGACACATGTCTCCTCTGGGTCTGATTGAGCGCCTCCAGGAGAGAGGCCCAAGCAAGACGTGCCCCGACGAGCATCTTGCCACATGTCAACACTGGGTCTGACTGAGTGCCTCCATGAGAGAAGCCCCAGCAAGACGCGCCCCGAGGAGCGTCTTGCCACATGTCAACACTGGGTCTGACTGAGCACCTCCAGGAGAGAGGCCCAAGCAAGAAGTGCCCCGAGGAGCGTCTTGCCACATGTCAACACTGGGTCTGACTGAGCGCCTCCAGGAGAGAGGCCTGAGGAGCGTCTTGCCACATGTCACCTCTGGGTCTGACTGAGCGCCACCAGGAGAGAGGCGCAAGCAAGAAATGCCCGAGGAGCGTCTTGACACATGTCAACACTGGGTCTGACTGAGCGCCTCCAGGAGAGAGGCCCCAGCAAAGACACGCCCCGAGGAGCGTCTTGCCACATGTCAACAATGGGTCTGACTGAGGGCCTCCAGGAGAGAAGCCCAAGCAAGACGCGCCCCGAGGAGCGTCTTGCCACATGTCAACACTGGGTCTAATTGAGCGCCTCCAGGAGAGAGGCCCAAGCAAGACGCGCCCCGAGGAGCGTCTTGCCACATGTCACTACTCGGACTGACTGAGCGCCTCCAGGAGAGAGGTCCAAGCAAGACGTGCCCCGAGGAGAGTCTTGCCACATGTCAACACTGGGTCTGACAGAGGGCATCCAGGAGAGAGGCCCAAGCATTACGCGCCCCGAGGAGCTTCTTTCCACATGTCAACAATGGGTCTTACTGAGGGCCTCCATGAGAGAAGCCCAAGCAAGATGCGCCCCGAGGAGTGTCTTGCCACATGTCAACACTGTGTCTGACTGAGCACCTCCAGGAGAGAGGCCCAAGCAAGACGCGCCCCGAGGAGCGTCTTGCCACGTGTCAACACTGGGTCTGACTTAGCGCCTCCAGGAGAGAGGCCCAAGCAAGATGCGCCCCGAGGAGCGTCTTGCCACGTGTCACCACTGGGTCTGACTGAGCTCCTCCAGGAGAGAGGCCCAAGCAAGACGCGCCCAGAGGAGCGTCTTGCCACGTGTCACCACTGGGTCTGATTGAGCACCTCCAGTAGAGAGGCCCCAGCAAGACGCACCCCGAGGAGCGTCTTGCCTTATGTCAGCACTCGGTCTGACTGAGCGCCTCCAGGAGAGAGGCCCAAGCAAGACGCGCCCCGAGGAGCGTCTTGCCACATGTCACTACTCGGTCTAACTGAGCGCCTCCAGGAGAGAGGTCCAAACAAGACGCGCCCCGAGGAGCGTCTTGCCAAATGTCACTACTCGGTCTGACTGAGCGCCTCCAGGAGGGAGGTCCAAGCAAGACGCGCCCCGAGGAGCGTCTTGCCACATGTCACTACCCGGTCTGACTGAGCGCCTCCAGGAGAGAGGCCCAAGCAAGGCGTGCCCCGAGGAGCGTCTTGCCACATGTCAACAATGGGTCTGACTGAGCGCCTCCAGGAGAGAGGCCCAAGCAAGACACGCCCCGAGGAGCGTCTTGACACATGTCAACACTGGGTCGGACTGAGGGCCTCCATGAGAGAAGCCCAAGCAAGACGCGCCCCGAGGAGAGTCTTGCCACATGTCAACACTCGGTCTGACAGAGGGCATTCAGGAGAGAGGCCGAAGCAATAAGCGCCCCGAGGAGCGTCAGGCCACATGTCACTACTCAGTCTGACTGACCGCCTCCAGGAGAGAGGCCCAAGCAAGACGCACCCCGAGGAGCGTCTTGCCACATGTCAGCACTCGGTCTGACTGAGCGCCTCCAGGAGAAAGGCCCAAGAAAGATTCGCCCGGAGGAGCGTCTTGCCACATGTCAACACCGGGTCTGACAGAGGGCCTCCAGGAGAGAGGCCCAAGCAAGACGCGCCCCGAGGAGCGTCTTTCCACATGTCAGCACTCGGTCTGACTGAGCGCCTCCAGGAGAGAGGCCCAAGCAAGACGCGCCCAAAGGAGCGTCTTTCCACATGTCAACAATGGGTCTGACTGAGGGCCTCCAGGAGAGAGGCCCAAGCAAGATGCGCCCGGAGGAGCGTCTTGCCACATGTCAACACTGGGTCTGACAGAGGGCCTCCAGGAGAGAGGCCCAAGCAAGACGCACCCCGAGGAGCGTCTTTCCACATGTCAGCACTCGGTCTGACTGAGCGCCTCCAGGAGAGAGGCCCAAGCAAGACGCGCCCAAAGGAGCGTCTTGCAACATGTCAACAATGGGTCTGACTGAGCGCCTCCAGGAGAGAGGCCCAAGCAACACGCGCCCCGAGGAGCGTCAGGCCACATGTCACTACTCAGTCTGACTGAGCGCCTCCAGGAGAGAGGCCCAAGCAAGACGCGCCCCGAGGAGCGTCTTGCCACGTGTCAACACTGGGTCTGATTGAGGGCCTTCTGGAGAGAGGCCCAAGCAAGACGCGCCCAGAGGAGCGTCTTGCCACATGTCAACACTGGGTCGGACTGAGGAACTCCATGAGAGAAGCCCAAGCAAGATGCGCCCCGAGGAGAGTCTTGCCACATGTCAACACTCGGTCTGAAAGAGGGCATTCAGGAGAGAGGCCCAAGCAATACGCGCCCCGAGGAGCGTCTTGCCACATGTCACCACTGGGTCTGAATGAGCACCTCCAGGAGAGAGGCCCAACCAAGATGCGCCCCGAGGAGTGTCTTACCACATGCCAACACTGGGTCTGACTGAGCGCCTCCAGGAGAGAGGCCCAAGCAAGACGCGCCCCTAGGAGCGTCTTGCCACGTGTCAACACTGGGTCTGACTGAGCGCCTCCAGGAGAGAGGCCCAAGCAAGACGCGCCCCGAGGAGCGTCTTGCCACAGTTGAACACTGGGTCTGACTGAGCGCCTCCAGGAGAGAGGCCCAAGCAAGACGCGCCCCGAGGAGCGTCTTGCCACAGTTGAACACTGGGTCTGACTGAGCGCCTCCAGGAGAGAGGCCCAAGCAAGACGCGCCCGGAGGAGCGTCTTGCAACATGTCAGCACTCGGTCTGACTGAGCGCCTCCAGGAGAGAGGCCCAAGTAAGACGCGCCCCGAGGAGCGTCTTGACACATGTCTCCTCTGGGTCTGATTGAGCGCCTCCAGGAGAGAGGCCCAAGCAAGACGTGCCCCGACGAGCATCTTGCCACATGTCAACACTGGGTCTGACTGAGTGCCTCCATGAGAGAAGCCCCAGCAAGACGCGCCCCGAGGAGCGTCTTGCCACATGTCAACACTGGGTCTGACTGAGCACCTCCAGGAGAGAGGCCCAAGCAAGAAGTGCCCCGAGGAGCGTCTTGCCACATGTCAACACTGGGTCTGACTGAGCGCCTCCAGGAGAGAGGCCTGAGGAGCGTCTTGCCACATGTCACCTCTGGGTCTGACTGAGCGCCACCAGGAGAGAGGCGCAAGCAAGAAATGCCCGAGGAGCGTCTTGACACATGTCAACACTGGGTCTGACTGAGCGCCTCCAGGAGAGAGGCCCCAGCAAAGACACGCCCCGAGGAGCGTCTTGCCACATGTCAACAATGGGTCTGACTGAGGGCCTCCAGGAGAGAAGCCCAAGCAAGACGCGCCCCGAGGAGCGTCTTGCCACATGTCAACACTGGGTCTAATTGAGCGCCTCCAGGAGAGAGGCCCAAGCAAGACGCGCCCCGAGGAGCGTCTTGCCACATGTCACTACTCGGACTGACTGAGCGCCTCCAGGAGAGAGGTCCAAGCAAGACGTGCCCCGAGGAGAGTCTTGCCACATGTCAACACTGGGTCTGACAGAGGGCATCCAGGAGAGAGGCCCAAGCATTACGCGCCCCGAGGAGCTTCTTTCCACATGTCAACAATGGGTCTTACTGAGGGCCTCCATGAGAGAAGCCCAAGCAAGATGCGCCCCGAGGAGTGTCTTGCCACATGTCAACACTGTGTCTGACTGAGCACCTCCAGGAGAGAGGCCCAAGCAAGACGCGCCCCGAGGAGCGTCTTGCCACGTGTCAACACTGGGTCTGACTTAGCGCCTCCAGGAGAGAGGCCCAAGCAAGATGCGCCCCGAGGAGCGTCTTGCCACGTGTCACCACTGGGTCTGACTGAGCTCCTCCAGGAGAGAGGCCCAAGCAAGACGCGCCCAGAGGAGCGTCTTGCCACGTGTCACCACTGGGTCTGATTGAGCACCTCCAGTAGAGAGGCCCCAGCAAGACGCACCCCGAGGAGCGTCTTGCCTTATGTCAGCACTCGGTCTGACTGAGCGCCTCCAGGAGAGAGGCCCAAGCAAGACGCGCCCCGAGGAGCGTCTTGCCACATGTCACTACTCGGTCTAACTGAGCGCCTCCAGGAGAGAGGTCCAAACAAGACGCGCCCCGAGGAGCGTCTTGCCAAATGTCACTACTCGGTCTGACTGAGCGCCTCCAGGAGGGAGGTCCAAGCAAGACGCGCCCCGAGGAGCGTCTTGCCACATGTCACTACCCGGTCTGACTGAGCGCCTCCAGGAGAGAGGCCCAAGCAAGGCGTGCCCCGAGGAGCGTCTTGCCACATGTCAACAATGGGTCTGACTGAGCGCCTCCAGGAGAGAGGCCCAAGCAAGACACGCCCCGAGGAGCGTCTTGACACATGTCAACACTGGGTCGGACTGAGGGCCTCCATGAGAGAAGCCCAAGCAAGACGCGCCCCGAGGAGAGTCTTGCCACATGTCAACACTCGGTCTGACAGAGGGCATTCAGGAGAGAGGCCGAAGCAATAAGCGCCCCGAGGAGCGTCAGGCCACATGTCACTACTCAGTCTGACTGACCGCCTCCAGGAGAGAGGCCCAAGCAAGACGCACCCCGAGGAGCGTCTTGCCACATGTCAGCACTCGGTCTGACTGAGCGCCTCCAGGAGAAAGGCCCAAGAAAGATTCGCCCGGAGGAGCGTCTTGCCACATGTCAACACCGGGTCTGACAGAGGGCCTCCAGGAGAGAGGCCCAAGCAAGACGCGCCCCGAGGAGCGTCTTTCCACATGTCAGCACTCGGTCTGACTGAGCGCCTCCAGGAGAGAGGCCCAAGCAAGACGCGCCCAAAGGAGCGTCTTTCCACATGTCAACAATGGGTCTGACTGAGGGCCTCCAGGAGAGAGGCCCAAGCAAGATGCGCCCGGAGGAGCGTCTTGCCACATGTCAACACTGGGTCTGACAGAGGGCCTCCAGGAGAGAGGCCCAAGCAAGACGCACCCCGAGGAGCGTCTTTCCACATGTCAGCACTCGGTCTGACTGAGCGCCTCCAGGAGAGAGGCCCAAGCAAGACGCGCCCAAAGGAGCGTCTTGCAACATGTCAACAATGGGTCTGACTGAGCGCCTCCAGGAGAGAGGCCCAAGCAACACGCGCCCCGAGGAGCGTCAGGCCACATGTCACTACTCAGTCTGACTGAGCGCCTCCAGGAGAGAGGCCCAAGCAAGACGCGCCCCGAGGAGCGTCTTGCCACGTGTCAACACTGGGTCTGATTGAGGGCCTTCTGGAGAGAGGCCCAAGCAAGACGCGCCCAGAGGAGCGTCTTGCCACATGTCAACACTGGGTCGGACTGAGGAACTCCATGAGAGAAGCCCAAGCAAGATGCGCCCCGAGGAGAGTCTTGCCACATGTCAACACTCGGTCTGAAAGAGGGCATTCAGGAGAGAGGCCCAAGCAATACGCGCCCCGAGGAGCGTCTTGCCACATGTCACCACTGGGTCTGAATGAGCACCTCCAGGAGAGAGGCCCAACCAAGATGCGCCCCGAGGAGTGTCTTACCACATGCCAACACTGGGTCTGACTGAGCGCCTCCAGGAGAGAGGCCCAAGCAAGACGCGCCCCTAGGAGCGTCTTGCCACGTGTCAACACTGGGTCTGACTGAGCGCCTCCAGGAGAGAGGCCCAAGCAAGACGCGCCCCGAGGAGCGTCTTGCCACAGTTGAACACTGGGTCTGACTGAGCGCCTCCAGGAGAGAGGCCCAAGCAAGACGCGCCCGGAGGAGCGTCTTGCAACATGTCAGCACTCGGTCTGACTGAGCGCCTCCAGGAGAGAGGCCCAAGCAAGACGCGCCCCGAGGAGCGTCTTGACACATGTCTCCTCTGGGTCTGACTGAGCGCCTCCAGGAGAGAGGCCCAAGCAAGACGTGCCCCGACGAGCATCTTGCCACATGTCAACACTGGGTCTGACTGAGTGCCTCCATGAGAGAAGCCCCAGCAAGACGCGCCCCGAGGAGCATCTTGCCACATGTCAACACTGGGTCTGACTGAGCACCTCCAGGAGAGAGGCCCAAGCAAGAAGTGCCCCGAGGAGCGTCTTGCCACATGTCAACACTGGGTCTGACTGAGCGCCTCCAGGAGAGAGGCCTGAGGAGCGTCTTGCCACATGTCACCTCTGGGTCTGACTGAGCGCCACCAGGAGAGAGGCGCAAGCAAGAAACGCCCGAGGAGCGTCTTGACACATGTCAACACTGGGTCTGACTGAGCGCCTCCAGGAGAGAGGCCCCAGCAAAGACGCGCCCCGAGGAGCGTCTTGCCACATGTCAACAATGGGTCTGACTGAGGGCCTCCAGGAGAGAAGCCCAAGCAAGACGCGCCCCGAGGAGCGTCTTGCCACATGTCAACACTGGGTCTAATTGAGCGCCTCCAGGAGAGAGGCCCAAGCAAGACGCGCCCCGAGGAGCGTCTTGCCACATGTCACTACACGGACTGACTGAGCGCCTCCAGGAGAGAGGTCCAAGCAAGACGTGCCCCGAGGAGAGTTTTGCCACATGTCAACACTGGGTCTGACAGAGGGCATCCAGGAGAGAGGCCCAAGCAATACGCGCCCCGAGGAGCTTCTTTCCACATGTCAACAATGGGTCTTACTGAGGGCCTCCATGAGAGAAGCCCAAGCAAGATGCGCCCCGAGGAGTGTCTTGCCACATGTCAACACTGTGTCTGACTGAGCACCTCCAGGAGAGAGGCCCAAGCAAGACGCGCCCCGAGGAGCGTCTTGCCACGTGTCAACACTGGGTCTGACTTAGCGCCTCCAGGAGAGAGGCCCAAGCAAGATGCGCCCCGAGGAGCGTCTTGCCACGTGTCACCACTGGGTCTGACTGAGCTCCTCCAGGAGAGAGGCCCAAGCAAGACGCGCCCAGAGGAGCGTCTTGCCACGTGTCACCACTGGGTCTGATTGAGCACCTCCAGTAGAGAGGCCCCAGCAAGACGCGCCCCGAGGAGCGTCTTGCCTTATGTCAGCACTCGGTCTGACTGAGCGCCTCCAGGAGAGAGGCCCAAGCAAGACGCGCCCCGAGGAGCGTCTTGCCACATGTCACTACTCGGTCTAACTGAGCGCCTCCAGGAGAGAGGTCCAAACAAGACGCGCCCCGAGGAGCGTCTTGCCAAATGTCACTACTCGGTCTGACTGAGCGCCTCCAGGAGGGAGGTCCAAGCAAGACGCGCCCCGAGGAGCGTCTTGCCACATGTCACTACCCGGTCTGACTGAGCGCCTCCAGGAGAGAGGCCCAAGCAAGACGTGCCCCGAGGAGCGTCTTGCCACATGTCAACAATGTGTCTGACTGAGGGCCTCCAGGAGAGAAGCCCAAGCAAGACGCGCCCAGAGGAGCGTCTTGCCACATGTGAACACTGGGTCTGACTGAGCGCCTCCAGGAGAGAGACCCAAGCAAGACACGCCCCGAGGAGCGTCTTGACACATGTCAACACTGGGTCGGACTGAGGGCCTCCATGAGAGAAGCCCAAGCAAGACGCGCCCCGAGGAGAGTCTTGCCACATGTCAACACTCGGTCTGACAGAGGGCATTCAGGAGAGAGGCCGAAGCAATACGCGCCCCGAGGAGCGTCAGGCCACATGTCACTACTCAGTCTGACTGACCGCCTCCAGGAGAGAGGCCCAAGCAAGACGCACCCCGAGGAGCGTCTTGCCACATGTCAGCACTCGGTCTGACTGAGCGCCTCCAGGAGAAAGGCCCAAGAAAGACGCGCCCGGAGGAGCGTCTTGCCACATGTCAACACTGGGTCTGACAGAGGGCCTCCAGGAGAGAGGCCCAAGCAAGACGCGCCCCGAGGAGCGTCTGTCCACATGTCAGCACTCGGTCTGACTGAGCGCCTCCAGGAGAGAGGCCCAAGCAAGACGCGCCCAAAGGAGCGTCTTTCCACATGTCAACAATGGGTCTGACTGAGGGCCTCCAGGAGAGAGGCCCAAGCAAGATGCGCCCGGAGGAGCGTCTTGCCACATGTCAACACTGGGTCTGACAGAGGGCCTCCAGGAGAGAGGCCCAAGCAAGACGCGCCCCGAGGAGCGTCTTTCCACATGTCAGCACTCGGTCTGACTGAGCGCCTCCAGGAGAGAGGCCCAAGCAAGACGCGCCCAAAGGAGCGTCTTGCAACATGTCAACAATGGGTCTGACTGAGCGCCTCCAGGAGAGAGGCCCAAGCAACACGCGCCCCGAGGAGCGTCAGGCCACATGTCACAACTCAGTCTGACTGAGCGCCTCCAGGCGAGAGGCCCAAGCAAGACGCGCCCCGAGGAGCGTCTTGCCACGTGTCAACACTGGGTCTGATTGAGGGCCTTCTGGAGAGAGGCCCAAGCAAGACGCGCCCCGAGGAGCGTCTTGACACATGTCAACACTGGGTCTGACAGAGGGCCTCCATGAGAGAGGCCCAAGCAAGACGCGCCCCGAGGAGTGTCTTGCCACATGTCAACACTGGGTCTGACTGAGCGGCTCCAGGAGAGAGGCCCAAGCAAGACGCACCCCGAGGAGCGTCTTGCCACGTGTCAACAATGGGTCTGACTGAGCGCCTCCAGGAGAGAGGCCCAAGCAAGACGCGCCCCGAGGAGCGTCTTGCCACATGTCACCACTGGGTCTGACTGAGCGCCTCCAGGAGAGAGGCCCAAGCAAGACGCGCCCCGAGGAGCGTCTTGCCACATGTCACTACTCGGTCTAACTGAGCGCCTCCAGGAGAGAGGTCCAAGCAAGACACACCCCGAGGAGCGTCTTGCCAAATGTCACTACTCGGTCTGACTGAGCGCCTCCAGGAGAGAGGCCCAAGCAAGACGTGCCCCGAGGAACGTCTTGCCACATGTCAACAATGGGTCTGACTGAGGGCCTCCAGGAGAGAAGCCCAAGCAAGACGTGCCCCGAGGAGCGTCAGGCCACATGTCAACACTGGGTCTGACTGAGCGCCTCCAGGAGAGAGGCCCCAGCAAGACGCACCCCGAGGAGCGTCTTGCCACATGTCAGCACTCGGTCTGACTGAGCGCCTCCAGGAGAGAGGCCCAAGCAAGAAGCGCCCCGAGGAGCTTCTTGCCACATGTCAACAATGGGTCTTACTGAGGGCCTCCAGGAGAGAAGCCCAAGCAAGACGCGCCCCGAGGAGCGTCATGCCACATGTCAACACTGGGTCTAATTGAGCACCTCCAGGAGAGAAGCCCAAGCAAGACATACCCCGAGGAGCGTCTTGCCACATGTCACTACTCGGTCTGACTGAGCGCCTCCAGGAGAGAGGTCCAAGCAACACGTGCCCCGAGGAGCGTCTTGCCAAATGTCAACAATGGGTCTGACTGAGGGCCTCCAGGAGAGAAGCCCAAGCAAGAAGCGCCCCGAGGAGCGTCTTGCCACATGTCAACACTGGGTCTGACTGAGCGCCTCCAGGAGAGAGGCCCAAGCAAGACACGCCCCGAGGAGCGTCTTGACACATGTCAACACTGGGTCTGACTGAGGGCCTCCATGAGAGAAGCCCAAGCAAGACGCACCCCGAGGAGAGTCTTGCCCCATGTCAACACTGGGTCTGACAGAGGGCAAACAGGAGAGAGGCCCAAGCAATACGCCCCCCGAGGAGCGTCTTGCCACATGTCAACAATGGGTCTGACTGAGGGCCTCCAGGAGAGAAGCCAAAGCAAGACGCGCCCAGAGGAGCTTCTTTCCACTAGTCAACAATGGGTCTTACTGAGGGCCTCCATGAGAGAAGCCCAGGCAAGACGCGCCCCGAGGAGTGTCTTGCCACATGTCAACACTGTGTCTGACTGAGCGCCTCCAGGAGAGAGGCCCAAGCAAGACACGCCCCGAGGAGCGTCTTGCCACGTGTCAACACTGGGTCTGACTTAGCGCCTCCAGGAGAGAGACCCAAGCAAGATGCGCCTCGAGGAGCGTCTTGCCACGTGTCGCCACTGGGTCTGACTGAGCTCCTCCAGGAGAGAGGCCCCAGCAAGACGCGCCCAGAGGAGCGTCTTGCCACGTGTCACCACTGGGTCTGATTGAGCACCTCCAGGAGAGAGGCCCCAGCAAGACGCGCCCCGAGGAGCGTCTTGCCTTATGTCAGCACTCGGTCTGACTGAGCGCCTCCAGGAGAGAGGCCCAAGCAAGACGCGCCCCGAGGAGCGTCTTGCCACATGTCACTACTCGGTCTGACTGAGCGCCTCCAGGAGAGAGGCCCAAGCAAGACGTGCCCCGAGGAGCGTCTTGCCACATGTCAACAATGGGTCTGACTGAGGGCCTCCAGGAGAGAAGCCCAAGCAAGACGCGCCCAGAGGAGCGTCTTGCCACATGTGAACACTGGGTCTGACTGAGCGCCTCCAGGAGAGAGGCCCAAGCAAGACACGCCCCGAGGAGCGTCTTGACACATGTCAACACTGGGTTGGACTGAGGGCCTCCATGAGAGAAGCCCAAGCAAGACGCGCCCCGAGGAGAGTCTTGCCACATGTCAACACTCGGTCTGATAGAGGGCATTCAGGAGAGAGGCCGAAGCAATACGCGCCCCGAGGAGCGTCTTGCCACATGTCACCACTGGGTCTGAATGAGCGCCTCCAGGAGAGAGGCCCAACCAAGACGCGCCCCGACGAGTGTCTTGCCACATGCCAACACTTGGTCTGACTGAACGCCTCCAGGAGAGAGGCCCAAGCAAGATGCGCCCCGAGGAGCGTCTTGCCACGTGTCAACACTGGGTCTGACTGAGCGCCGCCAGGAGAGAGGCCCAAGCAAGACGCGCCCAGAGGAGCGTCTTGCCACATGTCAACACTTGGTCTGACTGAGCGCCTCCAGGAGAGAGGCCCAAGCAAGACACGCCCCGAGGAGCGTCTTGACACATGTCAACACAGTGTCGGACTGAGGGCCTCCATGAGAGAAGCCCAAGCAAGACGCGCCCCGAGGAGCGTCTTGCCACATGTCACCACTGGGTCTGAATGAGCGCCTCCAGGAGAGAGGCCCAACCAAGACGCGCCCCGAGGAGCGTCTTTCCACATGTCACCTCTATTTCTGACTGAGCCCCTCCAGGAGAGAGGCCCCAGCAAGACGCGCCCTGAGGAGCGTCTTGTCACATGACAACACTGGGTCTGTCTGAGCGCCTCCAGGAGAGAAGCCCAAGCAAGACGCGCCCCGAGGAGCGTCTTGCCACATGTCAACAATGGGTCTGACTGAGGGCCTCCAGGAGAGAGGCCCAAGCAAGACGTGCCCCGAGGAGCGTCTTGACACATGTCAACACTGGGTCTGACTGAGGGCCTCCAGGAGAGAGGCCCAAGCAAGACGCGCCCCGAGGAGTGTCTTGCCACATGTCACCACTGGGTCTGACTGAGCGCCTCCAGGAGAGAGGCCCAAGCAAGACGCGCCCCGGGGAGCGTCAGGCCACATGTCACTACTCACTCTGACTGACCGCCTGCAGGAGAGAGGCCCAAGCAAGAAGCACCCCGAGGAGCGTCTTGCCACATGTCAGCACTCGGTCTGACTGAGCGCCTCCAGGAGAAAGGCCCAAGAAAGAGGCGCCCGGAGGAGCGTCTTGCCACATGTCAACACTGGGTCTGACAGAGTGCCTCCAGGAGAGAGGCCCAAGCAAGACGCGCCCCGAGGAGCGTCTTTCCACATGTCAGCACTCGGTCTGACTGAGCGCCTCCAGGAGAGAGGCCCAAGCAAGATGCGCCCAAAGGAGCGTCTTGCCACATGTCAACAATGGGTCTGACTGAGGGCCTCCAGGAGAGAGGCCCAAGCAAGATGCGCCCGGAGGAGCGTCTAGCCACATGTCAACACTGGGTCTGACAGAGGGCCTCCAGGAGAGAGGCCCAAGCAAGACGCGCCCCGAGGAGCGTCTTTCCACATGTCAGCACTCGGTCTGACTGAGCGCCTCCAGGAGAGAGGCCCAAGCAAGACGCGCCCAAAGGAGCGTCTTGCAACATGTCAACAATGGGTCTGACTGAGCGCCTCCAGGAGAGAGGCCCAAGCAACACGCGCCCCGAGGAGCGTCAGGCCACATGTCACTACTCAGTCTGACTGAGCGCCTCCAGGAGAGAGGCCCAAGCAAGACGCGCCCCGAGGAGCGTCTTGCCACGTGTCAACACTGGGTCTGATTGAGGGCCTTCTGGAGAGAGGCCCAAGCAAGACGCGCCCCGAGGAGCGTCTTGACACATGTCAACACTGGGTCTGACAGAGGGCCTCCATGAGAGAGGCCCAAGCAAGACGCGCCCCGAGGATTGTCTTGCCTTATGTCAACACTGGGTCTGACTGAGCGGCTCCAGGAGAGAGGCCCAAGCAAGACGCACCCCGAGGAGCGTCTTGCCACGTGTCAACACTGGGTCTCACTGAGCGCCTCCAGGAGAGAGGCCCAAGCAAGACGCACCCCGAGGAGCGTCTTGCCACGTGTCAACACTGGGTCTGACTGAGCGCCTCCAGGCGAGAGGCCCAAGCAAGATGCGCCCCGAGGAGCGTCTTGCCACATGTCACCACTGGGTCTGACTGAGCGCCTCCAGGAGAGAGGCCCAAGCAAGACGCGCCCCGAGGAGCGTCTTGCCAAATGTCACTACTCGGTCTAACTGAGCGCCTCCAGGAGAGAGGTCCAAGCAAGACACAACCCGAGGAGCGTCTTGCCACTACTCGGTCTGACTGAGCGCCTCCAGGAGAGAGGCCCAAGCAAGACGTGCCCCGAGGAACGTCTTGCCACATGTCAACAATGGGTCTGACTGAGGGCCTCCAGGAGAGAAGCCCAAGCAAGACGCGCCCCGAGGAGCGTCAGGCCACATGTCAACACTGGGTCTGACTGAGCGCCTCCAGGAGAGAGGCCCCAGCAAGACGCGCCCCGAGGAGCGTCTTGCCACATGTCAGCACTCGGTCTGACTGAGCGCCTCCAGGAGAGAGGCCCAAGCAAGAAGCGCCCCGAGGAGCTTCTTGCCACATGTCAACAATGGGTCTGACTGAGGGCCTCCAGGAGAGAAGCCCAAGCAAGACGCGCCCAGAGGAGCGTCTTGCCACATGTGAACACTGGGTCTGACTGAGCGCCTCCAGGAGAGAGGCCCAAGCAAGACACGCCCCGAGGAGCGTCTTGACACATGTCAACACTGGGTCGGACTGAGGGCCTCCATGAGAGAAGCCCAAGCAAGACGCGCCCCGAGGAGAGTCTTGCCACATGTCAACACTCGGTCTGACAGAGGGCATTCAGGAGAGAGGCCGAAGCAATACGCGCCCCGAGGAGCGTCTTATCACATGTCACCACTGGGTCTGAATGAGCGCCTCCAGGAGAGAGGCCCAACCAAGACGCGCCCCGACGAGTGTCTTGCCATGTGTCAACACTGGGTCTGACTGAGCGCCTCCAGGAGAGAGGCCCAAGCAAGACGCGCCCAGAGGAGCGTCTTGCCACATGTCAACACTGGGTCTGACTGAGCGCCTCCAGGAGAGAGGCCCAAGCAAGACACGCCCCGAGGAGCGTCTTGACACATGTCAACACTGGGTCGGACTGAGGGCCTCCATGAGAGAAGCCCAAGCAAGACGCGCCCCGAGGAGCGTCTTGCCACATGTCACCACTGGGTCTGAATGAGCGCCTCCAGGAGAGAGGCCCAACCAAGACGCGCCCCGAGGAGCGTCTTGCCACATGCCAACACTGGGTCTGACTGAGCGCCTCCAGGAGAGAGGCCCAAGCAAGACGCGTCCCGAGGAGCGTCTTGCCACATGTCAACACTGGGTCTGACTGAGCGCCTCCAGGAGAGAGGCCCAAGCAAGACGCGCCCCGAGGAGCGTCTTGCCACATGTCAACAATGGGTCTGACTGAGCGCCTCCAGGAGAGAGGCCCAAGCAAGATGCGCCCGGAGGAGCGTCTTGCCACATGTCAACACTGGGTCTGACAGAGGGCCTCCAGGAGAGAGGCCCAAGCAAGACGCGCCCCGAGGAGCGTCTTTCCACATGTCACCTCTGGTTCTGACTGAGCGCCTCCAGGAGAGAGGCCACAGCAAGACGCGCCCTGAGGAGCGTCTTGTCACATGACAACACTGGGTCTGTCTGAGCGCCTCCAGGAGAGAAGCCCAAGCAAGACGCGCCCCGAGGAGCGTCTTGCCACATGTCAACAATGGGTCTGACTGAGGGCCTCCAGGAGAGAGGCCCAAGCAAGACGCACCCCGAGGAGCGTCTTGACACATGTCTACACTGGGTCTGACTGAGGGCCTCCAGGAGAGAGGCCCAAGCAAGACGCGCCCCGAGGAGTGTCTTGCCACATGTCACCACTGGGTCTGACTGAGCGCCTCCAGGAGAGAGGCCCAAGCAAGACGCGCCCCGGGGAGCGTCAGGCCACATGTCACTACTCAGTCTGACTGACCGCCTCCAGGAGAGAGGCCCAAGCAAGACGCACCCCGAGGAGCGTCTTGCCACATGTCAGCACTCGTTCTGACTGAGCGCCTCCAGGAGAAAGGCCCAAGAAAGAGGCGCCCGGAGGAGCGTCTTGCCACATGTCAATACTGGGTCTGACAGAGGGCCTCCAGGAGAGAGGCCAAAGCAAGACGCGCCCCGAGGAGCGTCTTTCCACATGTCAACACTGGGTCTGACTGAGCGGCTCCAGGAGAGAGGCCCAAGCAAGACGCACCCCGAGGAGCGTCTTGCCACGTGTCAACACTGGGTCTGACTGAGCGCCTCCAGGAGAGAGGCCCAAGCAAGATGCGCCCCGAGGAGCGTCTTGCCACATGTCACCACTGGGTCTGACTGAGCGCATCCAGGAGAGAGGCCCAAGCAAGACGCGCCCCGAGGAGCGTCTTGCCACATGTCACTACTCGGTCTAACTGAGCGCCTCCAGGAGAGAGGGCCAAGCAAGACACACCTGGAGGCGCTCAGTCAGACCGAGTGCTGACATGTGGAAAGACGCTCCTCGGGGCGCGTCTTGCTTGGGCCTCTCTCCTGTAGGCCCTCTGTCAGACCCAGTGTTGACATGTGGCAAGACGCTCCTCCGGGCGCATCTTGCTTGGGCCTCTCTCCTGGAGGCCCTCAGTCAGACCCATTGTTGACATGTGGCAAGACGCTCCTCAAGGCGCGTCATTCTTGGGCCTTTCTCCTGGAGGCGCTCAGTCAGACCGAGTGCTGACATGTGGCAAGACGCTCCTCGAGGCGTGTCTTGCTTGGGCCTCTCTCCTGGAGGCGGTCAGTCAGACTGAGTAGTGACATGTGGCCTGACGCTCCCCGGGGCGCGTCTTGCTTGGGCCTCTCTCCTGGAGGCGCTCAGTCAGACTCAGTGGTGACATGTGGCAAGACACTCCTCGGGACGCGTCTTGGTTGGGCCTCTCTCCTGGAGGCCCTCAGTCAGACCCAGTGTTGACATGTGTCAAGACGCTCCTCGGGGCGCGTCTTGCTTGGGCCTCTCTCCTGGAGGCCCTCAGTCAGACCCATTGTTGACATGTGGCAAGACGCTCCTCGGGGCGCGTCTTGCTTGGGCTTCTCTCCTGGAGACGCTCAGACAGACCCAGTGTTGACATGTGACAAGACGCTCCTCGGGGCGCGTCTTGCTTGGGCCTCTGTCCTGGAGGCGCTCAGTCAGAACCAGAGGTGACATGTGGCAAGACGCTCCTCGGGGCTCGTCTTGCTTGGGCCTCTCTCCTGGAGGCCCTCTGTCAGACCCAGTGTTGACATGTGGCAAGACGCTCCTCGGGGTGCGTCTTGCTTGGACCTCTCTCCTGGAGGCGCTCAGTTAGACCGAGTAGTGACATGTCGCAAGACGCTCCTCGGGGCGCGTCTTGCTTGGGCCTCTCTCCTGGAGGCGCTCAGTCAGACCCAGTGGTGACATGTGGCAAGACGCTCCTCGGGGCGCATCTTGCTTGGGCCTCTCTCCTGGAGGCGCTCAGTCAGACCCAGTGTTGACACGTGGCAAGACGCTCCTCGGGGCGCGTCTTGCTTGGGCCTCTCTCCTGGAGCCGCTCAGTCAGACCCAGTGTTGACATGTGGCAAGACACTCCTCGGGGCGCGTCTTGTTTGGGCCTCTCTCATGGAGGCCCTCTGTCAGACCCAGTGTTGACATGTGTCAAGACGCTCCTCGGGGTGCGTCTTGCTTTGGCCTCTCTCCTGGAGGCGCTCAGTCAGACCGAGTGCCGACATGTGGCAAGAAGCTCCTCGGGGTGCGTGTTGCTTGGGCTTCTCTCCTGGAGGCCCTCAGTAAGACCCATTGTTGACATGTGGCAAGACGCTCCTCGGGGCGCGTCTTGCTTGGGCCTCTCTCCTGGAGGCGCTCAGTCAGACTGAGTAGTGACATTTGGCCTGACGCTCCTCGGGGCGCGTGTTGCTTGGGCCTCTCTCCTGGAGGCACTCAGTCAGACCCATTGTTGACATGTTGCAAGACGCTCCTTTGGGCGCGTCTTGCTTGGGCCTCTCTCCTGTAGGCCCTCTGTCAGACCCAGTGTTGACATGTGGCAAGACGCTCCTCCGGGTGCATCTTGCTTGGGCCTCTCTCCTGGAGGCCCTCAGTCAGACCCATTGTTGACATGTGGCAAGACGCTCCTCAGGGCGCGTCTTTCTTGGGCCTTTCTCCTGGAGGCGCTCAGTCAGACCGAGTGCTGACATGTGGCAAGACGCTCCTCAAGGCGCGTCTTGCTTGGGCCTCTCTCCTGGAGGCGGTCAGTCAGACTGAGTAGTGACATGGGGCCTGACGCTCCCCGGGGCACGTCTTGCTTGGGCCTCTCTCCTGGAGGCGCTCAGTCAGACCCAGTGGTTACATGTGGCAAGACACTCCTCGGGGCGCGTCTTGGTTGGGCCTCTCTCCTGGAGGCCCTCAGTCAGACCCAGTGTTGACATGTGTCAAGACGCTCCTCGGGGCGCGTCTTGCTTGGGCCTCTCTCCTGGAGGCCCTCAGTCAGACCCATTGTTGACATGTGGCAAGACGCTCCTCGGGGCGCGTCTTGCTTGGGCTTCTCTCCTGGAGACGCTCAGACAGACCCAGTGTTGACATGTGACAAGACGCTCCTCGGGGCGCGTCTTGCTTGGGCCTCTCTCCTGGAGGCGCTCAGTCAGAACCAGAGGTGACATGTGGCAAGACGCTCCTCGGGGCTCGTCTTGCTTGGGCCTCTCTCCTGGAGGCCCTCTGTCAGACCCAGTGTTGACATGTGGCAAGACGCTCCTCCGGGCGCATCTTGCTTGGGCCTCTCTCCTGGAGGCCCTCAGTCAGACACATTGTTGACATGTGGCAAGACGCTCCTCGGGGCGCGTCTTGCTTGGGCCTCTCTCCTGGAGGCGCTCAGTATGACCCAGTGTTGACATGTGGCAAGACGCTCCTCGGGGCGCGTCTTGCTTGGGCCTCTCTCCTGGAGGCGCTCAGTCAGACCCAGTGTTGACATGTGGCAGGACGCTCCTCGGGGCGCGTCTTGCTTGGGCCTCTCTCCTGGAGGCGCTCAGTCAGACCCAGTGTTGGCATCTGGCAAGACACTCCTCGGGGCGCGTCTTGGTTGGGCCTCTCTCCTGGAGGCGCTCATTCAGACCCTGTGGTGACATGTGGCAAGACGCTCCTCGGGGCGCGTATTGCTTCGGCCTCTCTCCTGAATGCCCTCTGTCAGACCGAGTGTTGACATGTGGCAAGACTCTCCTCGGGGCGCGTCTTGCTTGGGCTTTTCTCATGGAGGCCCTCAGTCCGACCCAGTGTTGACATGTGTCAAGACGCTCCTCGGGGCGTGTCTTGTTTGGGCCTCTCTCCTGGAGGCGCTCAGTCAGACCCAGTGTTGACATGTGGCAAGACGCTCCTCTGGGCGCGTCTTGCTTGGGCCTCTCTCCTGGAGGCGCTCAGTCAGACCCAGTGTTGACACGTGGCAAGACGCTCCTCGGGGCGCGTCTTGCTTGGGCCTCTCTCCTGGAGGCGCTCAGTCAGACCATGTGTTGGCATGTGGCAAGACACTCCTCGGGGCGCGTCTTGGTTGGGCCTCTCTCCTGGAGGCGCTCATTCAGACCCAGTGGTGACATGTGGCAAGACGCTCCTCGGGGCGCGTCTTGCTTCGGCCTCTCTCCTGAATGCCCTCTGTCAGACCGAGTGTTGACATGTGGCAAGACTCTCCTCTGGGCGCATCTTGCTTGGGCCTCTCTCCTGGAGGCGCTAAGTCAGACCCAGTGTTGACACGTGGCAAGACGCTCCTCGGGGCGCGTCTTGCTTGGGCCTCTCTCCTGGAGGCGCTCAGTCAGACACAGTGTTGACATGTGGCAAGACACTCCTCGGGGCGCGTCTTGCTTGGGCTTCTCTCATGGAGGCCCTCAGTAAGACCCATTGTTGACATGTGGAAAGAAGCTCCTCGGGGCGCGTCTTGCTTTGGCTTCTCTCCTGGAGGCCCTCAGTCAGACCCATTGTTGACATGTGGCGAGACGCTCCTCGGGGCGCGTATTGCTTGGGCCTCTCTCCTGGATGCCCTCTGTCAGACCCAGTGTTGACATGTGGCAAGACTCTCCTCGGGGCGCGTCTTGCTTGGGCTTCTCTCATGGAGGCCCTCAGTCAGACCCAGTGTTGACATGTGTCAAGACGCTCCTCGGGGCGTGTCTTGCTTGGGCCTCTCTCCTGGAGGCGCTCAGTCAGACCCAGTTTTGACATGTGGCAAGACGCTCCTCGGGGCGCTTCTTCCTTGGGCTTCTCTCCTGGAGGCCCTCAGTCAGACCCATTGTTGACATGTGGCAAGACGCTCCTCGGGGCACGTGTTGCTTGGACCTCTCTCCTGGAGGCGCTCAGTCAGACCGAGTAGTGACATGTGGCAAGAAGCTCCTCGGGGTATGTCTTGCTTGGGCCTCTCTCCTGGAGGCGCTCAATTAGACCCAGTGTTGACATGTGGCAAGACGCTCCTCGGGGCGCGTCTTGCTTGGGCTTCTCTCCTGGAGGCCCTCAGTCAGACCCATTGTTGACATGTGGCAAGAAGCTCCTCGGGGCGCTTCTTGCTTGGGCCTCTCTCCTGGAGGCGCTCAGTCAGACCGAGTGCTGACATGTGGCAAGACGCTCCTCGGGGCGCGTCTTGCTGGGGCCTCTCTCCTGGAGGCGCTCAGTCAGACCCAGTGTTGACATGTGGCCTGACGCTCCTCGGGGCGCGTCTTGCTTGGGCTTCTCTCCTGGAGGCCCTCAGTCAGACCCATTGTTGACATGTGGCAAGACGCTCCTCGGGGCACGTCTTGCTTGGGCCTCTCTCCTGGAGGCGCTCAGTCAGACCGAGTAGTGACATGTGGCAAGACGCTCCTCGGGGTGCGTCTTGCTTGGACCTCTCTCCTGGAGGCGCTCAGTTAGACCGAGTAGTGACATGTCGCAAGACGCTCCTCGGGGCGCGTCTTGCTTGGGCCTCTCTCCTGGAGGCGCTCAGTCAGACCCAGTGGTGACATGTGGCAAGACGCTCCTCGGGGCGCATCTTGCTTGGGCCTCTCTCCTGGAGGCGCTCAGTCAGACCCAGTGTTGACACGTGGCAAGACGCTCCTCGGGGCGCGTCTTGCTTGGGCCTCTCTCCTGGAGCCGCTCAGTCAGACCCAGTGTTGACATGTGGCAAGACACTCCTCGGGGCGCGTCTTGTTTGGGCCTCTCTCATGGAGGCCCTCTGTCAGACCCAGTGTTGACATGTGTCAAGACGCTCCTCGGGGCGCGTCTTGCTTTGGCCTCTCTCCTGGAGGCGCTCAGTCAGACCGAGTGCTGACATGTGGCAAGAAGCTCCTCGGGGCGCGTGTTGCTTGGGCCTCTCTCCTGGAGGCGCTCAGTCAGACCCAGTGGTGACATGTGGCAAGACGCTCCTCGGGGCGCATCTTGCTTTGGCCTCTCTCCTGGAGGCGCTCAGTCAGACCGAGTGCTGACATGTGGCAAGACGCTCCTCGGGGCGCGTCTTGCTTGGGCCTCTCTCCTGGAGGCGCTCAGTCAGACTGAGTAGTGACATGTGGCCTGACGCTCCTCGGGGCGCGTGTTGCTTGGGCCTCTCTCCTGGAGGCGCTCAGTCAGACCCATTGGTGACATGTTGCAAGACGCTCCTTTGGGCGCGTCTTGCTTGGGCCTCTCTCCTGGAGGCGCTCAGTCAGACCGAGTGCTGACATGTGGAAAGACGCTCCTCGGGGCGCGTCTTGCTTGGGCCTCTCTCCTGGAGGCCCTCTGTCAGACCCAGTGTTGACATGTGGCAAGACGCTCCTCCGGGCGCATAATGCTTGGGCCTCTCTCCTGGAGGCCCTCAGTCAGACCCATTGTTGACATGTGGCAAGACGCTCCTCAGGGCGCGTCTTTCTAGGGCCTTTCTCCTGGAGGCGCTCAGTCAGACCGAGTGCTGACATGTGGCAAGACGCTCCTTGGGGCGTGTCTTGCTTGGGCCTCTCTCCTGGAGGCGCTCAGTCAGACCCAGTGTTGACATGTGGCAAGACGCTCCTCGGGGCGCTTCTTCCTTGGGCTTCTCTCCTGGAGGCCCTCAGTCAGACCCATTGTTGACATGTGGCAAGATGCTCCTTGGGGCACGTGTTGCTTGGACCTCTCTCCTGGAGGCGCTCAGTCAGACCGAGTAGTGACATGTGGCAAGACGCTCCTCGGGGTATGTCTTGCTTGGGCCTCTCTCCTGGAGGCGCTCAATTAGACCCAGTGTTGACATGTGGCAAGACACTCCTCGGGGCGCGTCTTGGTTGGGCCTCTCTTCTGGAGGCCCTCAGTCAGACCCAGTGTTGACATGTGTCAAGACGCTCCTCGGGGCGCGTCTTGCTTGGGCCTCTCTCCTGGAGGCGCTCAGTCAGACCCAGTGTTGACATGTGGCAAGACGCTCCTCGGGGCGCGTCTTGCTTGGGCCTCTCTCCTGGAGGCGCTCAGTCTGACCATGTGTTGGCATGTGGCAAGACACTCCTCGGGGCACGTCTTGGTTGGGCCTCTCTCCTGGAGGCGCTCATTCAGACCCAGTGGTGACATGTGGCAAGACGCTCCTCGGGGCGCGTCTTGCTTCGGCCTCTCTCCTGAATGCCCTCTGTCAGACCGAGTGTTGACATGTGGCAAGACTCTCCTCTGGGCGCATCTTGCTTGGGCCTCTCTCCTGGAGGCGCTAAGTCAGACCCAGTGTTGACACGTGGCAAGACGCTCCTCGGGGCGCGTCTTGCTTGGGCCTCTCTCCTGGAGGCGTTCAGTCAGACACAGTGTTGACACGTGGCAAGACACTCCTCGGGGCGCGTCTTGCTTGGGCTTCTCTCATGGAGGCCCTCAGTAAGACCCATTGTTGACATGTGGAAAGAAGCTCCTCGGGGCGCGTCTTGCTTTGGCTTCTCTCCTGGAGGCCCTCAGTCAGACCCATTGTTGACATGTGGCAAGACGCTCCTCGGGGCGCGTATTGCTTGGGCCTCTCTCCTGGATGCCCTCTGTCAGACCCAGTGTTGACATGTTGCAAGACTCTCCTCGGGGCGCGTCTTGCTTGGGCTTCTCTCATGGAGGCCCTCAGTCAGACCCAGTGTTGACATGTGTCAAGACGCTCCTCGGGGCGTGTCTTGCTTGGGCCTCTCTCCTGGAGGCGCTCAGTCAGACCCAGTTTTGACATGTGGCAAGACGCTCCTCGGGGCGCTTCTTCCTTGGGCTTCTCTCCTGGAGGCCCTCAGTCAGACCCATTGTTGACATGTGGCAAGACGCTCCTCGGGCACGTGTTGCTTGGACCTCTCTCCTGGAGGCGCTCAGTCAGACCGAGTAGTGACATGTGGCAAGACGCTCCTCGGGGTATGTCTTGCTTGGGCCTCTCTCCTGGAGGCGCTCAATTAGACCCAGTGTTGACATGTGGCAAGATGCTCCTCGGGGCGCGTCTTGCTTGGGCTTCTCTCCTGGAGGCCCTCAGTCAGACCCATTGTTGACATGTGGCAAGAAGCTCCTCGGGGCGCTTCTTGCTTGGGCCTCTCTCCTGGAGGCGCTCAGTCAGACCGAGTGCTGACATGTGGCAAGACGCTCCTCGGGGCGCATCTTGCTTTGGCCTCTCTCCTGGAGGCACTCAGTCAGACCCAGTGGTGACATGTGGCAAGACGCTCCTCGGGGCGCATCTTGCTTTGGCCTCTCTCCTGGAGGCGCTCAGTCAGACCGAGTGCTGACATGTGGCAAGACGCTCCTCGGGGCGCGTCTTGCTTGGGCCTCTCTCCTGGAGGCGCTCAGTCAGACTGAGTAGTGACATGTGGCCTGACGCTCCTCGGGGCGCGTGTTGCTTGGGCCTCTCTCCTGGAGGCGCTCAGTCAGACCCATTGGTGACATGTTGCAAGACGCTCCTTTGGGCGCGTCTTGCTTGGGCCTCTCTCCTGGAGGCGCTCAGTCAGACCGAGTGCTGACATGTGGAAAGACGCTCCTCGGGGCGCGTCTTGCTTGGGCCTCTCTCCTGGAGGCCCTCTGTCAGACCCAGTGTTGACATGTGGCAAGACGCTCCTCCGGGCGCATCTTGCTTGGGCCTCTCTCCTGGAGGCCCTCAGTCAGACCCATTGTTGACATGTGGCAAGACGCTCCTCAGGGCGCGTCTTTCTAGGGCCTTTCTCCTGGAGGCGCTCAGTCAGACCGAGTGCTGACATGTGGCAAGACGCTCCTTGGGGCGTGTCTTGCTTAGGCCTCTCTCCTGGAGGCGCTCAGTCAGACCCAGTGTTGACATGTGGCAAGACGCTCCTCGGGGCGCTTCTTCCTTGGGCTTCTCTCCTGGAGGCCCTCAGTCAGACCCATTGTTGACATGTGGCAAGATGCTCCTCGGGGCACGTGTTGCTTGGACCTCTCTCCTGGAGGCGCTCAGTCAGACCGAGTAGTGACATGTGGCAAGACGCTCCTCGGGGTATGTCTTGCTTGGGCCTCTCTCCTGGAGGCGCTCAATTAGACCCAGTGTTGACATGTGGCAAGACACTCCTCGGGGCGCGTCTTGGTTGGGCCTCTCTTCTGGAGGCCCTCAGTCAGACCCAGTGTTGACATGTGTCAAGACGCTCCTCGGGGCGCGTCTTGCTTGGGCCTCTCTCCTGGAGGCCCTCAGTCAGACCCATTGTTGACATGTGGCAAGACGCTCCTCGGGGCGCGTCTTGCTTGGGCTTCTCTCCTGGAGACGCTCAGACAGACCCAGTGTTGACATGTAACAAGACGCTCCTCGGGGCGCGTCTTGCTTGGGCCTCTCTCCTGGAGGCGCTCAGTCAGAACCAGAGGTGACATGTGGCAAGACGCTCCTCGGGGCTCGTCTTGCTTGGGCCTCTCTCCTGGAGGCCCTCTGTCAGACCCAGTGTTGACATGTGGCAAGACGCTCCTCCGGGCGCATCTTGCTTGGGCCTCTCTCCTGGAGGCGCTCAGTCAGACCCAGTGGTGACATGTGGCAAGACGCTCCTCGAGGCGCATCTTGCTTGGGCCTCTCTCCTGGAGGCGCTCAGTCAGACCCAGTGTTGACACGTGGCAAGACGCTCCTCGGGGCGCGTCTTGCTTGGGCCTCTCTCCTGGAGCCGCTCAGTCAGACCCAGTGTTGACATGTGGCAAGACACTCCTCGGGGCGCGTCTTGTTTGGGCCTCTCTCATGGAGGCCCTCTGTCAGACCCAGTGTTGACATGTGTCAAGACGCTCCTCGGGGCGCGTCTTGCTTTGGCCTCTCTCCTGGAGGCGCTCAGTCAGACCGAGTGCTGACATGTGGCAAGAAGCTCCTCGGGGCGCGTGTTGCTTGGGCCTCTCTCCTGGAGGCGCTCAGTCAGACCCAGTGGTGACATGTGGCAAGACGCTCCTCGGGGCGCATCTTGCTTTGGCCTCTCTCCTGGAGGCGCTCAGTCAGACCGAGTGCTGACATGTGGCAAGACGCTCCTCGGGGCGCGTCTTGCTTGGGCCTCTCTCCTGGAGGCGCTCAGTCAGACCGAGTGCTGACATGTGGAAAGACGCTCCTCGGGGTGCGTCTTGCTTGGGCCTCTCTCCTGGAGGCCCTCTGTCAGACCCAGTGTTGACATGTGGCAAGACGCTCCTCCGGGCGCATCTTGCTTGGGCCTCTCTCCTGGAGGCCCTCAGTCAGACCCATTGTTGACATGTGGCAAGACGCTCCTCAGGGCGCGTCTTGCTTGGGCTTCTCTCCTGGAGACGCTCAGACAGACCCAGTGTTGACATGTAACAAGACGCTCCTCGGGGCGCGTCTTGCTTGGGCCTCTCTCCTGGAGGCGCTCAGTCAGAACCAGAGGTGACATGTGGCAAGACGCTCCTCGGGGCTCGTCTTGCTTGGGCCTCTCTCCTGGAGGCCCTCTGTCAGACCCAGTGTTGACATGTGGCAAGACGCTCCTCCGGGCGCATCTTGCTTGGGCCTCTCTCCTGGAGGCCCTCAGTCAGACACATTGTTGACATGTGGCAAGACGCTCCTCGGGGCGCGTCTTGCTTGGAACTCTCTCCTGTAGGCGCTCAGTCAGACCCAGTGTTGACATGTGGCAAGACGCTCCTCGGGGGGCGTCTTGCTTGGGCCTCTCTCCTGGAGGCGCTCAGTCAGACCCAGTGTTGACATGTGGCAGGACGCTCCTCGGGGCGCGTCTTGCTTGGGCCTCTCTCCTGGAGGCGCTCAGTCAGACCCAGTGTTGGCATGTGGCAAGACACTCCTCGGGGCGCGTCTTGGTTGGGCCTCTCTCCTGGAGGCGCTCATTCAGACCCAGTGGTAACATGTGGCAAGACGCTCCTCGGGGCGCGTATTGCTTCGGCCTCTCTCCTGAATGCCCTCTGTCAGACCGAGTGTTGACATGTGGCACGATTCTCCTCGAGGCGCGTCTTGCTTGGGCTTCTCTCATGGAGGCCCTCAGTCCGACCCAGTGTTGACATGTGTCAAGACGCTCCTCGGGGCGTGTCTTGCTTGGGCCTCTCTCCTGGAGGCGCTCAGTCAGACCCAGTGTTGACACGTGGCAAGTCGCTCCTCGGGGCGCGTCTTGCTTGGGCCTCTCTCCTGGAGGCGCTCAGTCAGACCATGTGTTGGCATGTGGCAAGACACTCCTCGGGGTGCGTCTTGGTTGGGCCTCTCTCCTGGAGGCGCTCATTCAGACCCAGTGGTGACATGTGGCAAGATGCTCCTCGGGGCGCGTCTTGCTTCGGCCTCTCTCCTGAATGCCCTCTGTCAGACCGAGTGTTGACATGTGGCAAGACTCTCCTCGGGGCGCGTCTTGCTTGGGCCTCTCTCCTGGAGGCGCTAATTCAGACCCAGTGTTGACACGTGGCAAGACGCTCCTCGGGGCGCGTCTTGCTTGGGCCTCTCTCCTGGAGGCGCTCAGTCAGACACAGTGTTGACACGTGGCAAGAAACTCCTCGGGGCGCGTCTTGCTTGGGCTTCTCTCATGGAGGCCCTCAGTAAGACCCATTGTTGACATGTGGAAAGAAGCTCCTCGGGGCGCGTCTTGCTTTGGCTTCTCTCCTGGAGGCCCTCAGTCAGACCCATTGTTGACATGTGGCAAGACGCTCCTCGGGGCGCGTCTTGCTTGGGCTTCTCTCATGGAGGCCCTCAGTCAGACCCAGTGTTGACATGTGTCAAGACGCTCCTCTGGGCGTGTCTTGCTTGGGCCTCTCTCCTGGAGGCGCTCAGTCAGACCCAGTGTTGACATGTGGCAAGACGCTGCTCGGGGCGCTTCTTCCTTGGGCTTCTCTCCTGGAGGCCCTCAGTCAGACCCATTGTTGACATGTGGCAAGACGCTCCTCGGGGCACGTGTTGCTTGGACCTCTCTCCTGGAGGCGCTCAGTCAGACCGTGTAGTGACATGTGGCAAGACGCTCCTCGGGGTATGTCTTGCTTGGGCCTCTCTCCTGGAGGCGCTCAATTAGACCCAGTGTTGACATGTGGCAAGACGCTCCTCGGGGCGCGTCTTGCTTGGGCCTCTCTCCTGGAGGCGCTCAGTCAGACCGAGTGCTGACATGTGGCAAGACGCTCCTCGGGGCGCGTCTTGCTGGGGCCTCTCTCCTGGAGGCGCTCAGTCAGACCCAGTGTTGACATGTGGCCTGACGCTCCTCGGGGCGCGTCTTGCTTGGGCTTCTCTCCTGGAGGCCCTCAGTCAGACCCATTGTTGACATGTGGCAAGACGCTCCTCGGGGCACGTCTTGCTTGGGCCTCTCTCCTGGAGGCGCTCAGTCAGACCGAGTAGTGACATGTGGAAAGACGCTCCTCGGGGTGCGTCTTGCTTGGACCTCTCTCCTGGAGGCGCTCAGTTAGACCGAGTAGTGACATGTCGCAAGACGCTCCTCGGGGCGCGTCTTGCTTGGGCCTCTCTCCTGGAGGCGCTCAGTCAGACCCAGTGGTGACATGTGGCAAGACGCTCCTCGGGGCGCATCTTGCTTGGGCCTCTCTCCTGGAGGCGCTCAGTCAGACCCAGTGTTGACACGTGGCAAGACGCTCCTCGGGGCGCGTCTTGCTTGGGCCTCTCTCCTGGAGCCGCTCAGTCAGACCCAGTGTTGACATGTGGCAAGACACTCCTCGGGGCGCGTCTTGTTTGGGCCTCTCTCATGGAGGCCCTCTGTCAGACCCAGTGTTGACATGTGTCAAGACGCTCCTCGGGGCGCGTCTTGCTTTGGCCTCTCTCCTGGAGGCGCTCAGTCAGACCGAGTGCTGACATGTGGCAAGAAGCTCCTCGGGGCGCGTGTTGCTTGGGCTTCTCTCCTGGAGAGCCTCAGTAAGACCCAGTGTTGACATGTGGCAAGACGCTCCTCGGGGCGCGTCTTGCTTGGGCCTCTCTCCAGAAGGCCCTCAATCAGACCCAGTGTTGACACGTGGCAAGACGCTCCTCGGGGCGCGTCTTGCTTGGGCCTCTCTCCTGGAGGCGCTCAGTCAGACTGAGTAGTGACATGTGGCCTGACGCTCCTCGGGGCGCGTGTTGCTTGGGCCTCTCTCCTGGAGGCGCTCAGTCAGACCCATTGGTGACATGTTGCAAGACGCTCCTTTGGGCGCGTCTTGCTTGGGCCTCTCTCCTGGAGGCGCTCAGTCAGACCGAGTGCTGACATGTGGAAAGACGCTCCTCGGGGCGCGTCTTGCTTGGGCCTCTCTCCTGGAGGCCCTCTGTCAGACCCAGTGTTGACATGTGGCAAGACGCTCTTCCGGGCGCATCTTGCTTGGGCCTCTCTCCTGGAGGCCCTCAGTCAGACCCATTGTTGACATGTGGCAAGACGCTCCTCAGGGCGTGTCTTTCTAGGGCCTTTCTCCTGGAGGCGCTCAGTCAGACCGAGTGCTGACATGTGGCAAGACGCTCCTCGGGGCGTGTCTTGCTTGGGCCTCTCTCCTGGAGGCGCTCAGTCAGACCCAGTGTTGACATGTGGCAAGACGCTCCTCGGGGCGCTTCTTCCTTGGGCTTCTCTCCTGGAGGCCCTCAGTCAGACCCATTGTTGACATGTTGCAAGATGCTCCTCGGGGCACGTGTTGCTTGGACCTCTCTCCTGGAGGCGCTCAGTCAGACCGAGTAGTGACATGTGGCAAGACGCTCCTCGGGGTATGTCTTGCTTGGGCCTCTCTCCTGGAGGCGCTCAATTAGACCCAGTGTTGACATGTGGCAAGACGCTCCTCGGGGCGCGTCTTGCTTGGGCTTCTCTCCTGGAGGCCCTCAGTCAGACCCATTGTTGACATGTGGCACGAAGCTCCTCGGGGCGCTTCTTGCTTGGACCTCTCTCCTGGAGGCGCTCAGTCAGACCGAGTAGTGACATGTGGCAAGACGCTCCTCGGGGTGCGTCTTGCTTGGACCTCTCTCCTGGAGGCGCTCAGTTAGACCGAGTAGTGACATGTCGCAAGACGCTCCTCGGGGCGCGTCTTGCTTGGGCCTCTCTCCTGGAGGCGCTCAGTCAGACCCAGTGGTGACATGTGGCAAGACGCTCCTCGGGGCGCATCTTACTTGGGCCTCTCTCCTGGAGGCGCTCAGTCAGACCCAGTGTTGACACGTGGCAAGACGCTCCTCGGGGCGCGTCTTGCTTGGGCCTCTCTCCTGGAGCCGCTCAGTCAGACCCAGTGTTGACATGTGGCAAGACACTCCTCGGGGCGCGTCTTGTTTGGGCCTCTCTCATGGAGGCCCTCTGTCAGACCCAGTGTTGACATGTGTCAAGACGCTCCTCGGGGCGCGTCTTGCTTTGGCCTCTCTCCTGGAGGCGCTCAGTCAGACCGAGTGCTGACAAGTGGCAAGAAGCTCCTCGGGGCGCGTGTTGCTTGGGCTTCTCTCCTGGAGGCCCTCAGTAAGACCCATTGTTGACAAGTGGCAAGACGCTCCTCGGGGCGCGTCTTGCTTGGGCCTCTCTCCAGAAGGCCCTCAATCAGACCCAGTGTTGACACGTGGCAAGACGCTCCTCGGGGCGCGTCTTGCTTGGGCCTCTCTCCTGGAGGCCCTCTGTCAGACCCAGTGTTGACATGTGGCAAGACGCTCCTCCGGGCGCATCTTGCTTGGGCCTCTCTCCTGGAGGCCCTCAGTCAGACCCATTGTTGACATGTGGCAAGACGCTCCTCAGGGCGCGTCTTTCTTGGGCCTCTCTCCTGGAGGCGGTCAGTCAGACTGAGTAGTGAAATGTGGCCTGACCCTCCCCGGGGCGCGTCTTGCTTGGGCCTCTCTCCTGGAGGCGCTCAGTCAGACCCAGTGGTGACATGTGGCAAGACACTCCTCGGGGCGCGTCTTGGTTGGGCCTCTCTCCTGGAGGCCCTCAGTCAGACCCAGTGTTGACATGTGTCAAGACGCTCCTCGGGGCGCGTCTTGCTTGGGCCTCTCTCCTGGAGGCCCTCAGTCAGACCCATTGTTGACATGTGGCAAGACGCTCCTTGGGGCGCGTCTTGCTTGGGCTTCTCTCCTGGAGACGCTCAGACAGACCCAGTGTTGACATGTGACAAGACGCTCCTCGGGGCGCGTCTTGCTTGGGCCTCTCTCCTGGAGGCGCTCAGTCAGAACCAGAGGTGACATGTGGCAAGACGCTCCTCGGGGCGCGTCTTGCTTGGGCCTCTCTCCTGGAGGCCCTCTGTCAGACCCAGTGTTGACATGTGGCAAGACGCTCCTCCGGGCGCATCTTGCTTGGGCCTCTCTCCTGGAGGCCCTCAGTCAGACACATTGTTGACATGTGGCAAGACGCTCCTCGGGGCGCGTCTTTCTTGGGCGTCTCTCCTGGAGGCGCTCAGTCAGACCCAGTGTTGACATGTGGCAAGACGCTCCTCGGGGCGCGTCTTGCTTGGGCCTCTCTCCTGGAGGTGCTCAGTCAGACCCAGTGTTGACATGTGGCAGGACGCTCCTCGGGGCGCGTCTTGCTTGGGCCTCTCTCCTGGAGGCGCTCAGTCAGACCCAGTGTTGGCATGTGGCAAGACACTCCTCGGGGCGCGTCTTGGTTGGGCCTCTCCCCTGGAGGCGCTCATTCAGACCCAGTGGTGACATGTGGCCAGACGCTCCTCGGGGCGCGTATTGCTTCGGCCTCTCTCCTGAATGCCCTCTGTCAGACCGAGTGTTGACATGTGGCAGGACTCTCCTCGGGGCGCGTCTTGCTTGGGCTTCTCTCATGGAGGCCCTCAGTCCGACCCAGTCTTGACATGTGTCAAGACGCTCCTCGGGGTGTGTCTTGCTTGGGCCTCTCTCCTGGAGGCGCTCAGTCAGACCATGTGTTGGCATGTGGCAAGACACTCCTCGGGGCGCGTCTTGGTTGGGCCTCTCTCCTGGAGGCGCTCATTCAGACCCAGTGGTGACATGTGGCAAGACGCTCCTCGGGGCGCGTCTTGCTTCGGCCTCTCTCCTGAATGCCCTCTGTCAGACCGAGTGTTGACATGTGGCAAGACTCTCCTCGGGGCGCGTCTTGCTTGGGCTTCTCTCATGGAGGCCCTCAGTCCGACCCAGTGTTGACATGTGTCAAGACGCTCCTCGGGGCGCGTCTTGCTTGGGCCTCTCTCCTGGAGGCCCTCAGTCAGACCCAGTGTTGACATGTGTCAAGACGCTCCTCGGGGCGCGTCTTGCTTGGGCCTCTCTAATGGAGGCCCTCAGTCAGACCCATTGTTGACATGTGGCAAGACGCTCCTCGGGGCGCGTCTTGCTTGGGCTTCTCTCCTGGAGACGCTCAGACAGACCCAGTGTTGACATGTGACAAGACGCTCCTCGGGGCGCGTCTTGCTTGGGCCTCTCTCCTGGAGGCGCTCAGTCAGAACCAGAGGTGACATGTGGCAAGACGCTCCTCGGGGCGCGTCTTGCTTGGGCCTCTCTCCTGGAGGCCCTCTGTCAGACCCAGTGTTGACATGTGGCAAGACGCTCCTCCGGGCGCATCTTGCTTGGGCCTCTCTCCTGGAGGCCCTCAGTCAGACACATTGTTGACATGTGGCAAGACGCTCCTCGGGGCGTGTCTTGCTTGGGCCTCTCTCCTGGAGGCGCTCAGTCAGACCCAGTGTTGACATGTGGCAAGACGCTCCTCGGGGCGCGTCATGCTTGGGCCTCTCTCCTGGAGGCCCTCTGTCAGACCCAGTGTTGACATGTGGCAGGACGCTCCTCGGGGCGCGTCTTGCTTGGGCCTCTCTCCTGGAGGCGCTCAGTCAGACCCAGTGTTGGCATGTGGTAAGACACTCCTCGGGGCGCGTCTTGGTTGGGCCTCTCTCCTGGAGGCGCTCATTCAGACCCAGTGGTGACATGTGGCAAGACGCTCCTCGTGGCGCGTATTGCTTCGGCCTCTCTCCTGAATGCCCTCTGTCAGACCGAGTGTTGACATGTGGCAAGACTCTCCTCGGGGTGCGTCTTGCTTGGGCTTCTCTCATGGAGGCCCTCAGTCCGACCCAGTGTTGACATGTGTCAAGACGCTCCTCGGGGCGTGTCTTGCTTGGGCCTCTCTCCTGGAGGCGCTCAGTCAGACCCAGTGTTGACATGTGGCAAGACGCTCCTCTGGGCGCGTCTTGCTTGGGCCTCTCTCCTGGAGGCGCTCAGTCAGACCCAGTGTTGACACGTGGCAAGACGCTCCTCGGGGCGCGTCTTGCTTGGGCTTCTCTCCTGGAGGCCCTCAGTCAGACCCATTGTTGACATGTGGCAAGAAGCTCCTCGGGGCGCTTCCTGCTTGGGCCTCTCTCCTGGAGGCGCTCAGTCAGACCGAGTGCTGACATGTGGCAAGACGCTCCTCGGGGCACGTCTTGCTGGGGCCTCTCTCCTGGAGGCGCTCAGTCAGACCCAGTGTTGACATGTGGCCTGACGCTCCTCGGGGCGCGTCTTGCTTGGGCTTCTATCCTGGAGGCCCTCAGTCAGACCCATTGTTGACATGTGGCAAGACGCTCCTCGGGGCACGTCTTGCTTGGGCCTCTCTCCTGGAGGCGCTCAGTCAGACCGAGTAGTGACATGTGGCAAGACGCTCCTCGGGGTGCGTCTTGCTTGGACCTCTCTCCTGGAGGCGCTCAGTTAGACCGAGTAGTGACATGTCGCAAGACGCTCCTCGGGGCGCGTCTTGCTTGGGCCTCTCTCCTGGAGGCGCTCAGTCAGACCCAGTGGTGACATGTGGCAAGACGCTCCTCGGGGCGCATCTTGCTTGGGCCTCTCTCCTGGAGGCGCTCAGTCAGACCCAGTGTTGACACGTGGCAAGACGCTCCTCGGGGCGCGTCTTGCTTGGGCCTCTCTCCTGGAGCCGCTCAGTCAGACCCAGTGTTGACATGTGGCAAGACACTCCTCGGGGCGCGTCTTGTTTGGGCCTCTCTCATGGAGGCCCTCTGTCAGACCCAGTGTTGACATGTGTCAAGACGCTCCTCGGGGTGCGTCTTGCTTTGGCCTCTCTCCTGGAGGCGCTCAGTCAGACCGAGTGCTGACATGTGGCAAGAAGCTCCTCGGGGTGCGTGTTGCTTGGGCTTCTCTCCTGGAGGCCCTCAGTAAGACCCAGTGTTGACATGTGTCAAGACGCTCCTCGGGGTGCGTCTTGCTTTGGCCTCTCTCCTGGAGGCGCTCAGTCAGACCGAGTGCTGACATGTGGCAAGAAGCTCCTCGGGGTGCGTGTTGCTTGGGCTTCTCTCCTGGAGGCCCTCAGTAAGACCCATTGTTGACATGTGGCAAGACGCTCCTCGGGGCGCGTCTTGCTTGGGCCTCTCTCCAGAAGGCCCTCAATCAGACCCAGTGTTGACACGTGGCAAGACGCTCCTCGGGGCGCGTCTTGCTTGGGCCTCTCTCCTGGAGGCGCTCAGTCAGACTGAGTAGTGACATGTGGCCTGACGCTCCTCGGGGCGCGTGTTGCTTGGGCCTCTCTCCTGGAGGCGCTCAGTCAGACCCAGTGGTGACATGTGGCAAGACGCTCCTCGGGGCGCATCTTGCTTGGGCCTCTCTCCTGGAGGCGCTCAGTCAGACCCAGTGTTGACACGTGGCAAGACGCTCCTCGGGGCGCGTCTTGCTTGGGCCTCTCTCCTGGAGCCGCTCAGTCAGACCCAGTGTTGACATGTGGCAAGACACTCCTCGGGGCGCGTCTTGTTTGGGCCTCTCTCATGGAGGCCCTCTGTCAGACCCAGTGTTGACATGTGTCAAGACGCTCCTCGGGGTGCGTCTTGCTTTGGCCTCTCTCCTGGAGGCGCTCAGTCAGACCGAGTGCTGACATGTGGCAAGAAGCTCCTCGGGGTGCGTGTTGCTTGGGCTTCTCTCCTGGAGGCCCTCAGTAAGACCCATTGTTGACATGTGGCAAGACGCTCCTCGGGGCGCGTCTTGCTTGGGCCTCTCTCCAGAAGGCCCTCAATCAGACCCAGTGTTGACACGTGGCAAGACGCTCCTCGGGGCGCGTCTTGCTTGGGCCTCTCTCCTGGAGGCGCTCAGTCAGACTGAGTAGTGACATGTGGCCTGACGCTCCTCGGGGCGCGTGTTGCTTGGGCCTCTCTCCTGGAGGCGCTCAGTCAGACCCATTGTTGACATGTTGCAAGACGCTCCTCCGGGCGCCTCTTGCTTGGGCCTCTCTCCTGGAGGCCCTCAGTCAGACCCATTGTTGACATGTGGCAAGACGCTCCTCAGGCCGCGTCTTTCTTGGGCCTTTCTCCTGGAGGCACTCAGTCAGACCGAGTGCTGACATGTGGCAAGACGCTCCTCGGGGCGCGTCTTGCTTGGGCCTCTCTCCTGGAGGCGGTCAGTCAGACTGAGTAGTGACATGTGGCCTGACGCTCCCCGGGGCGCGTCTTTATTGGGCCTCTCTCCTGGAGGCGCTCAGTCAGACCCAGTGGTGACATGTGGCAAGACACTCCTCGGGGCGCGTCTTGGTTGGGCCTCTCTCCTGGAGGCGCTCAGTCAGAACCAGAGGTGACATGTGGCAAGACGCTCCTCGGGGCTCGTCTTGCTTGGGCCTCTCTCCTGGAGGCCCTCTGTCAGACCCAGTGTTGACATGTGGCAAGACGCTCCTCGGGGCGCGTCTTGCTTGGGCCTCTCTCCTGGAGGCGCTCAGTCAGACCCAGTGTTGACATGTGGCAAGACGCTCCTCGGGGCGCGTCTTGGTTGGGCCTCTCTCCTGGAGGCGCTCATTCAGACCCAGTGGTGACATGTGGCAAGACGCTCCTCGGGGCGCGTCTTGCTTGGGCCTCTCTCCTGGAGGCGGTCAGTCAGACTGAGTAGTGACATGTGGCCTGACGCTCCCCGGGGCGCGTCTTTCTTGGGCCTCTCTCCTGGAGGCGCTCAGTCAGACCCAGTGGTGACATGTGGCAAGACACTCCTCGGGGCGCGTCTTGGTTGGGCCTCTCTCCTGGAGGCGCTCAGTCAGAACCAGAGGTGACATGTGGCAAGACGCTCCTCGGGGCTCGTCTTGCTTGGGCCTCTCTCCTGGAGGCCCTCTGTCAGACCCAGTGTTGACATGTGGCAAGACGCTCCTCGGGGCGCGTCTTGCTTGGGCCTCTCTCCTGGAGGCGCTCAGTCAGACCCAGTGTTGACATGTGGCAAGACGCTCCTCGGGGCGCGTCTTGGTTGGGCCTCTCTCCTGGAGGCGCTCATTCAGACCCAGTGGTGACATGTGGCAAGACGCTCCTCGGGGCGCGTATTGCTTCGGCCTCTCTCCTGAATGCCCTCTGTCAGACCGAGTGTTGACATGTGGCAAGACTCTCCTCGGGGCGCGTCTTGCTTGGGCTTCTCTCCTGGAGGCTCTCAGTCAGACCCAGTGTTGACATGTGGCAAGACGCTCCTCTGGGCGCGTCTTGCTTGGGCCTCTCTCCTGGAGGCGCTCAGTCAGACCCAGTGTTGACACGTGGCAAGACGCTCCTCGGGGCGCGTCTTGCTTGGGCCTCTCTCCTGGAGGCGCTCATTCAGACCATGTGTTGGCATGTGGCAAGACACTCCTCGGGGCGCGTCTTGGTTGGGCCTCTCTCCTGGAGGCGCTCATTCAGACCCAGTGGTGACATGTGGCAAGACGCTCCTCGGGGCGCGTCTTGCTTCGGCCTCTCTCCTGAATGCCCTCTGTCAGACCGAGTGTTGACATGTGGCAAGACTCTCCTCGGGGCGCGTCTTGCTTGGGCTTCTCTCATGGAGGCCCTCAGTCCGACCCAGTGTTGACATGTGTCAAGACGCTCCTCGGGGCGTGTCTTGCTTGGGCCTCTCTCCTGGAGACCCGAGACTAGAGAATCTATTGAGTTGTAAGTGATCTGAACGTTTCATGATGATCGCACATTCTTATTGGGGGTCAAACCATGTCCCAAAGGTCACCGGGCCTGGTGTCACTTTAAAGAAGTAGTCCAGTTACACCTTTGAGGGCTTATAACTTGGCTTCTGAATATCCTAGAGAGATTGGGTTTGTTTTATTGTACTTCAATCAACAGCCCCTACAACCTCAAAAAGGAATGGAGTCATTAGCACTTATGGTTTTTAAATGGCACCCAGAATTACGTTGCACGAAGCACAATTTCACATCATTCTGGGTTCATTTGTGTGAAAACAAGGTCAAATCAGGCTGAAATGTTACAGGAAGGTAGAATCTATTGAGTTGTAAGTGATCTGAACGTTTCAAGATGATCGCACATTCCTATAGGGGGTCAAACCATGTCCCAAAGGTCACCGGATCTGGTGTCAATTTAAAGAAGTAGTCCAGTTACACATTTGTGGGCTTATAACTTGGCTTCTGAATGTCCTAGAGAGATCAGGTTTGTTTTAATGTACTCCAACCAACAGCCCCTACAACCACAAAAAGGAATGGAGTCATTAGCACTTATGGTTTGTAAATGGCACCCAGAGTTATGCTGCACTAAGCACAATTTCACATCATTCTGGGTTCATTTGTGTGAAAACAAGGTCCAATCAGGCTGAAATGTTACAGGAAGGTAGAATCTATTGAGTTGTAAGTGATCTGAACGTTTCATGATGATAGCACTTTCCTAAGGGGGTCAAACCATGTCCCAAAGGTCACCGGGCCTGGTGTCACTTTAAAGAAGTAGTCCAGTTACACCTTTGAGGGCTTATAACTTGGCTTCTGAATGTCCTAGAGAGATCAGGTTTGTTTTATTAAACTCCAATAAACAGCCCCTACAACCTAAAAAAGGAATGGAGTCATTAGCACTTATGGTTTTTAAATGGCACCCAGAATTATGTTGCACGAAGCACAATTTCACAACATTCTGGGTTCATTTGTGTGAAAACAAGGTCCAATCAGGCTGAAACGTTACAGGAAGGTAGAATCTATTGAGTTGTAAGTGATCTGAACGTTTCATGATGATAGCACTTTCCTAAGGGGGTCAAAACATGTCCCAAAGGTCACCGGATCTGGTGTCAATTTAAAGAAGTAGTCCAGTTACACATTTGTGGGCTTATAACTTGGCTTCTGAATGTCCTAGAGAGATCAGGTTTGTTTTAATGTACTCCAACCAACAGCCCCTACAACCACAAAAAGGAATGGAGTCATTAGCACTTATGGTTTTTAAATGGCACCCAGAATTACGTTGCACGAAGCACAATTTCACATCATTCTGGGTTCATTTGTGTGAAAACAAGGTCAAATCAGGCTGAAATGTTACAGGAAGGTAGAATCTATTGAGTTGTAAGTGATCTGAACGTTTCAAGATGATGGCACATTCCTATAGGGGGTCAAACCATGTCCCAAAGGTCACCGGGCCTGGTGTCACTTTAAAGAAGCAGTCCAGTTACACCTTTGTGGGCTTATAACTTGGCTTCTGAATGTCCTAGAGAGGTTAGGTTTGTTTTAGTGTTCTCCAATCAACAGCCCCTACAACCACAAAAAGGAATGGAGTCATTAGCACTTAAGGTTTGTAAATGTCACCCAGAATTATGTTGCACGAAGCACAATTTCACATCATTCTGGGTTCATTTGTGTGATAACAAGGTCCAATCAGGCTGAAACGTTACAGGAAGGTAGAATCTATTGAGTTGAAAGCGATCTGAACGTTTCATGATGATAACACTTTCCTAAGGGGGTCAAACCATGTCCCAAAGGTCACCGGATCTGGTGTCAATTTAAAGAAGTAGTCCAGTTACACATTTGTGGGCTTATAACTTGGCTTCTGAATGTCCTAGAGAGATCAGGTTTGTTTTAATGTACTCCAACCAACAGCCCCTACAACCACAAAAAGGAATGGAGTCATTAGCACTTATGGTTTGTAAATGGCACCCAGAGTTATGCTGCACTAAGCACAATTTCACATCATTCTGGGTTCATTTGTGTGAAAACAAGGTCCAATCAGGCTGAAATGTTACAGGAAGGTAGAATCTATTGAGTTGTAAGTGATCTGAACGTTTCATGATGATAGCACTTTCCTAAGGGGGTCAAACCATGTCCCAAAGGTCACCGGGCCTGGTGTCACTTTAAAGAAGTAGTCCAGTTACACCTTTGAGGGCTTATAACTTGGCTTCTGAATGTCCTAGAGAGATCAGGTTTGTTTTATTAAACTCCAATAAACAGCCCCTACAACCTAAAAAAGGAATGGAGTCATTAGCACTTATGGTTTTTAAATGGCACCCAGAATTATGTTGCACGAAGCACAATTTCACAACATTCTGGGTTCATTTGTGTGAAAACAAGGTCCAATCAGGCTGAAACGTTACAGGAAGGTAGAATCTATTGAGTTGTAAGTGATCTGAACGTTTCATGATGATAGCACTTTCCTAAGGGGGTCAAACCATGTCCCAAAGGTCACCGGATCTGGTGTCAATTTAAAGAAGTAGTCCAGTTACACATTTGTGGGCTTATAACTTGGCTTCTGAATGTCCTAGAGAGATCAGGTTTGTTTTAATGTACTCCAACCAACAGCCCCTACAACCACAAAAAGGAATGGAGTCATTAGCACTTATGGTTTGTAAATGGCACCCAGAATTATGTTGCACGAAGCACAATTTCACATCATTCTGGGTCCATTTGTGTGAAAACAAGGTCCAATCAGGCTGAAACGTTACAAGAAGGTAGAATCTATTGAGTTGTAAGTGATCTGAACGTTTCATGATGATCGCACATTCCTATTGGGGGTCAAACCATGTCCCAAAGGTCACCGGGCCTGGTGTCACTTTAAAGAAGTAGTCCAGTTACACCTTTGAGGGCTTATAACTTGGCTTCTGAATATCCTAGAGAGATCAGGTTTGTTTTAGTGTACTTCAATCAACAGCCCCTACAACCTCAAAAAAGAATGGAGTCATTAGCACTTATGGTTTTTAAATGGCACCCAGAATTATGTTGCACGAAGCACAATTTCACATCATTCTGGGTTCATTTGTGTGAAAACAAGGTCCAATCAGGCTGAAACGTTACAAGAAGGTAGAATCTATTGAGTTGTAAGTGATCTGAACGTTTCATGATGATCGCACATTCCTATAGGGGGTCGAACCATGTCCCAAAGGTCACCGGGCCTGGTGTCAATTTAAAGAAGTAGTCCAGTTACACATTTGTGGGCTTATAACTTGGCTTCTGAATGTCCTAGAGAGATCAGGTTTGTTTTAATGTACTCCGACCAACAGCCCCTACAACCACAAAAAGGAATGGAGTCATTAGCACTTATGGTTTGTAAATGGCACCCAGAATTATGTTGCACGATGCACAATTTCACATCATTCTTGGTCCATTTGTGTGAAAACAAGGTCCAATCAGGCTGAAACGTTACAAGAAGGTAGAATCTATTGAGTTGTAAGTGATCTGAACGTTTCATGATGATCGCACATTCTTATTGGGGGTCAAACCATGTCCCAAAGGTCACCGGGCCTGGTGTCACTTTAAAGAAGTAGTCCAGTTACACCTTTGAGGGCTTATAACTTGGCTTCTGAATATCCTAGAGAGATTGGGTTTGTTTTATTGTACTTCAATCAACAGCCCCTACAACCTCAAAAAGGAATGGAGTCATTAGCACTTATGGTTTTTAAATGGCACCCAGAATTACGTTGCACGAAGCACAATTTCACATCATTCTGGGTTCATTTGTGTGAAAACAAGGTCAAATCAGGCTGAAATGTTACAGGAAGGTAGAATCTATTGAGTTGTAAGTGATCTGAACGTTTCAAGATGATCGCACATTCTTATAGGGGGTCAAACCATGTCCCAAAGGTCACCGGGCCTGGTGTCACTTTAAAGAAGCAGTCCAGTTACACCTTTGTGGGCTTATAACTTGGCTTCTGAATGTCCTAGAGAGGTTAGGTTTGTTTTAGTGTTCTCCAATCAACAGCCCCTACAACCACAAAAAGGAATGGAGTCATTAGCACTTAAGGTTTGTAAATGTCACCCAGAATTATGTTGCACGAAGCACAATTTCACATCATTCTGGGTTCATTTGTGTGATAACAAGGTCCAATCAGGCTGAAACGTTACAGGAAGGTAGAATCTATTGAGTTGAAAGCGATCTGAACGTTTCATGATGATAACACTTTCCTAAGGGGGTCAAACCATGTCCCAAAGGTCACCGGATCTGGTGTCAATTTAAAGAAGTAGTCCAGTTACACATTTGTGGGCTTATAACTTGGCTTCTGAATGTCCTAGAGAGATCAGGTTTGTTTTAATGTACTCCAACCAACAGCCCCTACAACCACAAAAAGGAATGGAGTCATTAGCACTTATGGTTTGTAAATGGCACCCAGAGTTATGCTGCACTAAGCACAATTTCACATCATTCTGGGTTCATTTGTGTGAAAACAAGGTCCAATCAGGCTGAAATGTTACAGGAAGGTAGAATCTATTGAGTTGTAAGTGATCTGAACGTTTCATGATGATAGCACTTTCCTAAGGGGGTCAAACCATGTCCCAAAGGTCACCGGGCCTGGTGTCACTTTAAAGAAGTAGTCCAGTTACACCTTTGAGGGCTTATAACTTGGCTTCTGAATGTCCTAGAGAGATCAGGTTTGTTTTATTAAACTCCAATAAACAGCCCCTACAACCTAAAAAAGGAATGGAGTCATTAGCACTTATGGTTTTTAAATGGCACCCAGAATTATGTTGCACGAAGCACAATTTCACAACATTCTGGGTTCATTTGTGTGAAAACAAGGTCCAATCAGGCTGAAACGTTACAGGAAGGTAGAATCTATTGAGTTGTAAGTGATCTGAACGTTTCATGATGATAGCACTTTCCTAAGGGGGTCAAACCATGTCCCAAAGGTCACCGGATCTGGTGTCAATTTAAAGAAGTAGTCCAGTTACACATTTGTGGGCTTATAACTTGGCTTCTGAATGTCCTAGAGAGATCAGGTTTGTTTTAATGTACTCCAACCAACAGCCCCTACAACCACAAAAAGGAATGGAGTCATTAGCACTTATGGTTTGTAAATGGCACCCAGAATTATGTTGCACGAAGCACAATTTCACATCATTCTGGGTCCATTTGTATGAAAACAAGGTCCAATCAGGCTGAAACGTTACAAGAAGGTAGAATCTATTGAGTTGTAAGTGATCTGAACGTTTCATGATGATCGCACATTCCTATTGGGGGTCAAACCATGTCCCAAAGGTCACCGGGCCTGGTGTCACTTTAAAGAAGTAGTCCAGTTACACCTTTGAGGGCTTATAACTTGGCTTCTGAATATCCTAGAGAGATCGGGTTTTTTTTATTGTACTTCAATCAACAGCCCCTACAACCTCAAAAAGGAATGGAGTCATTAGCACTTATGGTTTTTAAATGGCACCCAGAATTACGTTGCGCGAAGCACAATTTCACATCATTCTGGGTTCATTTGTGTGAAAACAAGGTCAAATCAGGCTGAAATGTTACAGGAAGGTAGAATCTATTGAGTTGTAAGTGATCTGAACGTTTCAAGATGATCGCACATTCCTATAGGGGGTCAAACCATGTCCCAAAGGTCACCGGGCCTGGTGTCACTTTAAAGAAGCAGTCCAGTTACACCTTTGTGGGCTTATAACTTGGCTTCTGAATGTCCTAGAGAGATCAGGTTTGTTTTAATGTACTCCAACCAACAGCCCCTACAACCACAAAAAGGAATGGAGTCATTAGCACTTATGGTTTGTAAATGGCACCCAGAGTTATGCTGCACTAAGCACAATTTCACATCATTCTGGGTTCATTTGTGTGAAAACAAGGTCCAATCAGGCTGAAATGTTACAGGAAGGTAGAATCTATTGAGTTGTAAGTGATCTGAACGTTTCATGATGATAGCACTTTCCTACGGGGGTCAAACCATGTCCCAAAGGTCACCGGGCCTGGTGTCACTTTAAAGAAGTAGTCCAGTTACACCTTTGAGGGCTTATAACTTGGCTTCTGAATGTCCTAGAGAGATCAGGTTTGTTTTAGTGTACTCCAATCAACAGCCCCTACAACCTCAAAAAGGAATGGAGTCATTAGCACTTATGGTTTTTAAATGGCACCCAGAATTATGTTGCACGAAGCACAATTTCACATCATTCTGAATTCATTTGTGTGAAAACAAGGTCCAATCAGGCTGAAATGTTACAGGAAGGTAGAATCTATTGAGTTGTAAGTGATCTGAACGTTTCATGATGATAGCACTTTCCAGAGGGGGTCAAACCATGTCCCAAAGGTCCCCGGATCTGGTGTCAATTTAAAGAAGTAGTCCAGTTACACCTTTGTGGGCTTATAACTTGGCTTCTGAATGTCCTAGAGAGATCAGGTTTGTTTTATTAAACTCCAATCAACAGCCCCTACAACCACAAAAAGGAATGGAGTCATTAGCACTTATGGTTTTTAAATGGCACCCAGAATTATGTTGCACGAAGCACAATTTCACATCATTCTGGGTTCATTTGTGTGAAAACAAGGTCCAATCAGGCTGAAACGTTACAGGAAGGTAAAATCTATTGAGTTGTAAGTGATCTGAACGTTTCAAGATGATCGAACATTGCTATAGGGGGTCAAACCATGTCCCAAAGGTCACCGGGCCTGGTGTCACTTTAAAGAAGCAGTCCAGTTACACCTTTGTGGGCTTATAACTTGGCTTCTGAATGTCCTAGAGAGATCAAATTTGTTTTAATGTACTCCAACCAACAGCCCCTACAACCACAAAAGGAATGGAGTCATTAGCACTTATGGTTTGTAAATGGCACCCAGAATTATGTTGCACGAAGCACAATTTCACATCATTCTGGGTCCATTTGTGTGAAAACAAGGTCCAATCAGGCTGAAACGTTACAAGAAGGTAGAATCTATTGAGTTGTAAGTGATCTGAACGTTTCATGAAGATCGCACATTCCTATAGGGGGTCAAACCATGTCCCAAAGGTCACCGAGCCTGGTGTCACTTTAAAGAAGTAGTCCAGTTACACATTTGAGGGCTTATAACTTGGCTTCTGAATATCCTGGAGAGATCAGGTTTGTTTTAGTGTACTTCAATCAACAGCCCATACAACCTCAAAAAGGAATGGAGTCATTAGCATTTATGGTTTTTAAATGGCACCCAGAATTATGTTGCACGAAGCACAATTTCACATCATTCTGGGTTCATTTGTGTGAAAACAAGGTCAAATCAGGCTGAAATGTTACAGGAAGGTAGAATCTATTGAGTTGTAAGTGATCTGAACGTTTCAAGATGATCGCACATTCCTATAGGGGGTCAAACCATGTCCCAAAGGTCACCGGGCCTGGTGTCACTTTAAAGAAGCAGTCCAGTTACACCTTTGTGGGCTTATAACTTGGCTTCTGAATGTCCTAGAGAGGTTAGGTTTGTTTTAGTGTTCTCCAATCAACAGCCTCTACAACCACAAAAAGGAATGGAGTCATTAGCACTTAAGGTTTGTAAATGTCACCCAAGAATTATGTTGCACGAAGCACAATTTCACATCATTCTGGGTTCATTTGTGTGAAAACAAGGTCCAATCAGGCTGAAACGTTACAAGAAGGTAGAATCTATTGAGTTGTAAGTGATCTGAACGTTTCATGAAGATCGCACATTCCTATAGGGGGTCAAACCATGTCCCAAAGGTCACCGAGCCTGGTGTCACTTTAAAGAAGTAGTCCAGTTACACCTTTGAGGGCTTATAACTTGGCTTATGAATATCCTGGAGAGATCAGGTTTGTTTTAGTGTACTTCAATCAACAGCCCCTACAACCACAAAAAGGAATGGAGTCATTAGCACTTATGGTTTGTAAATGGCACCCAGAGTTATGCTGCACTAAGCACACTTTCACATCATTCTGGGTTCATTTGTGTGAAAACAAGGTCCAATCAGGCTGAAATGTTACAGGAAGGTAGAATCTATTGAGTTGTAAGTGATCTGAACGTTTCATGATGATAGCACTTTCCTACGGGGGTCAAACCATGTCCCAAAGGTCACCGGGCCTGGTATCACTTTAAAGAAGTAGTCCAGTTACACCTTTGAGGGCTTATAACTTGGCTTCTGAATGTCCTAGAGAGATCAGGTTTGTTTTAGTGTACTCCAATCAACAGCCCCTACAACCTCAAAAAGGAATGGAGTCATTAGCACTTCTGGTTTTTAAATGGCACCCAGAATTATGTTGCACGAAGCACAATTTCACATCATTCTGAATTCATTTGTGTGAAAACAAGGTCCAATCAGGCTGAAATGTTACAGGAAGGTAGAATCTATTGAGTTGTAAGTGATCTGAACGTTTCATGATGATAGGACTTTCCAGAGGGGGTCAAACCATGTCCCAAAGGTCCCCGGATCTGGTGTCAATTTAAAGAAGTAGTCCAGTTACACCTTTGTGGGCTTATAACTTGGCTTCTGAATGTCCTAGAGAGATCAGGTTTGTTTTATTAAACTCCAATCAACAGCCCCTACAACCACAAAAAGGAATGGAGTCATTAGCACTTATGGTTTTTAAATGGCACCCAGAATTATGTTGCACGAAGCACAATTTCACATCATTCTGGGTTCTTTTGTGTGAAAACAAGGTCCAATCAGGCTGAAACGTTACAGGAAGGTAAAATCTATTGAGTTGTAAGTGATCTGAACGTTTCAAGATGATCGAACATTGCTATAGGGGGTCAAACCATGTCCCAAAGGTCACCGGGCCTGGTGTCACTTTAAAGAAGCAGTCCAGTTACACCTTTGTGGGCTTATAACTTGGCTTCTGAATGTCCTAGAGAGATCAGGTTTGTTTTAATGTACTCCAACCAACAGCCCCTACAACCACAAAAGGAATGGAGTCATTAGCACTTATGGTTTCTAAATGGCACCCAGAATTATGTTGCACGAAGCACAATTTCACATCATTCTGGGTCCATTTGTGTGAAAACAAGGTCCAATCAGGCTGAAACGCTACAAGAAGGTAGAATCTATTGAGTTGTAAGTGATCTGAACGTTTCAAGATGATCGCACATTCCTATAGGGGGTAAAACCATGTCCCAAAGGTCACCGGGCCTGGTGTCACTTTAAAGAAGTAGTCCAGTTACACCTTTGAGGGCGGATAACTTGGCTTCTGAATGTCCTAGAGAGATCAGGTTTGTTTTAGTGTACTCCAATCAACAGCCCCTACAACCTCAAAAAGGAATGGAGTCATTAGCACTTATGGTTTGTAAATGGCACCCAGAATTATGTTGCACGAAGCACAATTTCACATCATTCTGGGTCCATTTGTGTGAAAACAAGGTCCAATCAGGCTGAAACGTTACAAGAAGGTAGAATCTATTGAGTTGTAAGTGATCTGAACGTTTCAAGATGATCGCACATTCCTATAGGGGGTCAAACCATGTCCCAAAGGTCACCGGGCCTGGTGTCACTTTAAAGAAGCAGTCCAGTTACACCTTTGTGGGCTTATAACTTGGCTTCTGAATGTCCTAGAGAGGTTAGGTTTTTTTTAGTGTTCTCCAATCAACAGCCCCTACAACCACAAAAAGGAATGGAGTCATTAGCACTTATGGTTTGTAAATGGCACCCAGAATTATGCTGCACTAAGCACAATTTCACATCATTCTGGGTTCATTTGTGTGAAAACAAGGTCCAATCAGGCTGAATTGTTACAGGAAGGTAGAATCTATTGAGTTGTAAGTGATCTGAATGTTTCATGATGATAGCACTTTCCTAAGGGGGTCAAACCATGTCCCAAAGGTCACCGGATCTGGTGTCAATTTAAAGAAGTAGTCCAGTTACACATTTGTGGGCTTATAACTTGGCTTCTGAATGTCCTAGAGAGATCAGGTTTGTTTTAATGTACTCCAATCAACAGCCCCTACAACCACAAAAAGGAATGGAGTCATTAGCTCTTATGTTTTTTAAATTGCACCCAGAATTATGCTGCACTAAGCACAATTTCACATCATTCTGGGTTTATTTGTGTGAAAACAATGTCCAATCAGGCTGAAACGCTACAAGAAGGTAGAATCTATTGAGTTGTAAGCGATCTGAACGTTTCATTATGATAGCACTTTCCTAAGGGGGTCAAACCATGTCCCAACGGTCACCGGGCCTGGTGTCACTTTAAAGAAGCAGTCCAGTTACACCTTTGTGGGCTTATAACTTGGCTTCTGAATGTCCTAGAGAGGTTAGGTTTGTTTTAGTGTTCTCCAATCAACAGCCCCTACAACCACAAAAAGGAATGGAGTCATTAGCACTTATGGTTTGTAAATGGCACCCAGAATTATGTTGCACGAAGCACAATTTCACATCATTCTGGGTTCATTTGTGTGAAAACAAGGTCCAATCAGGCTGAAACGTTACAGGAAGGTAGAATCTATTGAGTTGTAAGTGATCTGAACGTTTCATGATGATAGCACTTTCCTAAGGGGGTCAAACCATGTCCCAAAGGTCACCGGGCCTGGTGTCACTTTAAAGAAGTAGTCCAGTTACAACTTTGTGGGCTTATAACTTGGCTTCTGAATGTCCTAGAGAGGTTAGGTTTGTTTTAGTGTACTCAAATCAACAGCCTCTACAACCACAAAAAGGAATGGAGTCATTAGCACTTAAGGTTTGTAAATGGCACCCAGAATTATGTTGCACGAAGCACAATTTCACATCATTCTGGGTCCATTTGTGTGAAAACAAGGTCCAATCAGGCTGAAACGCTACAAGAAGGTAGAATCTATTGAGTTGTAAGTGATCTGAACGTTTCAAGATGATCGCACATTCCTATAGGGGGTAAAACCATGTCCCAAAGGTCACCGGGCCTGGTGTCACTTTAAAGAAGTAGTCCAGGTACACCTTTGAGGGCGGATAACTTGGCTTCTGAATGTCCTAGAGAGATCAGGTTTGTTTTAGTGTACTCCAATCAACAGCCCCTACAACCTCAAAAAGGAATGGAGTCATTAGCACTTATGGTTTGTAAATGGCACCCAGAATTATGTTGCACGAAGCACAATTTCACATCATTCTGGGTCCATTTGTGTGAAAACAAGGTCCAATCAGGCTGAAACGTTACAAGAAGGTAGAATCTATTGAGTTGTAAGTGACCTGAACGTTTCAAGATGATCGCACATTCCTATAGGGGGTCAAACCATGTCCCAAAGGTCACCGGGCCTGGTGTCACTTTAAAGAAGCAGTCCAGTTACACCTTTGTGGGCTTATAACTTGGCTTCTGAATGTCCTAGAGAGGTTAGGTTTTTTTTAGTGTTCTCCAATCAACAGCCCCTACAACCACAAAAAGGAATGGAGTCATTAGCACTTATGGTTTGTAAATGGCACCCAGAATTATGCTGCACTAAGCACAATTTCACATCATTCTGGGTTCATTTGTGTGAAAACAAGGTCCAATCAGGCTGAATTGTTACAGGAAGGTAGAATCTATTGAGTTGTAAGTGATCTGAATGTTTCATGATGATAGCACTTTCCTAAGGGGGTCAAACCATGTCCCAACGGTCACCGGGCCTGGTGTCACTTTAAAGAAGCAGTCCAGTTACAACTTTGTGGGCTTATAACTTGGCTTCTGAATGTCCTAGAGAGGTTAGGTTTGTTTTAGTGTACTCCAATCAACAGCCTCTACAACCACAAAAAGGAATGGAGTCATTAGCACTTAAGGTTTGTAAATGGCACCCAGAATTATGTTGCACGAAGCACAATTTCACATCATTCTGGGTCCATTTGTGTGAAAACAAGGTCCAATCAGGCTGAAACGCTACAAGAAGGTAGAATCTATTGAGTTGTAAGTGATCTGAACGTTTCAAGATGATCGCATATTCCTATAGGGGGTAAAACCATGTCCCAAAGGTCACCGGGCCTGGTGTCACTTTAAAGAAGTAGTCCAGTTACACCTTTGAGGGCGGATAACTTGGCTTCTGAATGTCCTAGAGAGATCAGGTTTGTTTTATTGTACTCCAATCAACAGCCCCTACAACCTCAAAAAGGAATGGAGTCATTAGCACTTATGGTTTGTAAATGGCACCCAGAATTATGTTGCACGAAGCACAATTTCACATCATTCTGGGTTCATTTGTGTGAAAACAAGGTCCAATCAGGCTGAAACGTTACAGGAAGGTAGAATCTATTGAGTTGTAAGTGATCTGAATGTTTCATGATGATAGCACTTTCCTAAGGGGGTCAAACCATGTCCCAATGGTCACCGGGCCTGGTGTCACTTTAAAGAAGCAGTCCAGTTACACCTTTGTGGGCTTATAACTTGGCTTCTGAATGTCCTAGAGAGATCAGGTTTGTTTTAGTATACTCCAAAAAACAGCCCCTACAACCACAAAAAGGAATGGAGTCATTAGCTCTTATGGTTTTTAAATGGCACCCAGAATTATGCTGCACGAAGCACAATTTCACATCATTCTGGGTTCATTTGTGTGAAAACAAGGTCCAATCAGGCTGAAACGCTACAAGAAGGTAGAATCTATTGAGTTGTAAGCGATCTGAACGTTTCAAGATGATAGCACTTTCCTAAGGGGGTCAAACCATGTCCCAAAGGTCACCGGGCCTGGTGTCACTTTAAAGAAGTAGTCCATTTACACCTTTGAGGGCTTATAACTTGGCTTCTGAATGTCCTAGAGAGATCAGGTTTGTTTTAGTGTACTCCAATCAACAGCCCCTACAACCTCAAAAAGGAATGGAGTCATTAGCACTTATGGTTTTTAAATGGCACCCAGAATTATGTTGCACGAAGCACAATTTCACATCATTCTGGGTTCTTTTGTGTGAAAACAAGGTCCAATCAGGCTGAAATGTTACAGGAAGGTAGAATCTATTGAGTTGTAAGTGATCTGAACGTTTCATGATGATAGCACTTTCCTAAGGGGGTAAAACCATGTCCCAAAGGTCACCGGATCTGGTGTCAATTTAAAGAAGTAGTCCAGTTACACCTTTGTGGGCTTATAACTTGGCTTCTGAATGTCCTAGAGAGATAAGGTTAGTTTTAGTGTACTCCAATCAACAACCCCTACAACCACAAAAAGGAATGGAGTCATTAGCACGGTTTGTAAAGGGCACCCAGAATTATGCTGCACTAAGCAAAATTTCACATCATTCTGGGTTCATTTGTGTGAAAACAAGGTCCAATCAGGCTGAAATGTTACAGGAAGGTAGAATCTATTGAGTTGTAAGTGATCTGAACATTTCAAGATGATCGCACTTTCCTAAGGGGCTCAAACCATGTCCCAAAGGTCACCGGGCCTGGTGTCACCTTAAAGAAGTAGTCCAGTTACACCTTTGTGGGCTTATAACTTGGCTTCTGAATGTCCTAGAGAGGTTAGGTTTGTTTTAGTGTTCTCCAATCAACAGCCCCTACGACCACAAAAAGGAATGGAGTCATTAGCACTTAAGGTTTGTAAAGGGCACCCAGAATTATGCTGCACAAAGCAAAATTTCAAATCATTCTGGGTTCATTTGTGTGAAAACAAGGTCCAATCAGGCGGAAA